>NC_045481.1:28664599-28988766 GCF_009650955.1 Corvus moneduloides | reverse complement strand
GAAGACTTGAACTGAAAACAAACCCTCTTTTCCACTCTACAGAGTAAATAGAAACAAAAACAAAAACTAGCTTTGAAAGGCTTAATTTATGTGTATCGTAATTTCACCTCAGCTGTGTAGGCTTTTATGTTGACTGTTTGGAATTTAAGTTTTATTTTTGGATATTACATTAATGTTGAGCTGTTGGAAAGGAGGGATAGATTATGAAGGATGAAGCCTAAACAAAGTTTTCCTAAGCTTTGATGTAAAAGAACCAATTCGTGTTCTGCTGAGCACAAATTAAAGACAGTACTCTAAAGGCTAAAGTGTTTATGAAGGGTCAAAATTCTGCATTCTTTTGCATGTGGAATCAGGCTCCCCCTGGTAAAATTACTTCTGAAGTCACTTTTCTGAGTAGAAGAGCCAAATTTGTGACACAGTTCAACTGATGGAGCTAACCTAACTCTCAGTTCCAAGTGGTGTAGACTTCAATGTATTGTGTCAGGCAGGTAGAAAACGCCAAAAAGTTCTCTGAAGTTTTTTGAAAATCTAGTAAGATTCATTGCTGAAATGGCTGGTGGATCAGCCCATTGTAGCAAAAAAGAGTTCAGAAACAGATCTGATAAAACAGGTATGTTAGTCATACTAGTCATTCTTATTTCAGGCTTTAGATAATCCAAGGATTAAATAGTTAATAACTTTTAGTTGTGGTATTGTCATGATTTGTTTCAATAAAAACTACTTTGAGTTTCTTATTTTGAAATGCTTGACAACTTGGGAGCCAGCAGCTGTCTTCTCAGCATTGATAGCAACGTAACTTTTACAATGCTGTTGAAGGAGTGTCGTAAATGCCCACATTTTCATAGAGTAGCAAAAGAGCAACTGTTTTCTTAACTTCACCTCTGGAAGTCTTTTATGGAAAGACTTCAAGAGTGATGGAGCTAATAAAGAAAGATATATCACCAGTTATGTGACTGTAGATTACTCTTAGGCCATTTAATATCTTAAAACACTGATTTAGGAGATGTATGCTAAAATCTGCTACCTCATTGCTTTCTATGCATTCTACACTGTATCTGTCTACATTGGATGAAAATTACAAAAAATTATGTTGGATGTAGAAATGGGATCTTGAACAATGAGAATTACACTGTCACTAAATACAGAGCTCCAGAGTCACTTTCCTTTGTGCCCCATGAATCTTGCAGCTGGGCAGGTGAACACACTTTACAAGAAAGGCGAGAATACAGAGTTCAACTCTGGTTTGTATGGTTTGAGAATAGTATTTGTATCCATTGTGGTTAAGAAGAAAAAAGACTAGAATTTTCCTTTCTCTGGATGAGACGTTTAGTTTGCAAGTTGGTGTAAAAGGGGAACATAGTTCAGGAGCATTTAGTTTTGTTTAAATATCAAGACTACCTAAGTGGAGCTCAGAATTTTGAAGCTAACTGTTAGTGAAAATCCTGGTTCTGCTTCCTCTGTTAACAGAGGTATCATCTCAAAAGCATTATTCTCAGATTTGTTTATCAGATACTGTTTTCTACTTATCATTTATTGCTGGGAAGCTTGCAGTTCTCTATTCAGCCTATAAATCTTTTTATTCCATCTGTGAAATGCATAATTCTTATGCTCACAGTTTAGGCCCAAATGCAATAAAGTTAAGCACTGCAGTGTCTCTGTCCCTTCCACATCTACTTAATTAATCCCATGTATCCATGTCTTAATTTGAAACTGTCATTATCCTGTGAGTCAGTGAAGTGAGGAATTGATAAAAAGCAATGTTTATTGCAAAATGATTGCTTATATCAAAATAAACCCTATTTTTATGTCACTAAGTGATAACAGTGATATTCTATAAAGTCCAGTAATCATAAAGCCAAGGAAGGAAACTCTTGCCATGAAAAGAACAGGGATGAATCTCTGTTGCACCATGTGGTTTTACACATATTTGTATAGAGAACCAGACCTAAGCATGTTTTCTTTTAAACATTCTGAGTATCAGTACAGGAAACGGGTGATGAGGGGAGAGGGTACCATGGAAGTGGGGCAGCACTGTTCTGAGCCAACTTCCTGCTCCACTTGGGATTCGTGCTCAGTTCCATCCCCCCCAACTCACTTCCTGAAGAAGGACTGGCTGTGCACATGTAAACAAAACAGAGCAAAAAATCTAGTTTTCATAGGAGGCATGCACCAGGCGAACTATGAAAGGTTAAAGATCAAGCTCTCTCTCTTTTTTTCTTCTCTTTCTCTTCTGTTCTCTCTGTTTATCCCAGCTCCAGACCAGGACCAGAATGGGATCGAAGGACTAGTGATATTTCTTGTCCTCTCTCTTTTCTGTCTTGTTTTCTTCCCTTGCTGTGTCTGGGCAAAGTGTGTCTATCTTGCTCTACCCCATATTGAACTTTGTTGTGGGAGGGGGAGATTGTGGAGGGGTATTGGGGCTTGTTAGCCAGCACCTTTGAATAGTGTTGTTGTGGCTTGTGAGCCACCACTTTGGTGGAAGTGTTTTGGAAGAATATTTTCCTATATTTTTTTTATACCAAAATATTATCTTGCTATATACTTTAATGGTGTAGATCACTAAGGGCTTGACTCTGCGAAGTACTACAAAAATGGTTTAACAATAAATCTAATAATACCCCTACCTCATTATAGCTGTGATGCTTGTTAAACTTCAGTGTAACTGAAGTTAGTATTGAATTAGTACCTACCAACCCTGCTGGTAGTAATGCTCACAACATTCTTGTCACAGGGCTATATTAAAAAACAAATTTTAGAGCCATTGCCTGCAAGTTTTAGGGGTTTTTGCTTAATAAAATGGGAAAAGTAAAAAAAAGGAAAAATGAAATAGAATTGTAGCAATGATAATATGATTTATTTGTGATGATTCTTCTTGTATTTGATAATGATATTAGCATTGCAAGAAGTTTTGTCAGCTCTATAAATGGACTTTCATTCTTAATTACTATTTTCAGTGATTTTTGGGGGGGGTTTGATGGTAATTTTAAGCCACAGCTGCTGTTTTCATTTTGATTTGTTTACTTTCCATAAAGCAATTTGTATCACAGAAATGAATGTCATTGAAGTGAGCCTCTTTTGTGTAATATGTGAATATAACTCCTGTCTTAGGGTTTTCATTTTGATTAACACTTTTTTTTTATAATTCCTTGTTTGCAGAATATTAGTCTTTAAGTTTTAGTTTATGCATGTTTATTTTCTTAAGAAATAATGCAAATAGTTTGTGCTGTTTTTAAAATATGCCAATACATTTTTAAAAGGATGAATCAAAGGTCCTGCAACTGGAGAGGAAGATACCTTTGCAACCGTGGAAGATGGGGATTCACTAAGCATCTTGTCAGGCAGTGAGATGAAACCAGTGTGCTCGGGCATAGCAGAAGCCAAGCCAGTAGCTCAACAGAACTGATTGTTAAGGAGTTGCAGTGATGGACTGCTCCATGAAGGAAGGGCAAGCTGGGAACTGAGGGTTGCAGAGGAGTGGGAAAGGGCACTGACCTCACTGACAATGAGTCAGGAAGTTGAGTCAGTAAGTCAGGATCAGGATAGCTGGGAAGACAATGTTTGGATGGTCAACCAATAAATTCTGTGATCACATAGCAAATGCATGGTAGTGGGGCAGGTCCAAAGTCAATCCAGGAAGCAAGTCTGTGGCTGAGGTGGGATCAAGGCAGCATGACAGGAACAGATCTGGCTGCTACACAATTGCAATGTTGCGTACTCATGAGACCTCTAGTGAGAAGGAACTTCTTGGGAGGACGTCTTCCTTTCTTCGCAGCAGCTGTTAACAGTGGGACTCAGACAACCAATCTCCTAGAAGAGTGAATGTGCGTCCAGTCATGGCAATCATTGTTCTCCTTTGCTCTGTATTTTTTTAGACTAATCTAAAATACCCTATCCAGATTTAGGGCTCCTCCAATATAAGAAAGACATTAATAAACTGGTATTTGATCAGTGGAGGACTACCAGGATGGTCAGGGAGATGGAGTTCTCGCTCTGTTAGAAGAGTCAGAGGGAGTTTGCTTGTTCAGCTTGGACAAGAGACAGTTTTGTCGAGCAGCTAATAGCAGCCTCCCAATGCCTACAAGGGGGTCATCAATACAGAGCCAGTTGAGCAAGAGAGGTCCAAAGTGAGCCTAACAGAAGGTTTTTTCTTCCACCATGAAGGCATTGAGCAGTGAAACAGGTTGCTAAGTGAGACTGTGACATCTTTATTCCCAGAGGTTTTCAAGACCATATTGGCTAAAGCCCTGAGCAGCCTAGCAGTACCTTGCATCTGACCCAGCTGTGACAGACCTTCTGAAGTCCTTTCCAGCCTGAGCTGTCTTATAGTGCTAGAGTTCTACAATGTGTCATTACTTCATTAATGCTTTCTTATTTATTTCTGTTTATAGATTTTAATTTTTCTTAGTATTACATTTATATTTGAGAAGGGAAAATGGGAAAGGCCAATGAAAAAAATTATTTCAAGATCAAAAAAGAGGCAATGAAGTCTAATAAAGATCTAAGGAACATCTTCAGAAATTAATTAAAATTTACTTATTCTTGCTACTGGTAAGTAAAAGCAGGAGTGTGTTATTAAAAAATACTTTCTTCAAAGGACAATTTAAACCAAATGCAATTCTAACTGGCAGTAAAACTGCCAAAATGTTTGGTATTTTTTCTCTGTTACTCAAATGAATAGGTTAAATAGATACATAAACCAGGAATAAATTGTTCAGATTAAAAAATTCTACAATAATTCAGTGAAGAAAAGGAACTATAAGGTCATCAGAAAGTCTTCAAATTGAACTATAAGTGTAGAACTACAAAGTAAGGGGAGGGAGGGGAAGTGAGGTTCATTTTACCATCCCAGCACCTGTGAAATTAATGTTTCTATTTGTAGGGAAATGTGTGAACCAGCATGAGCTAATAGCATCTAATTTTTCAAGAACTAGTCATACTGAATTCCTTTTTCTATCAGTTTTTTTGTTTGGGTAGTTGTGTGAGGACCGTCGCCTGATCATTCCCTGTCGCAACATTTAGTTACACATTGCAGACTGTTTTTCAAATTTACCAATTCTATTTCTTTTGGATAAAACTAAATCAAAATCCTGCATTTAATTCCTAATGGGCACTCAATCCCCTGGATTACAACCAGTCCAAAGTCAACCCTTATGAAATGCATACAGCAGAAAAATAGATCTCAGTACCAACTTTCACCTGTCAGTATCTTCTTATTGGTCTGCACTATTTACTGACCTGGAAATAGCAGCTACTTCCAGAAATTAAAACACCTCTAATAAAAGAAAAATAAAAATTGAAGATTGAAAACCAGATAATAGCTCATCAGTGTGAAATCTTACACCTACATTTTGTGTCACCGATATTTTAAAAGGCTGGGTAAAACAAACCATCTGTAGTTTGGTTTATTTAGGGTTGCAGCGTTTTGTTTGGTTAGTTGGGTTTTTTTCCCACAACTTGGGGTTTTAGTCCTTTAATTGAAGTCAAATCTAAATGAAACCTGGCTCCATATCTTTTTTATAGTGTCAAGACAGTAAAGGTATAGCTTTATCCTTTAAAAGGAGGAGCTTAACTCATCTCTCCATGGTTCCATCAATTCAGAAAAAGAAAAACTTGGCAATAAGTTAGGTCTCAGCTTTTAAGGATTCACAGATAGAATATTTCTGAAGTAGCAACAAATGAATAGTTGTCTTTGATAGCTCTTTTATGCTAGGTACAGATAAATTAACTGCAAAGGCAACTCAATTTTCTTTATCATCAATTTGGCATTGTTTAGCAGATGTTTTCTGGAAATTTTAGTAATCTTTTTAATTTGTCTCTGTGTAATGTGCAGCAAATATCCTTGGTTAATAGTCTGATTATTAAATTTAATTCCTTTTCAATAGCAGTTTTCATTATTGCTTTGAAACCTAATAACAAAGCTATAAAGAATCCTGCTTTCACTCTGGTTTTAAAGCCACAATTATTTTACAACAGACATATGCTAAACCAGCCATTTATATGAAACAGTCTGTGACAGCCTGATGCCAATAGATAGAATAATAGATGAGGGAATCTTTAGTGATGAGTATTTATCCAAAGAATCAGATGTATATTTTGACTTGATATTTTTCAGTCTTACACCGTCTACCTTCTCTGCCATTTACATTAATCTCCTTTCACCCTCTACATTTCCAAACATGATTTTCAGACTTATTTCTCTTCCACTCCCAATGTAAGTGTATCTAATTTTAAATTATGTCTGTGGCTAAAATATGAATGTCCTCTCTGCACGTTCATTTTCTGTTTCTCCTATTTCAATGTAAGGTCAGTATATATGATATATATTTGCTTATAATTTATTATTTGTTTTAAACCATACCTACAAAAGACTAGACACTGCAAGAATTATATAATTATTCTTGTAAGGAAGACCTCTTAAAGCTGAAGAAGTTTACAGTCCAGACTCTGTAAAGTATAATACACAGGTTCAGTCTTTGCCTGCTTGACATACTATTCTTCTCTACATTTGGAATATGTATAAATTTTTTCCACTGCATAGCTCTTACTACCGCTGAGATTTTTTGTAAACATGCCAAGACCACCTGCAAGACTTCAATAAGAATATGACACATAGGAAAGATGAGATAAGAAGACATTTAACACTAACTGGAATCCTGGATGGATACTACATCAGAGTTGAATTAATGAACAAAGAGGTCCAACTTCAAGAATTAAATTAATTAGAGGTTGAAAAAATGCAGTGGATTTGGTAAGTCGGAAATGTAATGCCAGCCTTGCTAAAACATAGATGAAGAAAAAGTCATAAATTCTTTGGAAAGTGTGCCAGAAACAGAACTATATCCTAAAGAAAAAAAAAAAATCAGCGCATGCTTACATGTTTTGCTGGAGTGAAACCTCTATCTCTAGTACTTGAACTTATCAGAAACATAGACATTATTATTGATTTCTATTATTTTTAATCTAGTGTCTAAATCTATTTATAGAACTTGTACAATGGAAGGGAGTATTAACAGAGGTAAATTACTCAGGAAGATCTGTCTGAACACAAGCAAATTAACAGAAAAATAATGGAGTTTCAGTATGAACAGGGGCTATTACACATGGACGGGAGACTTAAAAGACTTAAAGCAGAGACACATTCAATATGTACATGGAAGCACAGTAAATGTGTAATGTCAAATAAAGCAATAATTAATACTTTATATTGTTATCTATTATGAAATAAGTCAACATATATTTCAATTATAAAATAGCTCAGAGTTCATTAGTATATATAAAACAATAGTAATATATGTATTTCAAATTATATTGCAAAATACTGCTTTCCTATTATTGTGATTTTCTCCCATCCTGTGGCTTCATTAGGCGTTTGGAGTCAGATTCTTCGCCATCCAATATCTGTGCTGGGCGGGGTCTGAATTTTTTCAGTCTGCATATAGGCTTTTCAGAACAAAAGTCTCAATTCCCATGGAAAGGCAAAAGCTCTTACTTCACCCTTTACTGCAAGCACATTACTTTTAAATTTCCAAGTGTTCCTGTATTGCTGGAGGAGAGTGAGATGGGATCCTACAGTCAGGTGTAATAAGGGAGTGTTAAACCACATAGCATAGAAGACAATCACCTCCTTCGGGAAGATAGTCAGAGGGGAGGGATGGTGCTGTGAAAGAACACAAGTTTTATCCCTGTGTAGGACAATTGTCTTTAAAGATTTCACATTGACTTTGTTCCATTTCATAGTAAGATGTCCAAGTATGCTTTGAAGTTTTATATTCCTTGTGTGAAGGCATACTCCAAACCATATTATAAAGCTATTTTCTAAATAAATATTTGAAGCTTCTATACAAAATGCAGTAACATCAGGACAGGTGAATGAGAATCTTCTGAATTGTGCATTTACAGTTTCTTAGAAAATATCATCACTGCTGGTAAAGTTAATGTAAGATGCTCATACTCACCTGACTAGAGAAGTCAAGAAAAATTCAGGACTTGATTCCATAACCTAAAGATTAATCCTGAACACCAGCAATATGGAAAAGTTATTCTCCATTTCTTACAATTTACATTTAGTATAAAGCAAACCCTCTATTTTAGTTATGTAAAAGTATTTTATTATACAATAATTTATAAAATACTGTATTTATTTAACTACCTACATTTTAGTATAACTTCCCAACCATTAGTCTTTAGCAGAAAAGTGTAATTGTCCCAGGAGACAAATATCTTGGAATATCCTTGATGCAGAAGGCTGCATGCAGACTGCTTACAGAAATTGTCTCCCAAGCAGTCACCTTTCCAAACCAAGGAGGTTTGTAGCTGGCATATTCTGAAAGTGTGCAAGGACTGTATGAACAACCCAGGTTGTTCATACAGCAGCCCTCCCTGCACTTACAGTCTTGAAACAAAGGACCTGTGCTGCTGCATGGAGGTGGCTCTTTCTTCCCCCTCTAAGTATAACCTTCCAATAAAGAACAATTTGAATCCACTTCTTTGACAAAAACTTTCAGCATTTCTTTTCTGTTCTCCAACACCTCAGAGGAATTCAGTAGAATAATAATAATAATAATAATAATAATAATAATTTAAAAAAATAATACTTTAGTGTGAAATTCCGTTTTCTTAATCCTGAGGCAAGTAATATATTTTTTTGCAACACAGTTAATTTATTGTACATTATCAAATGCTGCCCCAAAGGAGGCAAATTTCTCTCATTGAATATTGTCAAGTTGCCATGTGGGCTGCAGCTCCATGTGGGCCCAGGGCCAGGAGTGGCAGGGACTCCCCAGGCTGGCAGCAGGACAAGGTATGGCATCCAAGAGCAGGGCAACCAGGGGTGCCAGGGCAGCCCCTTCCCTGGGCATTGGGCACTTTCCATTGGATGGGGATTGGTCAAGGCCAGGTTGGGATGTGGACTTGGATGTGGGCCCATCTTGGCAGGCCCTGCTGCAGTTCCACTGGGAAGGGGCTGACCCCAGGGGCTGGCATGGGGCAAGGCTATGCTCAGGGCAAGGCTATGCTCAGGGCCCTGATAAATGTATTTAATTTGTCTTCAGAAGAGTGGTGTGTGGGGAGAATCCAATCACATAACCTCACAACTGTAATTCAGGTACACAGGGGAGCAGAGAAAAGATAACAGGCAAGTATAATCTTACCATATTCTAACTTTAAAGTGCATTGACTGTTTGATGTTCTTTTAATATATTTTCTGTGCATAATTTGTATCAATTGAAAATAGGTCAAATGAATTACTCAAATATCAATAAAAAAATCAGAAATACGTAATACTTAGAATGATTATAAAAAATATAAAATTCTGAGAATTAAGCTATTGCATACAAATAATGGCTTCCTGTTTGGGAAACTGAGAGCAATTAGACAGTGGAAAAGTATTTATAATGCATTTTTCCTGAGATTGAAAGTATTAACACAATGACATTGACATTGTAGTTTAGTTACACACTGCAGATCAGAATGGATGAACTGCTATATCTGCTTTTCAAGCGTTAGAGGTAACATTTAATTCTTCTGGACCTTTTCAAAACCCTGCAATGGGTGTCTCATTGAACAGCCTGGGAGATTTCTTAGAATTTTTTATAGGACTATTCTCACATGTTTAAAGGAATATTTGCATATATGTAACAAAGAGGATATATGCAGCTAATGGTTCACACCAAAACTAGGCTGACATACACAAAGTCTCAGCATGGAACAAATCCTGTGGATACTTCACTACTTCCTGACACCTGTCTCTTGTAGGACCAACAGACAGTCTTGTGCTTACACCTGCTTCCTGTATCAGGTGCCTGAGTTACAATCATAGTCATAGCAACTGAGGCAGTAGACTCCAGACAGGATCACTTGATTAGATCTCTCTCAAGAGAAACCGAGAGTTTTTAGACAACTGAGCATGATAGCATACTATTATCTCTCTTTTATGAGTGATGGTAAAGGTGTGAAGTATTTGTATCATTGCCTATTTAATCTGTTATTTATAAGTATTTAAATGATGCTCTTACTCAGTGAGTTAGAACAATTGCTTTTGGTTTTTTTTTTCTCTTGGGATCAATGTCATATCACCATGATGTCTATTGACAATGTATCTACAACTCCTGAGAATTTTCTAGGCATGCTGGTGAAAACAGTGGAGATGCTCTTATCTGAAGCACCTACAATTTCTCAGAACTTTTACTGCTATTATTAATGTTCTTAAACAGAAGTTAAAAGACAATAGAACTAACCTCTGATTAGGATACTCTGACCTCTTCCCTTCTTAGTGTTCTGTCCTCTTAAGATTAAAAAACGGTTCTGTAATCAGCCATATTGACATTACTGTACCTATGCATGGATTTATACTGGGAAATTTCCAGTTTTCCTTGTACCACAACTGGAGTTGAGATATGTCTCCTAGTTCTCTTAAGCCTTAAGCATCTGATTATTTTACAGTTAAGTCTTGCACAACTTCTTGACAATGCCATGATTTTTAACTGTACTTAGCTGTGATTCAGGAGTTGCAACTATTCTTATGTTTTCTTAATATGTAGTCTTTTAGAAGTTAAAGAGACAAGCATAAAATTAAAATAACATCTTAAACTTCAACAAGAGTAAACAGACTACCAATAAGTGTTGAAAAAACAGTTGGCTCCAAGAAAATATATCAAGCACAAACAGTGAAAAGGAAAAATAATTGCAACAGGAATGTATCCATCACAATCAGTGAAAAAGAAAATAATCACAGACTTCTATATAACACACTAACTTGTTAGGCTAACTAATGTGAAATGCAATTTATATTCTACAGTTTCAGAAATTGCTCACAAAAGAATCTGACATATTATTTTTTTGTTTTACAGCTAATACTACAAAAAACTCCTCAAAACATCAAAACCAATCAACTAAACCAACAAAAAAATATAAATAAAACAACAACAAAAAACCAAAACCAAACAAACAAACAAAACCCGAAAACAAACAACAAAAAAACCACCTAAAACTGGTGCAACTTCTATTGCTGTTCATTATAGCATGAATATATATGGCAGAAAATTGAGTGCGTGGGCAGGTATGCACACAAATGCATTCAGGAATTTAAGGCTTTCTCAGCATTATTTTGTACTTGAAGTAGTACCCCTTAAAAATTTATTTTCTTTCACTTATTTTTCGTTTCTCAAGTTCATATAAACAAATATGCTCAAGTATGTTTTTTTTTAATATTATTTTACTGCTTTGACTGTCCTTGTAGTTTAGGAATCTTTTTCTCCTATTATAGATTTCTTGAATGTCCTTTGGGCAGTAAGGTATTTTGACATGGTATGTAATTTTTTCTTTTTCCCTGCTACTCCTTATCTTCTGCAGAGGAAATTGATTTGGTTTTTCTTTCTATCATTCAATTAAATGATTGTTTTTCTCTGGAGATAGATTATTATGCTTTTGGTGACTTTATTTTTGTGGCTGGAGCATATTATTTGGCTGAGATTTTACTAAGGCGCTTTTTGTGTTGAATCTTAAGCCATCAGCATGAATACGTTAAAGCAGAAGAATAAAATGAAGATAGTATTTTAAAAATAATAAATAACATAAGTAGTCTTCCCAGAAATATTATTATCCTCGCAGGGCATATAATCTAGTGCCATATTTACTTACTGGAATTCTATTTTCCTCTTTCTCTGATAATCATGGTACAGTTGCTTCAGCAGAATTTCTTGGAAGAAAACAGAAAATTTCAGCTGTTTTTGATTGGCTTCAAACTCTCCTGCACTTGCTTCTAAAGCCAAAATTAGTATTTAATTTACTATAGAATATCACAGAAATAATTTACACTTATATCATTACCTAAATTTCAGGTCATAGGTATTACTTAGCATTGGCACAGTACATATTAAAATACTCAGTCTCTTTGGATAATTGTGCAAAATAGTGGTGGAAAAAGGGACATAGCATAATCTTTTTTCTTTTTCATCCCACACGTCTATAATAGTATTTGAATGTACTCCTTTGAAATTTTTCCTGAGGACTGAATTATGCCAAAGAGTTTGCTGGGGGTAAGCATGTAGGTGGCAAAACCATACAATAGGATTCAATGAAACAACAGTAGTCAAACTGCTCAGTAGAACCAGCAGGAATACTCTCTGTCAAAATGCACCCTTCCGAGGCCTGAAGAGTAAACTGAACCAATGGATGATTCCGGATTTACAGATGAAGTGACAGACTGTGTAAGTAGCTGTGGATGGCTCTCTGCCAGGAACACAGCACCACCACATGAATTAAACAAAACAAAACTACTAATGCTCAAGACCGGGCTGTGGTGATGGAAAGGTTGTGTTAATACTTGAGCCACGAGTGGAGTGGTGATGGCGGAAACATTATATACTGATTACTGTATTGGTGTTATTTTCCTAATCAATGGCCTATTGCCTTTTTCTGAGGTGTTTCTCACCAAGAAATGAAAATACATGGCATGAATGGAAAAGTGATAGTTCTACTGGAAAGCCCATCAGCCTGAGGCCAGGTTTTTCAATCTGTTCAACAGAGAGCATTATATACTGTGCTGACCTCTGCTGCATGTGATGGGGATGGAGGAGGGCAGGAAATTGACAGGCAAAGAAAGCAAAATCTGTAAAGCACAGTGATAATTTTATTCCTAACAGAGGTCAAAACTCTTGGACTTTTGTCTACACGGCTACCTATGATCACAAACACTGTTCTCATTTCCCTGTTCAAAATAATATTGTTGGAAAAGTCAGCATAAATGAGAGAAGGAAAAGCCATCCAGAGCATCAAGCTTCTCCGTATTGAGCAGCTATTGAAGTAGTTTCAAGGATGCTCAGGTGGACATTAGAGGCCAAAAAATTACATTGCAGCTGGTCCGTGGGGCCCAAGATTACCCTGGCAAGGATCACGGAACATGTTTCTGGGCACTAGGGACACAGTTTTAGAGATGACTTTCTGAAAAAAAAAAAAAAGAAAGAAAAAAAGCGAGACTGGATAAGTGCTGAAGACATTTTTTTTTTCCATTGCAAAGGTCAAATACCTTTTGCTTTGCTGTTAGCATTGTTTCTTAGGACTATGAAAAGATAGGGATAAATTAGAGAGATGATGAAAGACGTGGGCTGGGACAGCTGGGAACTAAATCCCAGGAGAGGTAATGTATCACAGTCCTTTGTGATGCAGAGGGCATCTTTCTTGCAACCCTTTTATGTTTCTATCATTTTAGGAGAGGAAAGTCAGTAAATTACAGGATTGGAACTTTTAAAGAAACAGTGGAACCTAATGTGATATGTTCTCTACCTTAGCGATCTACTGGAAATCTGTTCTCTCTTTTCAGGAGCGATATCCTTGAATATTAGTCATAACTAGAGGGCCTCAGAAATGCGTAAGGCTGAATGGTCCTAGCAAATCTTTTCACTTGGGTTAGCTTCTCTAGTTAGAGCATCAAGGGTCCCTCAAGAGCAAATCAAACGAAAAAAAACACAAACCCAATAAATTCACTCTTAAAAGTCTCTGTAACAGAGACCTTTAAGAGAACTGTATGGATGCAGCCTCAGTCCTCAGTGTTTTCCTTATGCATCCTGTTCCAATTTGAGCAGCAAAGTGTGTTCCACACATCTATACTAATCAGGGAAGCTTTTTGGAAAGGACTAGGGGAAAGTTTCTTCATGTAACCGTGACTTCCATATTGTAATTTTTGTCCATGGTTTCCAACTAATTAACATAATTATTCATCATAAAGGGAAAAGTTAACTATGTGTCTGCTTCTCCGTTTAAAAATATTTGGAGGTGATGAGATTTCTTTCAAAAGATCCTTTGTCATTTTACTTGAAGAAAACTTTAAGGATTTTTTTTCCTTTTGAAAGTACATTCTACCCCATTGACTAGAGGTTTATGAAACCTGCAATAAACAGAGTTGCACTTCAATATCATGTAAAGATGCATTTTGTAGGACTCATTTTTTTGGTATGTTTTGTTAAGAATGTGAATTCAAAAAAAAAAGTGTAGTGAGAAAGGATAAAGAAATATGGAAAATCCCAGTTTCCTGCACATGCTCGACTGGACTGTTAAATAAAGTACAAATAATTTAATTATTTTTCATGCTCCTCTGACTGGTTAGGAACTCGTGTACCTTATGTGATGTGTAACTAACTACTTTGCAGATGTGCAAAGTGATTTCCATGTGCATCCTCAAAGCTTCAGATTAATAAGGGAAAAGGAAAAATAAAAAAAGAGAATCCATCTTAATGCTGCATTTTAATTCTGAATAAATTAGTTTCCATCTTGACAGATGCCTACACTTCATTGCTTGGAAAGCTGAAATTAGAGAGGAGCAGAATTATTTGAGGGTAGGAGGGCAGTATTTTGTTGTAGAAGGTGGCACTGCAGGTGGATGGATGGTTGTAACACAGACTGAAGTTCTCCATTTCCCTTCCCTACCAAGCAAATATTATAGTTATTATAATATTGTGGAGTTGACTGGCTTCTATATATCCCACTGAAGTACGATTTGAAATGGGCTTTAGATTCGAACTTTTTTAATATTAAGAGATTTCACAAAAGAAATAACTGTCACTGGGTTCTAGTTACAAGTAGTTAGAAGGTATAAGAGGTTGTACCACTCAGCCTTCTATCCTGCTGAAAATAATGTGGCTTTCAAAATAGTGTTTGGAAAAACTGCAGTAGTTGAGAAGCTGAGATTCTATCCACAATCCTTGAGATCAAAGTAGAATCATAAAACTTACATGCAGACATTCAGTTTTTATTCTGAGCCTCAACATCGCAATTTAAGACCTGGTGAAGGTGCTGAGTAAACAGGGCTCGTTACAAACTACACAGATTTGGATTTATTATTTGGTGAATATAGCAAATTTTGTACTTGCAATTTGCTTCGACACTAGACAGAAATAAATGCAACTTGTTCATTCTTTTTTGGTTTGTGGCAAAATGAAAAACAAAGCCCCATTGGTACAATTCTTACAAATATACTTCATTAGTCATTAAACTGTGCTCAAAGCTCTAAATTTCTTGACACTTTTCAAATATGGACCCAAAAGCCCATATATCTCAGCAATTAAAAATAGGTAAGATCTCTGCATGTTTTCTGGTTCTCAACAGTATATTGATACACTATGTCTTGCACCACTTGAGGCAGAAGTATTGCTACCTGTGAGAAAGTATTCTATAAACAGCGTAATGCCTTCCTTATTTAGAGAAAAAGATATCACTACTTTCACTCTTTGCTACCATTCTGATCCTTGCAAAAGCTTGCCTCTTTCATAATGTGACCTTTCATCCAAGTAATCACTACTGAGCGCTTCTTGATTGTCAGCCACATACAGAATTTCATATCAACATACACGATGTACCAAACAAATCTTTGGATGTCCTACTATATGCTGTGTCCATCACATGCACTCATTTCTGGGTAAAAACACAAGACAAAATAAGATTTTTGCTTACTCTACTACATGAACTAGTGCTTGCTGAAAATATCTGCCAGTGATTTTACTCATCTAGCAGTGACATATAGAGGTACCTCACAAAGCCTGCTTCCACCCCAAAGTTATCATGGCAAAAAGCCACCCTTCCTTAGCTTGATTTTATTGTCACAGTCTGCAGCTGTGTCAACACACTAAGCTCAAACTGAGCTCACTGTCTTGTATTAACTGTTTCTCTACCAACCTTGTAGGGGCATAGTATGTTCCTGTTCCTTTTTGTGGGCAGAGGCTTACCTTCTAGACTGACTAACTGTTGCTCCATGTTCTTCATCTGTTATTATATTTAGTCTAAAAGATTAAACTATTCTGATTACATAGTTGGGACTTTCCCTTGAGCATCAACCGGCTCAGCCTGAGAACAGTTGTTTCAATCACTTCAGCAAATTAATAGGCAAAGATGTCTTTAAAAAAAGTCTCAAAAAATGTTTTTCCTCCAATCTTTTTGTACTTTTAAGCCAGGAAATAGAAAGAATGAAGAGTAGTTTTATCTTGAAAAACAATTTTCAGAGCTGCACACTGTTATTTCCAGAATATCTGTGGTTTGTTTCATGCACTCAGAGTGGTGGTGTTACACATCTCTCTCCTCTTAAAGGAATCTTACACATGTTCACTTGAAGTTGCCTATCCAGCAGCAGAAATGTTCTGTGCACTGCACACCTATCACGGAGCCATCTAACATGAATATTGAAACCATACTTCTACTGTTTAAGATGATAGCTCTGCTCAGTTTAAGTGGAAGTTAAGAAGGAGGCCAAGCCAAAGGTAGTATTGTCAGAGAGAAGACCTTTTTGATTTTCAGCTAAATGATTTTCACCTGTAGCCAGTGAAATAACATCAGTGTATCATACGAAAAAAATGCTGACTGATAAGGACCAAGTGCTTAAGAGTTATTGCTAGAACTTAGGTAAAATACGGCTTGAGACAAGTCTGATATGTTAATATTCAAATTCACGTTTTTCTTAAGTTCTGAAGTTCTGAAAGCCAGGGATTTTGTTTGAACTTTTGATATTTGTTCTTTTCTCTTCACTCTTTTTAACCATCTTCCTAGAAACATTCCTTTCTTCTCCAGTTTGGTTATTTCCATTGCAATAAACACTGTTTTTCCCCTGTTTCTTCCTGGTTCCCAGCCAATGTGACTTACTTGTTTATGACTGTAATTTTATTTGTCAAAAGCATCTGTGATTACGTCATCAATGATGTTCGCATAGTTCTGGGAATAGACTTTCTGAGGTAACAGTTCTGGCTGGAAGACCACATAAAGGAGTACAGCATTTTTTAAATGTATTTTTTTTTTCTCAGAGAATAATAGATTCAGAAAACTATAAGTTCATTTAAAAGTCTGTAAGTTTCCTCACAGTTTCTTAGGCCAAAGCTATTCCATCAAAACCAAGTCTAAACAACATGCATACATACAATACGAAAAACCTACAAATAAACAAAAAATACCCCAAACCACCTAAAACCCCACCAAAGTACAGAGGTGTTTGTTTCACTGTCAAAATGATTGTAAAATTTTGTATTCTGTGTTTTTCCTAGAATCATGAGCTTCATGTAGCTGAGTGCTGCACTTGTTAATTTTCTAAGCAGCAGCTTCAGAGTGAGAAAAATTCTGCTTGTAAGAGGAGGTAGGCAAAAGTCAGCAATACATTCATTTCCCCCAGGAAATATTTTAAAAAATCAAATAATTTGATGGATCTCTAGTACTTCATTAATTTTAAATTAGGGGGGAAAAATTTCAGCTGCAGTGACTGGCCATCTGTCCAAATAACAGCTAGGAATATAAATGCACTGACCCTTTCCCATCTGTATTTGTCAATGGTTTGGTAGAAGTACATCATGCTGTCTCTCTGATCAACACTGAATGTTCAATCTATTTTCGTTTACATTAGCTTTGAGGGCAAATTCATGCTGATAAATAATTATTTGGACACAGAAAACATTCTTTGTTTATTTTTGTAAGTAGCTGTTATTTGTATAGCAATCATTTTAATAATTTGACTAAATATAACAAATAAAATAGGGCAAAGGAGTCTTTGTATCTATCATATGAAATTACCCAACAAACAGGAAAAAAGTGTACACAGTGTATATATTGCTCTCTGAATTGACTTACCACAAGGAAAAAAATAGACAAATCACTCATCTAGACTCTATATTCCACACCCTCAGTAAATCTTCCTCTTTTAGCTGTGACACAGACCGAAGCCTCTTAAGTATAGGGAGTTGTTCAAATTATCCCTTGCCAGTTTTCAGGAAATTAGCAATACATTTTTATGCCCATGACACACATGAGCTACGGCATCATTACTGTTAAATATGCTGAAAACAAAATGTGGGTTCTGGGTTGCTGGAAGATCCCAAAATGCCTTTTGCAGCTATGATGCTGTATTGGGTCTGGCTGAGGTGGGATTCATTTCCCACAGCAGCCCTCCCAGTGCTGTGCTTCACATTGGTAGCTAAAAAGGTGTTTATAACACACCAGTGTTTTGGCTACTGCTGAGCAGGGCTGGCACAGCCTCATCTCTCAGCGTTTCTCCCATCAAGGGAGAAGGGCAAGGTCTTGGGAGGGGACACAACCAGGCCAGATGACCCAAGTTAACCGAAGGGATATTCCAAACTATGTGATGTAAACTCAGATATAAAAACTATGGGAGGGAGGAGGGGTAGAGGGCTATTTGATATTTTACATTGTTTCCCCTCTGGAGCAACTGCTTCTTGTGTTAAGTCCTGCTTCCTGGGAAGTGGCTGAACATTGCTCACTGACAGGAAGGAGAGAATAAATTTTTTTCCCTCTTTGCTTATGTGCTCACAAACTTTTGCATTCTTTTCTTTAGTAATTGCTTAATCTCAACCTACTAGTTGTTTTCCATCTTATTTTCTCTCCCCTGTCCCACTGGAGAGTGGTGGAGTGGCTTGGTGGCATCCAGCCAAGGTCAACCCACTACAGATGAGCAAAAGAGAACTTTGGCAATCTCTGGATTAGTTACTTCATGGCTCAGCACCATGTTGCCTTGAAGTTCAGGGTTAGGCTGCCCTCTCCAAACACGGCCTGGATGATATTTCATTGCCAGAGAGAACTACTACAACCAGTAGGTATATTAGGACATTGTGGTCTGCATATACTTCTGAGTATTTAAAAAGCACTAATGGTGCAACAGAAAAGAAGAAAGGGAGTACTTTTGTGGAAGAACTTCCTGTGGGAATGGCATCTGCTAGTGAAAGCACAGCAAGGGGTTTTGGCAGATGTTTTTTATTATTTATTAATTTCATCATTTGATCCAGATAATCCATTGAATGTGTATGAAAAGAAGGGAGTGGGACAGAAAGAAAAAATAGGAAATTACTATAACCAAATTAAATACCAAATGAGAGCTAAGATATATAGTGTAGTATTTAACCTCTTCTGCAAAACAAAGCATATCAGCAGATGCTGAAAACTTCTTTTAAAATTCTATACTAAGAGTTGATGGAAAAGTTAAAGAGATTTGACTTATAATTCTCAAGGTATGCTGAAATACATGAAGTGCCCTATACTTCATGTAGGGCACTCCATGGTAGAAGTAAAGGCTGAGAAAAAAACCCCAACATTCCAAAGCTTCGAATCTCATCAGTTGAATAGATTTAGGTTTGTACCTGCTGAAAATTTAATGTCTGATAAGAATTCATAACCTGCTAGTTAATGTTGTTTGAATCTGGATTTTCATTTCACACCTATTATCTCTAATTAGAATTGAAAACTGGAAAGATATATGCCTCAGGTATTTTGTAGCTCAAGGAAATAACTCTAGATATATACTTTCTTTATTCTGATTTTCCACTTTTTGTTCCATGGTCAGTTCTCTCCTTAAAAAAGAATAAGGCAAATAAATAAAATCATAAAGCACATAATTTTTCATTCATTGTATATTATTTTCTAGTACTTTTAGTAAGTACCACTCTTGCTGTGAGCTAATCAGTCATGTAAATTTCTTTGCTTAAAATATTTTGGAATTTGTGTGGTAGATCTAATTTTTACTTTGAACTCCACATTAGTTTCTGAAAGTGTTCAGTACTTGAACTTTTTGTCAGAAACATAAAGAGATCAAACTTAGGGGAAAATTCACTACTCATGTCTAGCAAAACAAAAACATCCATAAGGTAACCTTAATCTAATCATATCTGTTTGTATAGGGTATTATTAGGTTGTACTAGTGGTGTCCAAGCAGAGGAATTCCTCTTAGTGACAGAGCTTCAGGAGGAGATCAGTAGATTGATGAACGTAAGGGAGAATGAGAGAGTTGCCTACTGAAATCACACCCTACATTGCCTGAGACAGTATCGATATGGCCAACAGACAGACAGAATGCATGATATGGAGGATTCCTTATTTTCTTTCTGCCTGACTGAACAAGTGACAGGGGGCAATGAAAATTCCTGCCCTGAACAGGTGTTTTGTGTTTAGAAGTATTTGCTAATTCTTTATACCTTATCTAAATATTTTTGAACTTTAAAACTGTGAACATTTATTAAGTCTTTAAAAAAGCCTAGCTATGCCTTCAGGAAAATAATTACCTGTTTCACTAAATCTGACACAATCAAATGAAACTCACTGCAGAGCAAAAAACCCTTGAGGAACCAAACTATAAACATCACTCTATGTGCAACTGGGAAGCAATTTTTCAGTTAGTATCAAAGTTACTTAAAAGGACTTAGTACATTACTAAATAAATCAGATGCATGTTGATTTTATCTTTGTCATACTAGAACTGGAATATGAATTAAGGAGAAAGGAGATAAAAATTGTTTTGATGAGTAAATGAATATTGGGATGGAAAAATTATATTGGGAGTATGTTTATATGATGCCATGGTATCACTTTGACAAAGTGATTTCTGCTGGAGGGACACTTTCAGATAAGGCATATAAATTAGGATGCCTCCAAGGCCTAGTTTTTCATTCTACGTGAAACCAAGAAAGCATTATGCATCTAGAAGAAGTCTGTAGGGACAAACAGGCTCATGCTTAGTTAAGGGAAAAACTGCCATAAGAAGGGAAGTTAGATACATGATTGTGATATCCAGCAGGGAAACTGGTCTGATATCACTAGTAATAAAAACCCATCAAACTCAGCATGTAGTTCAGCCCTTGGTTGGAAACGCTAAGTGAGACTGACAAAAAATGTTTCAAGGGCCATCTGTAGAATTGTTCAAAGTCAGATGTGACCTTTTTTATTACTGTATCAAAGTGAAAGAAAGTAATGTAAAGAACAGTAATCATTAAAAAAAAAAAAAAAGATAAATTCTGGGGGAAATCTATCTACATATGAAAGCATTGGTGTGTTCTCTGTTACAATTAACTGAATAAAGACAACCCTGCCAAAAAGCACACTCTGACCTCTGCATCCGCACTTCAGGAGGAAATCTACTGAAAGGTACAGGATTTAGAAAAAAAAGAAAAATTACTTAGAATTCAAGCTCCTGCTGATACATTCTGTAATGATTTTGAGTTAAAATTTTAGCTGATACTACTCAAGTCCTACTCTGATATTTGTCCAAAGTGACTGTTCTAAGATTGGGATGAAAAAGAGCAGCAAAGCAAATAAGCAATGGAAAACCTGAGAGATAATACCATTTAATCAGATGGTTTCATGGTATCTGAAACAGAAAATCCAGTGGGGCTATTGCAACTACTTCTGAAACATTTGCATTCTTTTTTCACACTCTTTTGTGTATCTGTGAAGCAGTTTCATTTGGAAGCTTTCCAGAGTTTATTTGATTTTAAAATCAATTACTATTGCTTTTTTTCTAATACTGCTCTTGCTTTCTTTTCTCTTTTTCTACTTTTCTATCTCCATTCTGCTCTTTCTCCATTCACTTTTAAGCACAAAACTAAATTAGGTACTTTTGTGTTTTCTTTGCCAGAAACATTAAGTGGCTTGTATTGATTGAAATAGTTTTTTACTCCCATTTTGTCATTTCTCCAGAGAGAATGTTAAGTAGATGCAGAATAATTTAATATGCCTGGACTGTTTGAAATTAAGAATTTATTCCAGTGTTTCATTTTATAGCCATGAACACTACTGGTTTTGACAAATTGCTTTTAGGAAGTGAAAGAATAACAGATGTCTTGCAGCCCTCACCACCGACAGCTAATTTGGCTAACAGAGTCAACACTGTAAAATCCCTTTGTGTCTATAATTATCTCATTCATGTGATTGCTGGCATCGTCTGGCCAACCTTACCAAAGTTAGTCATAAGAGATGGGCACAATCCGATGGAAATGCTAGTGAAAAGTCAGCCTTTGCTAACTTCTGCCAGCCTCCAGAAGTAACTTAAAGGTTATTGACTGTACAAACTCAGAAACAGTCTTTGAAATGCTTGAATTTGAGTGAAATGGGGAGTGCTAACTTTTCTGAAGTCTATACAGATATTGCTGGTAGGTCTTAGAGGCTGTCAGGGTGTGGTTATGTGAATGTATCTGAGTTAGGATGCAGAAAACTATAAGGACAGCTGAAATACCAACATCAGACCCTAGGGTAAATATTTGTGTTGCTGGATCCACTCTGTGTAATGATTCAAATGGTATTGAAATCTAACAGTCTAGCGCCAGCTTAGGTTGTTTTATATGAGCTGCAAAGTTGTACTGGCAATATAGTCTGCTGTGTATTTTCCAGTCATGGAAAGGTTAGAAACACCTGTGTGCTTGAGCACTCTCTGTAAATATCTATCTCATACAGCCAGTTACATCCACAGCCATGTAGTCGCCTTGAAGGTGACAGCAACTTGTGCTCCAAAGTTTCTTTTGGCAGGTGCTTTTTGAGTCCTGTATTCACAAATGTTATGTGATTGAGCTCAGTGCTCAAGATTTTGAAGTAAACCCCATATGGGAAAACTTTGTTGCATGTCAGTCTCACTATCTTTTCCTACTCTCTTTTTGTAGGTGATTCGCCTATAGACAGTGGGGTACTGGAGAAGGCAGTTCTATCAGCTAACAGGTTATGTGCCTCTTGTGCGAAGTCCAGCATAGCACCAATGCATAAAGTCCTAATCTACTGCAGAAGGTTAGATGTCCTTTCAGATTCACACTTCCCCTGCAATGACTGGCACTGCTTTCCAGCATAAGTGTAAAGTGCCTTTTTTATGAAAACTCTTTGTTGCATCTGTAACCATTTCCTTTATCCCATAATTTGAAAGAATGTGGCCTGCACAAATATTTTTTCCTGCCTTGTGAATTGCAGTGACCATACTGCTTAGGGCAGGGTTGTGTAACATCCCATTTTCAGATTGTCTATGTGCTTCATGTGAAAAAAAGGAGTTTGATTTTTGTTTGAATTATTTTTGAAAGTCATCTGGTTTTGCTCTTACTGATCAAGACGGGGTAGTCTATACTGTTCATGTTTTTCTCTTCTTGATGCCTCTTTCTGTTGCTTATTCATGGCCTTGGCTGTTACACTTTTCTTTCATATGGTTGCTGACAAGGATTTGAAATGGAAGGGACTGTGCTGTGAAGCTAGAATTTTCTGGAGGTGAAAGTTGCCTCGGTGGAATTCAGTCCATGCTATGTCTCTTCTTTAATTCCACAGCAGTTGAAATCAAAAGGGACAAAGACAAAGCATTTGTAGAACACTATAAGATAGTAGAAGTAATTTGGGCTTTCTGGAAAGAAAGAAGAAGCAGAGTAGCCTTTGGCTGGAATACATAATGACTTACTTCATTCCTATGCCTGTTTTTTGAGAGAGATTTTTCAAGAGAATAAGAGAAACAGACATCCCAGTATGACAATAAATGGAGCTTGTGTACCAAATAACTGCTCGATAATTATGATAATTGCCCTATTTTGTGGTGCTGGTTTCATCAGGTAACTTCGGAAAATTGAAGACAAACATGAAAAAAAGATATTTTATGTATTCATTTGATAAAAGTATTTTGATATGTTTCTCTGGAGATCTGTCTTAGTATTTTGGGAATTAAACCTGTGGAAAGTTTTTTGATAGAACCAGGCATTAACAAAAGTGTTTCAAAAAGATATTAAGGAAAATTAGAAGCCTGAGCTGTGATCACCTATGCTTTCAGGCCAGAAACTGGTGTTTTCTACAGCTGGCACTTGGCTCTCAGCTGTCCAAACCATTGCTGAAATGCGAGTTGGAACTTTGTGGACTAGCACTGGGAAAAGTGAGCTGTTACTTTACAGTTGCTATGGGCTATGTATGGTGTTTTTACGTCTCCAATGACAACAAAGTGGGGCACAATGGACATCTCAGACAAGGTACTGAAATTTGCAAATTGCTTTAGAATGGTGAGGTGGTCTTTGAGCAGCAGCGAGGCATTATTGGATGTAGTCTAACTATGAGGGTATTGCAAGTACTTTACAATGCCAGCTAGTATCAGTGTAGACAAATTTTATAGTGATTCACAGCATCCATTTAGTGGCAGTGAACGTAAATATAGAGGTACACATAAAAGGCAGATATCTCACTGGTACCTGTTCAATACCAGCGTTCATGTGGGGAATAGTAATACACTATCAATATGCTGCTTTACTCAACAGCTTTCAACTAGCTTGGTGCATCATTTATGGATAGGATCTTCCTTTCAAAATCTTACAATCCCATTGAAAGGCAAAGTGTAAGAGAGTGATGTATCACCAAGGATGCAGATGAGGGAGAGGAAAGGGTTCCTTTATGGGGCCATACACATGGCTGTTTGTGTGCTGTGGTAATTCAGAAGCTGTTATTGTCACGAAGAAATAAATAAATATGTATGCACATCTGTCTAGGTGTTATGGTTTCAGCATTCTTAAAGTTCCATCAATGCAAAATTAACATGAGCAAAAAGGCATTTCTCTCTCTCTTCATTTTATAGTTTTAAAATCTCCTTATGGGTCACCTCAGCGCTTCCTCTTACACTATGCTGTTGTCCAGAAAAATTATGAAAACAACATGATGTTTAAACCAGAACAATAATCACTGTTATTCCTGGAGCACTAAGAATAACAGTGTTTATTGTCCTTGTGCTGACATTGTTTCCCTGTTGCTGTTCTGACTTAATGCTTTGTGCTTTTGCTGCTCCCACCCCAGTGAGCTTTCAGTGCACATTTACTTACTAACCCTTTAAGGACTAGAAGCCCTGGTTTTTGTTGAAAAATCTGATTCAATGTAAAATGAGGTAAAACACAAGCCCTTTTTAGGTCCCGTTGTGCAAACCGTGGACAGATGGAAATTGGATGTAATGAGAATTACTCCAGGGGAAAGTCTGACAAAAATGGGAAGAAGAAGGAAATATATTTGAGATAGGGAAGTTCCAGACTGCAGAATATGCTTTATATGGGTAAATATGTGGAAGTAAGACTGTCCTAGCTTATAAAAGAAGTTTGTAGATACCTGCAGTCAGAGAAAAATTCACTCTTAGTACACAGGAGAAAGGGATGTGAGAAGAACAGGTAATTTTCTTTCTGCCAGCCTCTCTAATGAGCAAGAGAATAAAAATCCAGGCACATTGATATAACTATATAAATTAGTGATTTCAAGAAAAAAAAAATCTTCTTTTTCTCAAAGGCATAAACTATAAATACTTTATTCTTAAAGTTAAGAGAAATCTCTACAGGGAGAAAATGTTTGTTATTTCTTGCACCTCTGAGGTAACAAGTGCATGGACAGATCCTGTTACTATCTCTCTTTTAATCCCCTCGTTTCTGCTGGTGCACTGCACTGAACCCTTTCCCCCCCCTTTTTCTTTTATCACCCTTTCTGTCTTGACTGCTCAGATTGTAGGGCTTCTAGAGAAGAAGCTCTCCCTGTATATTATTACTACATATGGTAAATTGAGGTCTTTTGGCAATACTGTAATATATGTGTTCCAGTAGTACAGTTATTTAAAATGCTATTAAGAACATAAGATAAAGGTAATTCAAAATATCTGGATCAGTTCAGGACAAGCAAATCAGAGGTCGCATTATTCCATATTTCCTGTTTATTCACCTTCATGAAAATTCCTTTGCTTTGTTTCCTGACAGCTGTGCAAAACTCTACATTTCTTTACAGATCAAAACTTATGGATCAGGTTCATACAGATTTTCATGCGGACCTGTGAGGTACATGTTTCTTGATATGCTTAAAAATTTTGGCTTTTCATAGCATTTAGAAATTAGTTTTGTTGGAGGGAAGAGGCAGTAGATGAAAGGCTACTGGTGCCTACGTACTGCCATGGGTATAAACATCAGACTAACTTAAAAGTATGTGATCAGGTTGTCCTCTAGTGGCTGCCAAAGAGAAGATCTAACCATAAATTTTGCAATGTTGCTGCAATGGAAATTAGTGTAAGTTCTTACAGCTTTTCTTTCTGCAAGGATTTGATAACTAGATCTCAAAATTATCAATCTCTGTGTGATTTCCATTCTAGTGGCAGGCCCTGCAAGCCTTTTTCTTATCTCTTCCTGAATTATGCCTCACAATAACATTGTAAATTATGTTTCTGGATGGGTCTTTATCAGTAGAAAAGCCAATTCCACACTTCTAGGCTTTTTTCATGCAAGAAAGAAACAACCCTTTTTGAAATTCTGTTTCTCTATTATGCTTCTACCCTCTGTGCCACTGGTTTTAGCACTATGGTCCCAATACAAGTGTGTCTTCTTGGTAAAGAATAAATGTAGTGGGAGATAGGAGACTATTTCTCTCTCTAATTCCACAAGAGAGCATTGTTTCCTCCTTCCTGCAGCCCTGCACCTGGTGTGGTGCAGATATCCTGTTTATGGTAGTGAACGAGGGTCTTATATCCACTGAGGAGCTGTCTGGCAGAGATTTTGACTCTTCTACTGACCTAAGAGAATCTCAGATTTATTTGGAACAAGTAGTTTTCTGAACACAGTGACACTGGTATTGAGACCACTGTAATAATTTGTATTAAATTCTGTAATAGACTTCTTTTATGTTGTTACCTTTAAATTGAAGTTCCACATATAAGCCAAATAGAAATAGAAAAAGAAACCACATATTTCTTAAAATAAAATATTTATTCATAAGTGCACTTTCAAACTGCACAACAAAACACCCACAGGAGTGAGATTTCTGAAGACAGCTGAGAAGTCTTTCTCACTGGGACGTACAGAGCTTGTGAGGGATCCACCGGCCAGTTAGTAATACCTGGAATCAGAATAATGGAAGCTGAATCAGTCATTAGAGAGGTTACAAGGCCTGGTTTTTACCACTATGTAAATCTACGTTATTCAAGACACAGTTTAGACTTCTCAATGTAAAACAAAGGCAGCAGTGACAGCATTTCACCACATTAAGATTAATATTTCTCATCCAGCAATGTTCTTATGATCTTTGTTTCACAAATGGTGATGACTGCAGCAGAGCACAGTTAACTGAGTTGCACACAGTCACACCTCAGTTCCCCACAGCGGAGGAACAAATGCACTGTTCAGCCCTGTGTCCTCTGGACCACTGCTTGTCCTTCTCCCGACAAGGGAAGCTGTGTGTTAATGTCAATTTATAAACAGAATAGAAGTAAAACTACAACAGCTGTAAAGACATATCCTATGTGAGGCTGCCAGATTAATGCTAATTGTTGGAGTGTGGATCTGTCAAGCCATAATGCAAAGCAAAGAAAAGATATCGAGTTCACTTGAAAAACATATTCAAGATTCCTCTGAGACAATGTGTATCATGAGAGCAAAAGTTATATTATTTGCATTTGAACAGGACTGTGCCTACCAAGAAGGCAGTATTAGTAGGAAGCAGAAAGTGTTTAGCAATGGTGAATGTCCTCTAGTCATTGAACATTGTTCAACAAATAAGCCAAAAGTCCTGCAAATCTAGTTTTTCATTCTTTTTTTCAGAATCAGCAATCATATAAAATCTTGCATAGAGTGTAACACAAGGTTATAAGAGCAACATATTTTTTTCTGATATAATGTTTTTGCTTTCACAAAGCCATGTTGGGTTTTCTCAGTGTCCACAGAAGAGCATCTACAATTATACATATTTCTAGGATGCTACAGGAGGCAGATTGCTCCATCTGATGTCGACACGTGTTGTAGTTTAGCTGTAATAACCCCACAGCTCCTCCTCACTGCTGCAGTTACTGTTGTGCTCCTGCCAGTTGCGTCTTTCTTGTGCTTTCCTTTCTCTCAACTTCAGCAGCTGGGCCTGTGTTAGAGTTGGGCCTAGGGGAACACAGAGGGAGTTTGAACATTTAGTAACAGTGTTCTTTAAGAATTCCTACAGCTAAAAATCTCTCCTCTAGCTCAGAACCTAGGGTGTTAGATAGCTGCTTACACTCTGTACATGACATTGCTTCCAGCTGGCACTGTCACAAAATGATCATCACTCTCTCCTCTGAGTACAGGATCTGCAAGACAGCAAAACTAATGAAGGATTTCAAGCCATTACCCTCCTACTAAACAATGTAAAAAAGAAATCTGAGAGAAGGTGTTTTCGTTTCTGTTCCCTGCTCTCTCTGCCCCCCTTGCCCCCTGCCCCAATACATTTTATTGCAGTTGGAAGAAACAGTTTGTCTCCTTGAAAGCAAACACCAAATAATAACTGGTGATCTACTCTTATTTTATGAGTTCACAGATCGACACACAAACAGTTATAGAATATTGTCATAGAGGTGGTATAATATTTAGTGCAATCACATGCATACTGCTAAATAGAACACATAAAAATGAAGCTTTTAAAAATCTACAGTATTCTGAGATGTTTTCAAACTATTTATTTGCAGACACAAAAAAAAAAAAGAGAAAAGAAAAAGGGAGCTGTTTTGCAGAAGATGCACTATGAGGTTGAAATGAGCTTTGGAAATGAATTTTGTTTAAGCTTGTTTTATTAGTGCAACAAAACCACTCATTTGTTGTAAAAAACAAAACTTCTGGGATAGCTGCTGGAAAAATTAAGTTTTGCTGAACTGGCAGAACCCGAAATTTGGATAGGCTACTCCAAAAAACATGAAGAATAAACTTGTTGCAAATGAAATAAATCAATGTACTGTTGAAAGGCATAATGTAGCTATTAGTGAGTCACTTAGTAACTACCACTTGGGGAAAATAACCAAAGGAAATGAAAACATATTTGCACCAGTAGGGCTGTACTCTCTCAAATGTTTTTTTTTTCCTACTTAAAGTTACTTTTCTTAATAGTCTGGTATTGTTAGTAGCAAAAGGAAAAAAAAACAGAGATAAAGAGTATTTTATATCAAAAGCTTCAAATTTTAAATACAGTTTTAATAAATATAAGAAACGGATGAGGAAATATTTAATACTTAAACACACAAAATTCGTCACCAGTATTTTCATATTCAGATGTTGTGAATGACTGGCTTCCATATATGAAAATACAATTTTGTTATAGAAATGAGATATATTTTGTCTGCAAAATGCTTGAGGTTTTTTTACTTTGTATTTGCATTCAAAAACATTCCCGGTGTCATAGTAAAGGACTTTTTGATTGATAAAAATATATTCTTTGGAAAATTGGAAAAGCTATGTTTTCATTAAAAATAGCATAAACTGTTCAAAATATTGATATTGGTCAGATATTCACAGAAATTGAAATTACACAATTGTAGGAACCCAAAAAGGATACAGATATACAACTGCAATGAGTCAACTTTATGCTAGAGGTCTACAAAGTTTTGAGGCAGAGAGATGAATAGGAAAATGTTCTTCTCCCAGAGGGTGGTTGGGCACTGGAAAAGGCTCCCCAGGGCAGTGGTCACAGCACCAGCCTGACAGAGTTCAAGAAGCATTTGGACAATACTCAGACACGTGGTGTGCAGACCCACAAGTTAGACTTGATAGACTTGTTAGACTCATCTTTGTGGGTCCAGGATATTCTATGTGTCTATTTATTTCTAGTAATAAAGCATCCTGAGAAGCATAAAAATAAAATAATGCCAGGTGGTACAGTAAAGAAAATGTAAATTAATTTATTTTTTATTTTCATTAAATATCTAAACTGGAGCAAAGTACTGTAGGCTGTTGTGGAAACTAAAAGACTAAAAGATAAGTTAAAGAAATTACATAAAATTAAGAAAAAAATAATCCAGCCAGCACTAGCTAGCCACACAGCTACAGTCATGCATGCAGAAAGTACCTCAAATGCAAGCTTATAAAAGCTGGAAAGTTTTTCCTCTGAAATTCTATTATCATATGTTTACGTGTTCTCATAGTCTTCCCATAAGTCCCTGCCAGACTGAGGCCACTGAACATCATGGACTTTTGGTCTGCTCAGTTAAGGATGTCCTCACAATCCTCTTCCTCACATGCTCTATTTAAGCAGCGGCGACTAGGTTTAGGATTTGAACCAAAGCCAACTAGCTGAGGAAAAATAAGGACTTATCCTTTATAAAATGCTTCAGGAAAATTATTTATAATAGTTAGTAATAACTTCTTTTCTAATACTATTATTATAAGAGAATCTAAAAGCCATATCTTAAGTGACATTGTTGCAATTTAATCCTTCCTAAATAACTTCAAGAATATCTATTTGTCATAGGTTAGCAAGCATAGTCCCGGAAGGGACGTCCTCTTTTAGGTCTGTTAATAAACTTCTTTATATTCTTTCAAGTTTGGTGCCTGCTTTGCATTTCTCCTAATTCTTATCTCACAGCAGATAAACAGTAATGAGTATTTTGGACCAAACCACTACACTATTAAGTAGCGGTGCCTTATGCCAGAAATCTCAGTAGTGTGACATATCCCTCTATATCAATTCAATTGATGGTACAAGATCACCACTCCTTTTTTCATCAGTTAAGAATTAATTACAAAGTGAGGGAAGTCACAAGTTTTCAATGACACTTTAAGATATATCTTTCCTAAATCACATGTATTTAATGTACTATAAACTAATGATGTAAAAATAACACTAAAATTAAAGAATGCTTTAAAGCCATAATGTAATAGGAAATGCAGTCTTACAAAGGAAATTTCTGAGCTGTTTCAGTCTAAGGAGATAAAGCCATTTCTGAAACCTTCTTGTGAGTCAGTTGACAGAAGATAGTGATTGCTTCAGTCACTAAGGTTTACCTGATCAATCCAGGCACATTTGATACAGTAGACTGCAAAGTTTTATGCACCACTGCTTGAAGCAATCAGCTTACTCTAAGAAATGTCAAAGCAGTGTGTTGAAGAACTAGTAAAAAAGTATGTGAATTGTTTTTAATGACTTTCAAGCAAGGAAAGGCCTGTTTTTCTTCTTTTTTTTTGGAAAGCTGATCACTTTGTGATTGCCTGTTCGTCTTGATAACTGTGAAGTAATAATTATGGGGGAGGGAAGTGTAATTAATTACCAATATAGCTGAAATTAGGAGTCAACAAAAGATGCAACTCCTTTATCAGTTAGGTTTTGAAGTTTTAAGCTCATGGAATCCTGAGCTGACTCTTTAGCATTAGAACCCTTTAGTAATTAAGAAATCTAGTTCCTGTGCTTCACATTATGTATTCTTGGTGTATGTCCTAGTACAAAACAAGTTACAATTTAGGTGAAGAAGCCTGGAAGCAACTTGGGTGTCAAAATGAGGAATATGAATGGCAGGGGGTTCAGATAGAGAGTTAGAGTGTGGACCAATAAAATGGTATTATATTCATCTGCAGTGTAATCTCCTAAATATGAAAATATTTAGAAATGAACAATTTGGAACTTAAGAGAAGAAAGCAGGTACTTTTTTTCTGTTATCTTTAATTTTGAAAGTGAAGTGTCCTGCATTGCAGAATGCCTTTTTTTTTTCTTTCTAGAATAACTCAGAGATTTCATTTTTTATTCTGAGTTTGGTTTAGTTTCTCTTTAGTACACACTCCAGTAAATAAAATTTTGACTAGGCTATTTTTATTCACAATAGTATATTAAAAGCACATTCTTCTGTTCTGTAAACTATAAGGCAAGTTTTAAAATAAAATACAAAAAGCTGTCTGGAACTTAAGTTTAGCCAAATGCTTAAATCCAATGTTATTTTTATATGAATTAGGTGTTAGCAAATATGGTCACATATCACAAAGATTATTACATTTGATTCAAGTGTCAGCGAACTGCACCATCTTGCTCTATTATGGTAATGTCTGCCATGTTTCAATGGCTGAAAATCAGACCAGTGTTTGCTTGATTTTATACCAGGAGAATATTGTAAATTTTTCCGGTTAACTTTCAGAAAAAAGTGAAACCATTTGGCACATGTTTTGAAAAAAAAAACCTGTATTATCCAGTGCACTGTAAGACTATATAAACCAGAATTAACTTGATAAGCCAAAAATAAGTGATAACTGGGACAGAGTGATTTAAATAATGTCCAAAGAGGAACAACCTTGGTTATTTTCTTCACTCAGCTTAAGCACTGTGTATAATTCACATATTTTCTCTGATTTCATACTGTATTCTTTTTTTCATAAGTGATTTATTTCACACACTAATTGACCATGAAATTTCATTTTCACTTTAAAAAATCAATTTAATTAGATCTGTAGCAGTACAATGAAACACCTTGAAAGAACCTGTTTGTTCGTCTTTCATTTTCATATTTCAAATAAAACTTCAGAGTTAGCTTTTTTATTATTTTTTATTTTCCTTGTCTTTCAGATATAATAAAACCTGTTCTTTGAGGAGAGGGGAGGATGGTCAAGGGGAAATGAAGCTTAGCAAGCTACGTCTTATTCTGGAGGAAAAAAAAATCAGTCAAGAAATTAGGAGGTTATAAGGGATAAGCCTGAAGAACTTTAACCATAGTTGTAATAAATGCTATATCAAGCAGAGAGATCATGATCTCTGCAAAAAGCTCTCCAGCAATATCTTGAAGCTAAAGGAAAACAAGAGCAACTGATTGGCACTTTGTAACTTGAATGGTGGCCTTACTGATGAGGCAGAAAGGCCATTAAGGATGATTTTTACAGTCTCAAATCTGCCCGATATCAAACTTAAAACTGTGAAACTTATAATGCATTAAAAAAGTGCACAAACTCAGAAAGAAATGCCTTTCCTAAACAGCCAAGACTCACGCATATTTCTTCCTTTTTATTACATTCCTGGTATACTCTTCATCATAATGTCTTCCTTTACTCTCCTACAAAGCAAATAATCATCTTCATTTATATGCAACATGAGCCTACTGCCACTACTGCTACTGCCACTACTGCCACAATATAAATGTGTTGCATTAAAAATTAAAAATATTATTTTTTACACTCTATCAAGATGAAAAGTGAGCCTTCACTCTCGTTTGCAGTTCTGCTACTACACTGTCATCCTTCTTGCCTTGTACCACAAGTAATAGCCAGATTCCTACAGACCTTAAAATACCTCAGCTGTGCTCTGAGCTTGACACAGCATGATAGCAAATAAAGAAGAATTTTCAAACATGAGCTAACTGAGTTGCTATGCTTCACTGGGAAACAGCTTCTTTGATCTGTCGTCAGAACAATAAAGAAAAAAAGATGTATGGGATGCTTTATCTTTCCGCACAATGCTCTTAAATGTTGAAGACATTATTTGTTTTGGAAGCTAAGAATTCCAAAAATTACTCTTTTCATACCATTTACCAACCTTTTAAAATGAAAAATAAAATGCCTGATAGGTGCATAACTCTTGGATTCTTTATCCACTTGATTGTTTGATTTATTTATTTTTCTTTTGCTAAGGCAGCACTGAAGTCCACATATCTGGAGAAAAGGTTAGCTTTCAAGCTGGCTGAAGTACTGGTTCTTGTGAGCACTTTTTGTCATTTGAAGGTTAAATTCATCTCAGAGAGCATTTCTGGAGTTAGTGTTCTCCCTTCCAATAACTGTAGGAGCTGCCCGACCTTTATAAGTGTGAGGCAATATTCACAGTGTTAGAAGAAGCATCATGGAGAGTAATCTTCACAATCCCAAGGAGAAGCACTTTGCCACAGGCAGCTCATGAACAGTGAGGACAAATCAGTGAACAGTCAGATAAAACTGTTTTAACTGGATTCAAAGAGTATGTTTTACATAGCTTTAGGTTCTATTTCAAAATCTACAGACTTATAGGATCCACTACTCTCCTCAAAATTTCAACAAAATCAATGGGAAAAAAAATAATAATTAGGAGGGAAGCACTTTAAGTGTTTTGACCTCTGGGTCATGTTGTGCAACACAACTCTGTCAAATTCAGACACATGTAACGGGAGAATATATGAAATAATTGTCTATTGACTTTATCCTCTACCTGACATAAATTCCAAACAAGGTTTAATACCAAAATCACTTGGTGAAAAACATTGTAGTAACATACAATACTTGGAATTCAGCACTGTACCTCATAAACATTTCTTCTTCCCCAATAGAAACACTGGGAGTTTAAAATATAGTATCAATAATAAATACCTTCATCTCTAGTAAGGCTCTCAAAGCAATAGCAGCTTTGTTGTGAACTAAGAAGGTACCTGCAAAAGCAGAGAAAAATAAAAGCATAGTGCTGGTATTATGCAAATATTTCCATTAGCACTTACAAATACAAGTATGCAAGTGAGAGAAGGAACCCAACCAAAAAAGAATGACCCAAGATGCAGCACATGAGAATGCTTTATTTTTATGAAAAAAATGATGCTATGAACATTTGAGAGCAAAATACACTTTTGTAACACTATTTGTCCCTCTCCTCTAGGGATCAGAGGTTACTAGAAATCCCAAACTTTTGTGGAACCTGTGGCTCCAAAATAAATGTTTTGGACCATACTTCCTCTCTTCTAGATATTAGGTAAATTAAAAGTCTGTTTGTAGTTTAATGGCAGAGAATAAATAACATCTGCAACTTGGCAGAACAATGTAAACTGGGGCTTGTCTGACTCAGACAGTTTCTGGCTCTGTTTACAGCAGAAGAAAGGAAAGAGTCAAGCCAGTGGAAATTTTGCAACTTAGCTAGTATAATTAAAATAGCTTTTCATATATTTATTTTTTTTAAAGCTGTTTATTCAGTCCTGTGGCTCATGACCTGGCTTATGTTTTGAAACATCTGTTACTGACTGCAACCAAGGCAACCAGCAAATATTGGAAATTTCATAACACTTTAGGAATGTTAAAATATTATTTGTGGGAACACCCTACAATTCAAAAGCAGTTTAACTAAAAACTGGTTAATTTTAGGTCACAGATTTCAGATATATTCATGTCCTTTTCCTCAATTATGCAAGACTCTATCTTCACATATAAAGATGAACTATTTTGCCATGTACATAGTTTTATTATGATTTGGTTTTAAAAAAAAAAATCTTGCAGAAAATGCACTTAATTTTTAGCTCTCATGCCAAATAGAGAATTTCTGCAGAAGTTTCTATCCCATACTGTCATGTGGACTTTTCCTGTCAAAACCTTAATTCAGAATTTTCTGGTTAAAATCAAAAGGTTTTGATTTTGATAGTTTAATACATTTGATGCTTTAATTTTTCTTTATTTTGCTGACAAAATCTTCATTTTGACTTGCTACTAATTTGTATATACCTGCATTTTCATCATTTTGTCTTTGATTTGTATTGGAGGTTTTTTCCCAGTATTTAGTCTTCTTTCATGGAGTAGTAACATGCTGACTAACCATGCATAGTGATAATAAAATTCTTCACTGTTTAGAGCTGTGTCTGTTCACTTTCTGGGGCTAGAATTATGTGCATTATGGACATTGTAGTTCAGCCTTTTTCTTATATGGATGAACTGGTATAAAATGGAAGAAGAGGACAAGATTGATGAAACTGTGAGAAAGGTCAAACAACTAAGCTGAAAATCACTCAGAAAAAAATATATACATATTACTACACAATAGCTTTGAATTTTCAATTACATAGAAAGAATCATTTTGCCAAAACAAATTTCATAGTCATGAAAGTGTACCTCATTATGCAGTTACTGGGGAGGTGTTATTCATTTAATTTATTTGGGGTTTTACACAGGTTTCTACCAACAATTATTCAAAAAGCTTTTATGGTTGAAAAATATACAATAATAATAATAATCATAATCAAACTGCAGCTTCTTGGCAATGATTTTGTTACTCAGTTTTAAGGTTTTTATCCTATTTTAATTCTCCCGGAGGAAACAAATAGATTTTAATGGTGCTTCCTTGGGCAACAAATTATATTCTTCAGGGTTTCTATTTTCTTCATAAGAGGAGATATACTGTGGTACCTAAAAGAATCGCTTATCTTTTCTATGTTTGGGCTACATTTATTACAGCATTGCATAATTCCTTATTTTTTCTTTTTAAATATGATAATTCTTTTGATGTCAAGAGTTGTTCTCATCACTTCTAGAGAATGGTGAGGACTCAAATGGAACATTCTCATATACAGCAGACAGAAGCAACTGTCACAATACCCAACCTTGGCTTTAGCAGCAACTTACAGTTTAATTGGTAACAGCATTCAGGATTTGAAGTGAGACAAAGCAAGCTGATTTGTTTCTTTAAGCAATGAATCTCAGGAAGGGTCTGTTTCTTTTAATTCTTCTATCTTGCATCTTCATGTGAACGCCTAGGTAGGGTGTGGTCGTGTTCCCATTTACGCTGGTAACTGGTAGTGGTATTATGCACCCATAGATTTCCAAACCCAGTGAAACACGTTCTCCATTCGGAAGTGGAATGCAAATGTTATCTGAGGCAAAATGGAATAATTAAAAGAGAAAAGATTGTTACAAGAAAATAGTAAGCATGGTAAGGGCATAAAAAGGCTAATACAAAAAGTTATGATGAAGCAGTTGTCTGGCCTTCTAGGTGTTCTTCTGATCCTAATAGGTTACTTTGAATTTGAAAGAGCACAACAAGCAGGGAGGCATACAATTTTGCTAACTGAAAGTACACTGACACAGCCTAAAAAAAATACCACCAAAACTAAAAAACAAACAAACAAACCCTCAAACCACAACAAAAATCCACAAAAAACTGACTAAACATTTAATTTAAAAAATATGAATACCCAAGGATCACAATTGTCAGCCAAGGCTGATAAACTGTTCTCATTATAAGACATTGGGACTAAATACTTGTCAACCATTTGCAACATTACCTAGTATTATACTATAAGTATGTATAACTATAATGTTAGTCTCTGGATGGAACCTTTTCAACATATTCTGAATAAATATTCCAGGAACTTATTTATTCATGTGGCTAAGAATTTTTTCCCCATTGTTTTAGAAAATTAAAGTGAGAGAGAAAGGACAGAAATGTTGTGAATTCACTGTGACAACAGAACTGGACAGTTCTGTTTATGTGAAAAGTTATTTAAAAAGAATTTCTGAAAATCAGTTTGACATTATCAAAATGGAACATTCAAGGTATTTATTTAGCATATAGATAAAGTATGAATATGAAATACACAGAGAAGCATAAGGATTAATGAACAATATACTGTTAACCGCAACTTCAGCCAAGCACAAATAGATTTTCTTTCCTGTACTGTAACAAAGTGCATTTGCAACGCCCCAGAAGAAAGGCACGTGTGCAAAAAACCATTCTACTCAGTGATCATATTGAAGTGGTTAGTGACACTGGAATGAAAGTAAAATATTTTTTCCTTTTCGTTTCCGTTTTCCTTTTCCTTTTTTTTTTTTTAATAGGCTTTGCTTTGTATATTCCATGGACAGAATGGGCCAGTTGGAAAAAAAAAGGAATTAGCTGAGGAACAAAATGGAGAAAATATTTCTGCTATTCTAAAACTTTTATATGAAAGTAAATTTGGCTGAATTTCCCAGACATGGGAGAAATAGCATATAATTTTCCATACATGAGTATTTCTGTAATGTGAAATACCCTTTTCTTAGAAAATATGCTTATTTTGGGACATACTGATGCAATGAAAAAGCAGTCCAAGGGGCTTCAACAAATAGTGAAGTTCTTGTAAAAAGTTTTGTAAGGAAATTAATCACTTGTTTTTACTGTAGATCAGTCCATACCAAACTAATATCAAGTACTCTGAGTGAAGCAGTTTGAAGGTACCTGCTTACTATTTGTAGCTAGTGATTTCAGAGGTTTTAACATAAAAAATATGGAATTATATGGAAGGCAGAATATTTCTTTGCCAGTAATTTACTATTTAATACTCTTATGTCAGTATTTTTGCTGTTTTTTGAAAAATTATGGTAACACAGGAGACACAAGAGCTGAAATTATTAGCCGTTGTAACTGCTACAGGAAAAAATTATAATTAAACTATGAAAGAATAAGTTATATTGGGTTAACCCATTGAATAAATTATATGTCTGATTCAGGTACAGGAGTTTAAACAGTTTTGTTGCTCATGAGTAAACTGGATAATGTTAGCACGAAAGAGAATAATAGAACTGAACTTTATAACTGCAAGTTATACTTTTTTCTGGCTTCAAGATTGATGACCCAGTGGGTAGAAGGCCCTTGGTCCAGCAATGAGTCTGCATGGGTATTTGGGGGGACCTGTGAGTGTGGGGTGGCTGTGAGATGAGTATGAGTGTTTATAGCTGTTTAAGCTGAACTTGCAAAAGAGTAGACTGTGAAGTAGAAGATCTGTGAAGGTTTATAGGGTAAAGGCCACGCTGTGTCAGTACTCACATAACAGCGCTGTGGGGCGCCGCAGGTGGAACGGGGCCACACGGCTCCAGGATGGCTGTGTCCCGGTCCGGCCCTGCTGGGCCCCCTATGGGCCCAGCCCAGTTACCTGTCCCAGGGCCGGAAGCGAGAGAGAGCTTTCCCAGAGTTTGTCCATTCTTAAATGTGGACCACAGAGGCGGTCAAAATTTTAAGTGGCTTAAAAAATTGTCAATATTCAAACTAGCCAGTTGATAGGTTCTGTTAGGTCATAGAGGAAGCTGCAAGCACCTCTTTGGAAGAAAATCACTTCTGGAGTTATGCACCCATGACACTGGCTCAAAACCCAGCTTGTTGCTAAAAAAAGGTCAATTTGCCATGGTCATCCTCCAGTAGTGGGTGCTTTTGCAGTTGGGCTGTTCTTATGCAGATCAGAGGTTTCACCACCACACAGCCAAAAACTCTCCTCCCTTTGGCTGCAGGGTGGAAATCTGGTCTCAGCAAAGAACCTGCTGCTTTTGCAAATGGCTGATTGTTTGAGTCATTAAGGATTAGCATTTCAGCCTCTCACAGCAAGTACTGATCTCTTCAGTGGCAGGAAGCTGAGTCAGAGGAGGTTTAGGTTGGATATCAGGAAAAGGTTCTTCCCCCAGGGGGTGGTTGGGCACCGGAACAGGCTCCCCAGGGAAGTGCTCACAGTAGCAAGCCTGGCAGAGTTCAAGAAGCATTTAGACAACACTCTCAGGCACATAGTGTAACTCATGTGGATTTCCTGCACAGGGCCAGGAGTTGGACTTGATGATCCTGATGGTTCTCTTCCAGCTCGGCATATTCTATGATTCTATGATTCTTTGGTAAAGACTGAAATTTATGAGTAAAAAACACAAACTCACCATGCTTCTGATTCATAAGATTCACAGGGACATGAATGTTTGTCCATTACTGAGAGTACTGGCACAGCATGGCCTTTACCCTATAAACCTTCACAGGTCTTCTACTTCACAGTCTACTCTTTTGCAAGTTCAGCTTAAACAGCTATAAACACTCATCTCACAGCCACCCCACACTCACAGGTCCCCCCAAATACCCATGCAGACTCATTGCTGGACCAAGGGCCTTCTATCCACTGGCTCATCAATCTTGAAACTTGCTAGAGGATGAGGCACACAAATCCCATCACACATCATTTTGTGTCAGGTACAGGCACTTGACCTGCTCCAGCAGCAGGTGGAGGGGCACTAGCGCACAGCTGTTGCGAGTTGCACTTCTGCTCCAGCACTGACCTCCTCCCTGTCTTCACTCACACCAGTCACCCCAATAGCTGATTTTCAGGATACACAACATGCCTGTCCCAGTACCTGGCAGCAAGACTTTGACCCATTCCAGTAGCTGGCTCTGAGGCAACCCATTCTCTCCAGTCACCATCACCATAGGCCAAAGTCCTCTATGCCCCCCCTCTGACTCCAATTGGTGACACTAAATCCAGTAATGCTGCTTCCCCCAGTAGCTGGCACTCTGGGCATGAAAACTGCAGGACCTAACAAGACCATCTGGAGAGATATTTTTTGACAATCCTTGTTTGATTTATTTATGCTGAATATGACTTAAATAGCTTTTGATACAGAATATACCCAAATATGGCTTCAGTCTCAACATTTTCCCAGATTTTAAATACAGAGATCTGGTTTATGTTGTTTTCATGCCATTATCCAATACTCTAGCATCTTGTAGAATTAAGGTTGTAAGAGAGAGGTGCTGTGAAATTTCTACAGAGCCAAGACCTGATGTGTAATTCCTTTGTAACTAAGATGTCGATTTTGCTATGATTCCTGCCAGAAGATCCTTCCACATATTGCACTCAGGAATCTTGAATTGGGCTGAGAGGTCTGTTTGCAAGAGTCAGGGCACGAAAGCTGCCAAAATTTAAAATAAGTGCTAAGATCATTTGGCCATCTCCAAAACTCTACTCCTCCTTGTTTTCTCCCACTCCTTTCTTTGAAGAAGATCATAGCTGAAGTGCTGAGCTGTGATAGGAAAATTACATCTCTTAAAACATTTAAATCTTTCTACCCCCTAATTGCAAATTGCCAAACAACAGATTGCAAAGGCAGCTTTGACTACTGTGCTTACAAGTTTCATACCATTTGTCTGTTAAGTTCAAGATGGAAAGGTAGCCTGAAAGCTGCCAGTATTTTTTGTTTATTTTTTAAGAGTCATCTGTTTCAAGAAAGATTGAGATAAGGTGGAAAGAACAAAAAACAAAAAATGGAAAAAAAAAAGTTGTTAGCCAAGAGCAAACAAATTACATATGCATGCTACAGAAATCAGACACATATCATGAGACCCCTCCTTAAATAAATTAATTGCTGCCAGACTGATGGAATATATGCACTGCAGGGAGTATTGTCAGACTGCTGGTATCCCAGGTCTGCCTATCTCAGCTCTGGACTAGCCAGACAGCTCTGTTTTATGCCTTTTAGTGTATCTTAGCTCTGAACTGAAGAGATTGCTCATGTGATGTCCATTTTTGCCATTTCCTCCTTGGAACTCTCTAAAAAATTTTTCAACAAAAATATCAATTAGAGCAACTTATCTGAATTACATTTTCAGTCCAAAATGTGCTAATATCACACATTCTGTTTGAAAATATTTTTAGTTTTGGATTAAGGAAAACAACAAAGGCAACATGGACACTGTAGGTGGAAAAGTGGGAACATGACATTCATCTTCGATAATGTGATAAATGAGTCAGATGACTAAAGGAAACTTACTTTCAGTCCCTCCGCAACAGGTACAATGATCAGGGAGGTCTGGAAGTCTGATTTTCTCTCTGGAAGCTTCCCCTTGCAAATCACCCTTGCAGAATTAGCAACACAAAGTAAATTGAGATAATATTCCTTACATTCCAAGGCTGCCATTTTGACCAGAATGGTTATGCCAGCTTACTGTTTACATATATTGCTTTTTCAGTCCCTGGATTCATGGAAGAAAGAAACAATAATTGTAAACTATTCATTAATGCATCTTATTAATTAAGCCAACTATCCCTACATCTGAGAACAGAATATTTTTCTTTTAAGACAAGGTGATAAATGTATATAAATAGATACGAAGTAGGACTAATTTCCTTTTGTTGTTTTTCTTTAGTGGCCATAAGTAGACATTGTGGCCAGTATGTAGCTGACACTAAGAGATTTGGTCAAAAGTTAATGAAACACTCAGCTGGATCTGAGCTGAATGACTGACCCAGGTAGGAATTACATAAAGAAGGACAAGTTCTAAGACAGTAAAAAGCCTTACTCAGAATTTGAAACTAGCTAAGAGTCAGGAACTAAAGTGAACTAATAATGTGATTATTGAAAAATGTTGCAAAAGAATTTCTGGTTTTCAGTGTATATATCAATCCAGAGCAAAGGTTAGTGGTAAAATACCTTTATGTTCAGACTATATAACCTTATGTCAGTTTGTCAAAATGAGGAAGGATTACAGAATACTTCTTGAAGATCAAATGAAACCAGAGGAAATTAGCTCAGCTCTTATAATTTGTTTATTATGATACCAATATATTTATATTTATATTATAAATAATAAAATATTATTATAATATGGTAATCATAGGTTGTTTCAAACTAATATACATTTAGAATTCTAGCTTAGAAATTAACTCAAAATTCTAGAGAACACAGTATATTTTATACACAGTCTTGAGATCTACAATGCTGAAAACGTGCAACGTCGGATTCCTACTAAAATAATAGGAGGGTTGCTTAATGTGTTGATACTTTATGGTTGCAGGATATGTGATTAATACACTCTGACAACTCCTATACACATAATACAATCTATTTAACATGAATCATATATTTTAGGGATATACAATACTAGTAAATTTAAATTAAAACCCTGAAGTACATTTGCATATTTATTTTTCATTAAAAACTGTAAAGGCAAACTATGTCAACTTTATTGTCTTTCAAAATCACAAGAAATAGGATAAGGCATAGTAAAAGTAATTCTAAAGAGTATACTGTTAATCTCTTCATATGTTCCCATTTTATTTGTCACACAATTTTAAAGATAATTTTTGACAGATGTTTTTATTATAATGATGTTTATCCATGTTTAAGTCAGGAATTTTTAATGGCTCATGCAAATGTGCAGTATGTTTCTTATCATCAACTTGTAAAATCTTTTCTACAATTGCCTCCTTTCATTAAATAGTATTTTCAACATTTTCAAGGTATATTTTACAGCAAAAGTTACTAATAATTTTAAAAAACCCTTAAATTTCTTTGTTGCAGTTATCTATGTATCACCATTGTTGTCATCACACATTGCCTAGTAACATTTTCACTGCAAGAGGAATTTTACATTTCCCATCTTTAAAGTTCAGAATGCACAGATCTTATAATGCTCTTATGCTGATAATGCACTTCAGTAATTGTGCTGTACAGCAAATATTTCTGTGTGCAAGCTTTAAATAGTTATTCAGCTGAATAATGCCACAAATCAGAGGCTCTATTTAAAATGCCAGCATGTACTTTCCATTAATATTACAGGAATGAGACTGGCATTATTACCAATGCATAACAAATGAGGCTCAGTGAGTAACTGCAAGGCATATTGCCCCCATGTACAGCTGTGCTATCATAAGTATATAATTTTATTCACTACATCATAGGATATATATTCTGTAAGAGAAGTGTGCTGGTTTTGGCTGAGATAATCTTTTAAATATGATAAACAGGAGCTAAAGGCCACATGTTGGCATATCTCTGTTGCATAATCAAAGCTCTAGACAAAATACACTAAGCTGAACATTGAAGCAATTTTTAAAGGCTTTAAAAACAGACTATCCACAATAGATTCTATTCAATCTAATCCAATATCCACAAGAATGCTCTGTCCTATAAGTGAGCTGTTTCTGTGTTCCACTCACTCCCATGCATTGTCTTCTGCCAAGCTTTGTCAACTTAGGATTGTAAGATTGTCAAAACTGCTCGATGTCTTTATTGCCGTAGCCATCTCATAAATAAGACAAGGTATATAGTGCTATATTTTGGATTTTGCTGACCAGTGTTTACACAGTTTCAAGGCCTTTTCTGCTTCTCATGCTGCCTACCAGCCAAATGTCTGGATGTACACAAGAAATTGGAAGGGGACATGCTGACCCTGAGTGAAAAAAGGGATATCCCATGTCATAGTACTTTATGCTCAGCAATAAAAATTGGACAAAGAGGGAGAAGGCGGGGATGTTTGGAGTTACGGTGTTTGTCTTCCAAGATCTGCTAATCATGATGAAGCCCTGCTTTCCAGGAAAGGGACTAAATATCTGCCTGCTAATGGGAATTACTGAATTGATTCCTCATTTTCCTTTGCCTGCATGTGCAGTTTTTGCTTTGCCTATTAAACTGTCTTTATTTCAACCCATGAGATTTCTCACACTTTTGATTGTCTTTCCCATTCCTTGTGGGAAGGAGTGAGTGAGCAGCTGTGTGGGACTTAGCTGCCTACCAGAGTTAACCCATGACAACCATAAAAGAAAAACTTAAATAAAGTATCTCTCACCTATTACATTAGAATATCTAGAAAATCATCAGCTTGTCTCTAGCCAAGAAAACTTCTGATTTCCTCTGTGGGTGGTCAGGAAAAGCTCCACCATCCTGGCTGTCAGTAAACAGAAACAAAGTTGATGTAAGTTGATTTCTAATATAGTGCCTTCAGAAGAGTTTAAAATAGACTCCAAATGACAAAAAACAGAAAAAGGGCTTGTCAGGAGGAATTTCGTTATCAATAGTTGTTTTTTACTTTTTGTGAACAGATGATTTCTCAGTCGGTTTATGGGTTTTTTTTCAGTTTTTGCTTGTGAAGATACCTAAATAAACATGAGATGTAATAGTATGTCAGGGTGGTAGTACATTACAGAGAAAAGTAATGGACTGCCTTAATACTGAAGAATCCAGGATAAAAAGTTTTATGTGTGATATGAAATGTCTACATTGAAAGAATATGTTTCAGTGTCCTCCTTTAGTAGCAACAAATCAAGAAAAAGATTATTCAAATATAATGCATTATACAGTATTGATTCTTAAAATTAAATTTTCAGGGGAAAAAATTCTGGAGATAGTTTTTGAAGTATAAAGACATATAAAGATTTACCTACTGTAGTAATTTTTTATTTTTGGCTAAGAATGAAACTCAAGAATGAAAGGTGAGGTAGATCTTTTTAATAATCTGGAGTCTATTCACTGTATTCAATATTATTTTTCATTGTTATTCTTATCTTTATCTGATTAAATTATTTGTATTCAATTTGAAAAGTCTGATGGTGTTACACTCCACCATGCAGTTACAAAAATTCCTTCTTTAATAAACTGACATTTGAAGACATGTCAGAAGCACACATTTGTTTAGACCAGTGTATTTTTGGAACATATGAGTGAGGATAAGAGATCAAACTCTTCCTTGATCTAATTTGATGCTCCAAATAATTATCACAAAGTTACTGCAGAAAAACACACTACACTGATAAAACTAGTGTCTTCATCAGTAGCTCCACTCTTGGTGACTGAACAAGAGATATGTAGCTAGCAAGAATTAGCTGTAACCCAAAGAAGTTTTCTTTTCACAATTAATATAATTCATCAATGAAAACAAAGATAAGCAAATACATAACTTCTTGAACAAACATTGTGTTATGTGTAGTGCCCCTCAATTGTATCCAGTATAAAAAATTGATACATTAACTCAAGTTACAGAGTTTAGAATAATTTCACTTATTATAAAATGCAATAAAGATAATTTCTGCTATTTTTTACTTTTTCCAGTAGGGAACCTATAAAAAAACCCCAAGCAAAAAATATGACAAAAAACCAAACACCTCACTCTCCCCCAAAAAAAACCCAAAACCAAAATCACCCAAACTCTATAAGGAGTGAGGTTGTGTGGCCTGTTTTCTCTCTCCCCTTTTATAAGAATTACAGAATCCAGAAAGGCCTTAGCATAAACTCTCATAGATAATTTTCTAAATTATAGGTTGGTGGTTGTGTGGGTCTGAAAAATTCCTACTAACTAACAACTCTATTTAAACAGGAAAAAGATAACCTTAAAATTATGCATCTATCAAATGAACAAACAGAATTACAAAGCAATCAATTTTTTAAACTTGAGTCAGGACTAACTGCAAAAAACTATTTGGACTTTACTTTTAAGTAGCAAGCCTTCCTAAAAGGAAATATATAACCTAGTTCAATATCCAGTGCTCAAGTCCCTCTAGAGTCCCATCAGCTTCTCCTATTTCTGTTTCATCTGCTATTCAAATTACTGCCATTGTTAGAGCCTCTTTCAAAATCAACTTTTGTCAATCACCCCAAATTTACAGAAAACCACACAGAGGTGAAAATCTTGTTTTCAATAGCTGAAATAAATTTTTAATATTCGGAAGAGAAGCAGGCACGTATTACACCATATTAGCTTATTTTCTTGTAAGGTGGGGAAAAAAGGGGATTCATTATTCCATGTTCTCTTGGTGAACATCTGAGTTTCCTTTAAGTGACAAAATTTCCTTTAGTGCACAGGACCAGCTCACTATGACAATAGGACAAAAGAGGCTGTTGCACATGGGCAAATTTCACCCTTTACATATATCATCATTTATTGCATTTAACTTTCATATTATTGAGTAAAATGGAACCAAATATGTAATCTTCATGATTTTATGAAACGCCTAACTTTCTAGTCTTAATATGATGATATTCCTTTTTCCTGAATCTTTCTGAACCTTGTTTAGAGGGTTAAAAGTCAGCTGAATGAACTTCGCAATAACATCAATTTTTTATTTTGCATATATGCTGATAAGAACCAAAAGGTGACAAAATCAGGAGCAGTATTTTATAAAAAACCTTAATCCACGTACAGATTTTCAATTAAATAGTTACAAAATGGGAGACATAAAAGACCATGTTGTCAAAATCTGCATAAGTAGTGAAGTGGAAGGAGAGACAAAGTGAAAAAGTCAAAAACACCACAGCTATTGCAGGTCTCAAAAATATATCCCACGGTTCTCATTATTAAATGCTGCAGAAAGGTTAAGTAGCACTAAAATAGTGTAAGGGCCATAACTGGTAATTAGGAAGAAGCCATCAATATATTTTGCCTGAAAACTTTTCAGAATCTAGTTAAACCAAATTAAATCAGGTAACAATGTATTATAAAAAAAGTATTAATAAATAATAATAAATAATATCCTCCTTACAGTCTCCTACATTATTATAAAATAAATTATGTTTCTACGGGAGAAACTGGCTGGTCATGGCTTGACTTAGTCCACTGTTCACTTCATAAAAAACTGAACGGCCAGGCCCAGAGAGTGTTGGTGAGTTGGGTTACATCCAGGCAGGCACCTGGTCACAAGTGCAGTTCCCCAAGGCTCAGTATTAGGGCCAGACTAGTTTAATATTTTTATCAATGACCTGGATGGGGGGATCCCATGCACCCTCAGTCAGTTTGCAGATGACACCAAGCTGGGTGGGAGCGTTGAACTGCTGGAGGGCAGGAAGGTTCTGCAGAGGGATCTGGACAAGATGGATCAATGGGCCAAGGTAAATGGTGCAAGGTTCAAAAAGGCCAAGTGCCGGGTTCTGCCCTTGAGTCACAACAACCCCGGGTGGAGCCACAGGCTGGGGGAAGAGTGGCTGGAAAAGCTGCTCACAAGAAAAGGATGTGGGGGTGTTGTTGGACACGTGGCTAAACACAAACCAGTGTGTGCCCAGGTGGCCAAGAAGGCCAGTGGCATGCTGGTCTGTGTCTGAAATAGTGTGGCCAGCAGGACCAGGGCAGTGACTGTCCCCCTGTACTCAGAACTAGTGAGGCCACACCTCAAATCCTGTGCTCATTTCTAGGCTCCTCACTGCAAGAAAGACATTGAGATGCTGGAACATGTCCAGAGAAGGGCAGTCGTGCTGGGGAAGGACCTGGGGAGTCCTATGAGGAGCAGCCAAGGGAGCTGAGGGTGTTTAGCCTGGAGAAAATGAGGCTCAGAGAAGACCTTATCAACCTCTACAAGTACCTGAAAGGTGGTTGTAGGAGGTGGAAGTCAGTTACTTCTACCATTCTACTAGTGATAGGAAAGGGGAAACAGCTTCGAGTTGTTCCAAGGGATGTGTAGCTTGAAAAGTAGGAAAAATGACTTCACTAAAAGTATTATCCAGCATTGGAACAGGCTGACAAGGGAGTAGTGGAATCAGCATTCCTGGAAGTGGTCAAAAATACGTGGATGTGGCATTTAAGGCCATGGTTTACTGGTGGATTTGGAAGTGTTAGGTTAAGGGCTGGACTTGATCTTAGACACCCTTTCAAATCCTATTGATTTTATGATTCTGAGATTCTATATATGAAATAGTATTTTCTTTATCTCTTCCTTCTTTTTTAATGTGTTATGAAAAGAATTATTTTGGTTCATATCAATAAAGGAATTATATCAATCAAAATATATTATCAAAATAATTTGAAAGGCTTTTAATAATTATCTTTTTTTGGTTGGTCGGTTGGTTGGTTAATTGTGGGTTTTTTCATAAGTTTTATCTTGAGCATGAGATTAGAAAGATACATTTTGTGTTTGAATCCTAAATAATCAGTTAAATGGTGTGGTAGCATTTACATTAAGTACAATTAGTATTAGAATGTCAGTATTTCAATGAGTCAAATACAATTTAATCCTTTCTAGACAAACTCACTATGCTATTAATAATGTTTTTTATTGTTTCACATATGAACCTGCTTTATCATTAAAAGGCTCAGTGTGTGATTAGCTCTTAATATGTGAGGAGGCATAATTTTTGACTGTTTCAGGAAAAAGACAGAAACTCAGATCTCATTCTCAAAAATTATTTGGGAATATCCTGTTGTAGATAAAAACAGACACTTTATGGAGCCCATTAGTGGTTGTGAGGTGCTTGAATATCTCAAAGATTCTTGGATATACATATTAAAATTATTTTTGAAAGATGACTGTACACCAAGATGTATGTATGATTTCCAAAAAAAAAAAACCAACCCAAGTTATTCTTGCTCAGTACCTGTTGATAAGTACTGAAACACTGTCAAATTGCTGCATTTGCTCATGACCAACTTCACAGACCTTTATTCTCATTTCAATATATCATTGTCTTGAAAGTTACACATAAGCAGCTGAAATTACTGGCAACATAAAATGATGAACCATAACTTGCAAAGGCCAGTTGAACTTGGCTCCTAAACACAGACCCTATATTCCAAACATATGCTCATTTTCTGACTTGATTTGTTCTAACAAGAATTGTTGCACATACCTATAAGCAGTCCAGCAAGACACTAAAGTCATCCAGAAAACTTTTCTTGAAACCATATCACAGATTACATCCTGCTGTTATTATGACATCATGTCATGTCCAGTTGTAGTGGTTTGGTCCAAAATACTCATTACTGTTTATCTGCTGTGAGATAAGAATTAGGAGAAATGCAAAGCAGGCACCAAACTTGAAAGAATATAAAGAAGTTTATTAACAGACCTAAAAGAGGAAAGAAAAAAAATTATACGACCTTCAGAACTCTCCTCCTCCCCCCACCTTCCTCCCTTCTCCCACTGACAATGTAAAAAGACAACCCTTGAGATGTTCAGTCTGTTTACCACTTCCATAATAACCTTGTTTAGTCCATTTAGAAAGAGAAGTCTCTTCTTGCTCATGCTATGAAAACATTATCACAACGAGACAGCCGCCCACTTCCAAATATTGTTCAGTCCATTTAGGAAGAGGAGTCTCTCTGCCTGCGTGTGAGTCCTTTCCCCCGACTTGCAGCTTTTCCCGCAACTGCTTTCGAGGGTCCACTCTTGAAGTTTTTTGGGGTACAATTTTAAGGTTGAGCCATTCAGAAACAAAAACAGGGGCCCTTCTCCTTCCCTGGGGGCAAAGGGTCTTCATCATCTTCATCTTTAGGACTATCTCTGGGAGCATCTCTAGGGACTGAGGTTTTCTCCTTTCCCATTTGGAGCAAAAGTCCTCATCTGGTTCATCTCTACGGACTGAGGTTTTCTCCTTTCCCGTTTGGAGCAAAAGTCCTCATCTGGTTCATCTCTCCCTGTCCAAACTTCTCATGAAATTACAGCTGCGTCAGCATCTGCCTATCTCAGCGCAGGTGCTTCTGCTTACGAGTTGAACACTCCACCCCCCATATCTTCATGAAATTACAACAGGATACTCTGATCTATCATAGCTTCACAACAGAATTTCAGCTTTAAGCATCTCCTCTCTCTCTTCCCTCAGGTTTTCAGCTCTTCACAGCAGTAAAAAGGGTTAATCTCACCTCGGCCTTGCAGCTTTGCAGCTGGAATGTTGAATTTTTCTTATCGCAGTGGAGAGGGGGGAGAGCCGAGCCGCTCCGGCTGCCCACGGCAAGGCAGTGGGGGGGGTTCCACAGGTGGAACAGGTCCATCGGCTCCAGGGTGGCCGTGGCCCGGCCCGGCCTGGCCCAAGCAGGGCCTGGCCGGGCCCGCTGGCCCCCACACGGGGCCCGCAGCCACCTGTCCCAGCACCGGAAACGAGAGAGAGCTTGGAGGGGGAGTTTGCCTATTCTTAAATGTGGATCACAGAGGTGATCACAACTTTAAGTGGCTTAGAGAATTGTCCATATTCAAACTGGCCAGCTGATAGGTTCTATCAGTTCCCAGAAGAAACTGTAAGCACCCCTTAGCAAGGACGTCCCTTCCGGGACTATGCTTGCTAACCTATGACACCAGTGTATTCTGATTGCAAACATGGTCTTATTAAGATAAAATTGTCATGGAAAATATACTTTGTTGAGGGCCACACAGAAAACACTTTGGTGTAATAATGTCTCTGTTTCATATTTAAGGCATTGACGTGACATAAATAAAAGTATAAATCTAGTTAACAGTAATATCCAGACGTTCTACAGCGATTCTTCCCATATGGTTTTTTGTGACATAGTTTCAATATGATATTTTCTGACTATGTTAAAGATAACGAGAATTTTTTGACTTATTATAGGATTTTATTTATGAATATTTTAAACTCAACTTCAAGCATAAAAAAATTATTTATAATATATTTATTATAATATTTTTGGGGAAGACTGTCAAATTCATGTTGGGCATCTCAGTTTGATAACAACACTGCAACACGTTGAAAAGGAGACGTATTCATTTCATGACAAATTAATCGGAGTTTCTGCATGTTTCAATTAGGTCAACAAAAAGGACTGTGTACTCTTATATTGAGAAATAATCATGTTTCTAGCAATTAATTAATTTGCAGTTACAAAGAAATCACCATATCTTCACAAGCAGCTACATTTTAAAACACATCTTGAAATTAATGTTGATATTTCTCCTGGTGCTTTTTTCTGAACAATTTTTCTTCTTTAAAAAAAAAGCTGTTTTGCTGTCTGGTTAATAATCTGGCTTTTTATATGCTGTCTGACTGAATTGCATACACACACACACACACAGATATATGTATCCGATTAATACTGTATAAAGCTTCTTTTATAGCTGCGGGGATCACTGTCCAAATTCACTCTGGATTTTGTTTAGAATAGCATGTATTTTACTTTTTATTTTACTTTATATGAAAGACCTATTTTTTTTTTAGAAAGCAAACATAAAAGCCAAAATGAAGATAAATTAAATATTCATGTGAAAAGGTATCCTCAATAGCATATATATTTAAGCAAGGTCAAAGCATTTTTATTTCAGCCCAAGCCCTATAAAAATATTTTAAAATTTTACCACTGCACTTACTGTTGTCTGGAGCAAGCTTTCATGTCTAGATTCAGTAAGTTACTTCAAAGATTATACTTCCATTGAGTTCCTACTATACTTAAAATTAGAAACAGTCTTAAATATTTTGTTGAGCTTTTAACAAGATGGCTGAGATTTCTCCAACTGAGAAAATGCAGTAATAGCTGAAACAGAAGCACAATATATTGTAGTATGATCCTGTCTTTGCTCATGTCCTGAGAACTACAATTCAAGTGCAAGACAAAAGATATTTTTAATAGCATACTTCCAGTTGTCTCAGATTCATCTTCTACTATTCTATTTTATTTGTAGCAGTAGCAGTTACTAAGTAACATCTGCAACAGCTTATTTCTCTGCTTTTCTTATAACTGTCTTGGGGGGTTCGTTTTTCAGGTTTGGGTTATTTGTTTTTGCTGTTATTGTTGGTTGGCTTTTGTTTGTTTTGTTGGTTTTGGTTTCTTTTTTTATTATTACTCAGTCATTTTATTTTCCTACTAATGTTTTATTCTCCTGAGAAAATGAAGCACGTTTTGAATCAGTGAATCCCTTCAGGGTGAGCCTGGAACAAAATTAATAGTCTCAATTCTTCAATCTTGTCATAGAGCAGTCACAATTTAATTTAGACTTCAGTTGGTACACCTTTGTTTGTAACTGACACAGTTGATATCTCCTATAATGAACACATTCGATCAATAAAAACCAGGAATATCTGCTTACCAATAGAGTATATCTTGGTAGAATATCCTTCCACCTCTGATTTCAGTCCTGAACCTAAGGGATATTTCAAAGTGGTGAGCCTGAAAGTGTAGCAACAATGGCTATGAAATATGTAGCAGCAATGGCTATGAAAATTATTATCTCAGCAAAAGTAGTGATTTCATTAGATATTCATTTCCTCCTACCTCATTTCTCAGTGCCCCAAATGTGATATTTGTCTCTTTTTTGTTTCATGGATGGTGACATTATCTCCCCTGTGTTCCCCAAGTAACACACCCTTTTTTTCCCCAGCAGCTTAAATGATGGTCATAACTGGATAATACACTGGCCTATTATTCTATTCTAAATCCAATATTAGCTGACTCTGTTTCACACCTGAAGAAGGAATCACATGTGCCAAAAATAATTCTTAAAATCTACATTATTTAATCTATTTAAATATATATACATATATATATATACACAAAACATGCCTTAAGGACATCTTTTTTCATGACATTGACATTAGTACTACTGCTTCCTCTTAAAAACAGCGATGTTTCATGGTGACTCCTGCATACAAGATAGGTGCCTGAATAATTGGACTACCTAAGGATAAAATAATAGCTATTATTATAAATTTACATTTTGTTGTTCTTTTAGCGACTAAATAAATGGCAGATTTATGTTGAAAAATCATCATGTTACCTTACATTTTTAGCAGATGCATGTTTGAAGGATTTGCAACTGCAATGCAAAGAAGGGTTCCATAAGGAATTCTGAGGAATCTGAGGCAAAGATTAATGAGCATCTTTTTATTTTTAATATAAAAACATTATTTGTATTCCTGCAGAAAAGACTAAAGGATGCCTTACATGATGATGCAAATTATGGCTTACTAGAAATAAAACAGGGTCTGGCAGTGAGCTAATGCTCAATATAAACAGTGTTAAAGGCTGCAAGCAAGACCTTATTTTTATGTTATTCTTTGCAAGACATTAGTAGCTGAGATACTTCTGACACAACTCAATCAAAACCATACTTGTTGTCTGCTAACGTTTACTACTATGGAGTCATCTGTCATTTGTCATTTGCAGCTTCAAAATCTTTCCTGATGAAGGCAGACTTAAAAAATTAAGTAATGATTTAGGAAAGATGATTTAATTTAAAATAGTGTGCATGATAGAGAAAGATTTGTTTTCTTCTCTTTTATGAGAGCAAGTACTATCTGAATGGTATCTGAGGATGACCTTCTAAAACATGCAGCTGTTATCTATCTGAAACATACATCATATTAACGTGCTCTCTTTTCCTGTCTGTAAGACATATATTATGAAGCATTACATAACTGATATGTAATGAAAAAAGAAAACTCTGTCACCACTGAACATCTGGAACTGCAATGGTGATGCAGTGCATCATGTTGCCTTTTATGTGAAGTGTGATACACAACTATGCAGAGGCATTTATTTCAAAGTCCTTTACTTACAAAATACTGTGCCAAGAATTGTATTTCCATTTCATCCCATGCACAGTGTTCAGAACAACACCAAACATACAAAAAGCCATACATACTATATTACTAAGGTAAGTTTGCAAAGTATGAAGTCTCATCCCTTTAATGATTCCCTGGGAGCAGTTTAACTTCATTTATTACGAATCACGGAGAAATTCAGTCACAGAACCTTGCATATCTGGAGCTGAATTCAATACTGATAAATAATTGGCATGAAATGGATCAAATATGTGGGGAACATTATTTATATCATTATTAATGCTTTTTTGCTGGTATTTAGAGCCCTGTTTATTTAATTCTGTGCTTTTCCAATTTTCTTTTCCTGTAGCAGAATAGGCTGAAATCTGAAGTGAAAATTTTTGTCTGTATTTTGTATTGCTTCTTTCTTATGCACTGAATTTAAATTAAACTTGAAAATAAAAATCTAGAGACAGAGAGATTGCCTTATTAAAGCTCCCCTTTTACTTAATCTGGTCATCCTGCCAAATGCCACTTCTGCATAATTTTTATAATGCTTCTGAATATCAGACAAATAATCACATTCTAGTCTTATTGAATATGGTCTTATCTAAATAGTTTTCTCTTTCCCTTTTGAACACATCCTTATCAAGCTTCCAGAGAGTTTATTAAAGCCTACAGTTTCTCCCACCATATACTCTTGGCCTTTGCATGATAAATCAATGAAATTCAATAGCACTTCATCAGAGTTTCATCTGCACAGTTCCTGTTCCTGTGACTTTTGTAAGCATGCTCTGTAAAGCTGATACTTCAAATGAAATATCAAACATCTCTATAAATCTGCCTTTTTTTTTTTTTTTAAGGAAGATAAGTGCAAGAAAATGTTTAATTTCCTGACACAGAGAATAGTTTAAATTTCTTGATTAATAAGCTGAATTGCTATGGACATTTCCTCATTTAGAAAGCAATGATTAGTCCCTGAAATGAGCTGTTACCTTTTGTAGACAGAGCAGTCCAGTCAGACATAGGGTCCTATGACAGGGCAGAGCAGTACTGCACTAGACCATCTCCCCTCCACTACTGCCATCTTTAATGCTTCTTATGAATCCTTCCCACATAATTACAGACACAATATAAGAAGAAAAGTTATACCAACTCTCCATACAGTCAATTGAAAAAGCCACCAAATCAAATGGGATCATCCAGTGCTTTAATGGCATAAAATGCTCCCTGTTCCTATCTTTTGAGGATTGTCTTTGAGTTTAGTTGAGTGCTGAGGCTTCAGGGCATAGTGGGGTTCATACTTCAACTGAGACATTTCCTTAGCTCTTTTCGGCATCCAATCCTTTTTCCTGCATCACTGTTTCGAAGAAGCAGGAACTTATTAGAGAATTTGTGTATAAGCTTCCAAATGGCAATAGTAAAGAGATTTAATTAAGTGAGATTTCAAAAAATAGATTTGTTCCACATGGTCTTCTGCTTTATTGTCTAATATTAGAGAAGTATTATAACAAGATCTTACTAAAATCTCCCAAGAAGTGCAACTTGTGAAGGTGTTATAAATGAAAAGATGGTTTTCCAGTTAGTTTTCCGCGCAATATGGCATCATTCTTGCAAAATTGTAACCAGGATAACAAAACCTAACATGTTCTCCACAGTTATATTAACCAATTTACACATTTCCTGTTAAACCTTGTTTTAATAGGAATAAGAGCAGATCAAGTTTATATTCTATAGAGGGATTACCTGGAATGTGATTGCGCTATGAAGTGAATAGCTTCATTTTTCACTCTCCTAAACTTTGTACAGATTTTATCTGTATAAAACACTTAAAAATACTTCTGATTTAGATCTTAATTCTACAACAACTCCCTGCCCTTTTTCTGTGAAATTGCATAACCCTGTTTGAAAGCCCTGATGAAGCAATTAGGACAGTTTCTTTGATCCCTCCCTGCTATCCCCCAATTTTGAGAGCAATTCTACATGAGCATAGATGTAAAAGGAGCTTTTCTCCATCTCTATAACAAAGTGATGTTAATCTTAATTATGTTAATCTTAAGTATGTTAATCTTAATATCCTAAAATATTAGTAAAAAGCCAACACATTGGCAATAATAAATGGATATGGTTACACCAATGACAAATTATTTTCCAAATTCAGCCACTATTGTTTTTTAAAAATGCATTTTAAAAAAGTGCTTGTTTTAAAAAATCTAAAATCCAGAATTAAATTTTAAGGTAACTAAATTTCATTATTGTCTAGAATTCTATTAGTATTTGCTTAACCAACTACAAAGACAGTACTAAAAGAGATTCTTTGATAGAGTTTCACAAACCAAGCACTTTCCTTTCTATATCTTCACAAAGGCAAAAATTTTTAGTCTGGAAAAACTTTTGTTCTGTATTCATTTATTCAGTCTTCATTTATAACAAAAGGATTCTAAGAGGTAAATTCCCTTTATTAGTAGTGTTATTGGAAGTAGAATGCCATGGTTATTGTTGCATGCTGTCTTGGATTGATAATATGTAGAGGCATTTTTTTGTCACAGCTTTGCATTTTGTATTTTGAGTATATCCAGTTTAGTTTTATAAACCTGTGGGACTCCTTGATTTTAATGAGATTGATGAAGCAATAAATGAATATTTCACAAAATATAAGTTTGCTATGAATCATTCCCAAAGATGGTAAACAAGCAACATTCTTAAATCAATTTGAACATACCAGCAAAGGCACTTCCCAGAATTCTTTTTGGCACTTTAATGATATGGTTCATAATAATCTCTCATTATGCCAGAATGGCAAGATTTTAATCTCTAGGATGAAGGAATACAATTGCTATGTGTGTGTGATAGTTCATATGAACAGCCAGAACACCAAGCCTTACATCATCCATTTGATGCCTGAGGAAATAACATTTCTGAGAAACCATGTTATGTTTTCTGTAAAGATATACAGTATATTTTTAAATGCCATTACAATGAAATTAAGGGGAATTTGAAACTGAAGCCAAGAACCCAGTTTCATATTCATTACATTTCAATATTGTGGAAGATGATGAGATTGTAGAAGTACAGTGAGTGTACTGGTAAAAGCTGCACAAGATCCAGTAGGTTAAGCACTTCTTGCTCATCTTGCAATTTATTCATGCACCATATTTCTGTGAATATTCAATACCAGGTATTTTTTAAATATATAAATTTCCAGAATTAAAGAGACTTGAGAGAGTTAAGCCAAAGATGCTATTTCTCTTTGACAATGACATTTCCATCTTTATTGAATGGAGACATGTGCTTTTACATGTGCATCTGAAATTTCAGAAGCACCCAGAATAGCAGCTCTACGCCAATCATAAAAATGAGCACATTTCCTATATTGTTAATGTGACAAACAACGAAGAACTCCATGAACACTAACTCCTGGAGAAAGTAACAATAAAGCTCTTCTGAAAACATCCACGCCTCTGCATCATCCAACTTTCTTTACTACTTTTAGGATTAGGAGTCATACCCCTCCTAATATTATTATTAAATAAATCAATTTTGCTTGTAAAGTATTATATTGGTGCAGACTGCACAACATTGTTTTTAAACTTTTCCTAAATGTTGTCGTCCTCTTTTAATCATCTATCTTTATATATGTGTGGCAAAGTTTGTAAGTAGTATACTCAGGTTTAAAAAAATTAAAAATTTTCAGTGGAAACAAGTCCTAGAAAAATACAAAACAAAATCTAAGGGAATTAACTGAATTAAAGGTCAAACAGTGGTCTCAGTACAGTTGGAACTCCCTCCTGCAAATCCAGTCCGTTGTGTGAGAAGGTTGCTGCCAAGAAATCCCTTATTATAAAGGTAAGATTTTGGGGGTATGAGAGCTAAAAGTACTCAGATATGATGTTGAGAATGTACACTTATGTAAAGGACAGATTTCATAATGGTTGGCAATGTTGGTATAAACTTTGACTCTCCTCTCAGGGGCCAGGAAGGCATATGTGGGTTGAAGCCAGCTCAAGCCCATTGGTATCTTCACACTCTTTTAACGAACTCAGGGAGAAACATTTATACCACCACATTATCTACTCAGGTGTTGATAGATGTTGAAATTAAGGCCATGTTCCAGTCCCCTTTGTGGGGAAATAAAGTAATTTTTTGCAACAGCTGTGATCAGACATCCTGCATTCTTCCCTGAGCTTCACAGGGATATTTGTCCATCTCTTCTGAGCTTTCCTCCATTGAAGAGGTTTATTCAGTGAGTCACATTCTGCCTCTAGGGATTTACTCAGTCACAGAGGAGTGGGGCAGTAGTATTTACATATGCATCTACCAAAAAATAAATCAGTTATTACATTTTTAAGCAAAGTTTTGGGGAAATGTGAAGTCATAGCTTTAAATAAAGTGCTGTCAATTCAATTCACATTTTTCTGTATCTATGAGGACTAAGCAATATAAAATACATAAACATACTACAATATGCTGAAAGGCTTTAATATATTTCAGTTGTGTCCTAAAAACCCTTCATTAAATTATTAAGGAAATGAAACAAAACAATTTCAAAATGTACATTGAGAAACACTTGTTTTCAACTAAGTCACTGTATTGATGAAGCAGAAAACAGTCAGTTCTACAGATAATAGTCTTAAATTCATGAGAAACCATACCTTATATTTGAATTCTGCTACACTGCACCTTGTGGTGGAAACTGCACACTGTGGAGGCTCAGGAAGTAAGTTTTCTTAACGTTTTTAAGGTATGTCTTAGTAAGTTTTTCAGGAATTATTAGAAAAGTAGGTCCACTTCCTCCTGTAATGTGAAAATACACAGATATAGAAAATAACTTAAGCACTTAAGACAATCTTCTTAGTTTATAACAGCATTCAAAAATATTTTTTGTTAAAAATTATAATGACACAAAATATGGATAAAAATGTAATTTTATTTTGCTATGAAAAGTCTCAGAGCTTTTGATAAAATATTAAACCTGGCTGATAATAATAATATAATAAATAATTTTGTCTGGTACCTTAAGGAATGAAGCAGTGATTACTTTCAATTATGTGAAAATTTTTATTAATATTTTACCTACTTAATGCCTTAAGATTGGACAGATTATCTTCCTTACACTTTGTTGTACTTTAGAACACTAAATCTTTATTCATTCTTTAAAATTACACAAAATCTCTTCAGAACACAATTTGTCCAAAGAGCTATTCATTTTTTTAATCTTTTTGACTCACCATCCCTGAAAGTGTAGAACATCACGACCTGCCACTCCCTTTTGTCTATTTAAATTACACCTAATATTGAAGAAGATGAAGGACTTTTCCTTTTCCTCTGAAAAAAGTAAAATTCACTGTATTCGTTTACAAAAATATTTAGATTAACATTTCCCACAACAATCGGAATTTCACTAGACTAACAAGAGGAACGTGCCCTTTAAAAATTCTTCAACAACAAACTCTTCATTACACAAAATTCCATGGAAACCATGATGGAAGTATAAATCCTACACTGCATAAATAAATGGCCTAATGACAGAGAGAGCAGTTGCTTCTTCAGCTGCGGCTAAGTAACTGGTCAGAAACAGCTGGGATAAAAATCCAAACGTAAGAGCACATTAAGTGTCTGCTCAAAGAGATGTAAAAATTTATTTTATGAGATATTTTTGTATCAACCAAGATTCTGTGATCTTGTTTTACACAGAAAAATATTCAGGGTTAGAGCAAAAGACTGGGAAACAGAGGAGAGGAAATGTTTCTGCTTCCTTATCAGACAACAGTGATCAGGCTTGATGGTAGGACTTCTAGGATATTATATACAAGAACTAAAATGTCTTGGTGTAGTCCTGAAAGTAACAGTGTTTATGATCCTTTATAATGGATGAAGTAGACATTCTGAAAGGTTATAATAGAAGTGGGATATTAACCAAAGTGCTTCTAGGGGGATCTTGGAAATTTCCATTGGATAGGGATAAAGATAGAGGCTGATCAATGAATATAAGAGCAAGATGTGGCTTTACAGAAGCAAAACCAAAGCAACAACAAAAAGTACAGATAGTGATTCTACTATTCCAAAAATAGCAGTGTTTCTCACTGAACTACTGCTTCTAAAGGTCAGCACCAAGAGGAAAAAGCAAAACCTGCAACAACTGCTCGTGGCAGTTCAACACTGGTAGCTGGACACCTTGTTCCAAGGCACAGAGTTGGCCTGATTTGAAGCTCATATACAGGCTGGGGAGACACAGGCTGTTAACACAAGGGGCCATGTTGTGGAAGGGAAATTAGTATGACAGTGATTTGGTGACTAGATGGGTCAGCCACTCTAGTCACTTTTCTTGAAAATCTACCAACAAGAGAATGCAATTCAGATACAGAAAGATAAATTTTTCGAGAAGTCTAAAGCCCTTGTGTATTAAAATAATATTGGTTGAGTAACTCATATTTAATTTTTCAGATGCCTTTCAATTATTGTTGGGAAATCTGTGCATCATTACCTGTCTGGGAATAAATCTTTCTTGACCCAATATTCATTTATAAAATAGAGAACCTTCAACTGAGTGGGGAGATGAGATATAAATTCCTTCTCACCATCCAAAAGACCAAGAAAAAAGACATTCTTCATTTCCAAGCTTCAGGTACCTTGCTGTAACTGCTGTAAATGAAAATTTGAATTTTGTTGATTATTGACTTCCCAGTGAAAAAAGACTTCTTGTCTCGCCTATTATGCTTTTAGGGCAATTATAAAAGCCTGTAAAGGTAACTATTCTTATTTCTTTCTAAACTACTTGAATGATGTGTAATCACACTCAGAATAAAAAAAATCCACTGATTTCAGTCTTTAACCTAGAAAATGTAACTTAAACAGTAATTTCTTTCTATGACAGCAATAGAAAGAGAAATAGACTTTGTGCAATAAACAGTAGCAAATGAACTTATACTTTGTAGTTAAAGTTTACCCTTTGTAACTTGGAAGGGTAAAAAGGCAAATCATTATGGGATAGTAAAAATATACTCTGAAAATATTAGTCACAAAGTGCGCTATAAAAGCATTCATTCAAGAAGATGAGAAAGAACCTGTCATCATTAAAATGTCACAAAATTTGCAGAGGCCAGTATTTCTTTGTGTTAGAGGCTATGAACATAACGATTATGCAGTTATAGTGCTGGGATAGCTGCATAAAATATTTTTATTTCACATGACTGTTTTCAGTCTCTCTGTGCTGATTTCAACTTGGCTTCCAAAAGAGCAGTCATTCTCAGTCATTTTGAGGGCAACCAAGTGAATCAAAAGGTCAGTCTAATTAAAAAGGAAGAGAACTTCAGACTACAGGGAAAAGGGTCCAGTAAATGCCAAAGGAGTTTGTATTAGAGAAGTGCAAAGTAAACAGTCCAAACAATGAAAAAATCCACATTGGTGTCAAAGATATAGAAACAAAAGAAATATAAGTGACCTTTTCCTACATTATAAGTAAATAGTCTTGTCTACTAGCAGAGAAATATTGTTTATTAAAGATAAGGAATACAGCTTTCAATTAGGACATTTTATTACCATTTTCTCAGAGACTCAGATTATATTCCATTTTAATACAAACTTGGAAGAATGGGGGAATTAAAATGAAACCTGTTTTGTAGTTGTTTTTCTCCCAAAAGACATACTTAATGAGTTTAATATCAACGTGAGTCATCCATCATTCCAAAAGCATCAAAGAAAAGACACTATTTTAGTGTATAACTGTGACTCAGTTAAACTTACAAACCAAGAGACTTAAACCTCTGTGGCCTTTGTAACTTCTTTAGTCAAAAGAGAATTTACTAATGAAAATCAAACTTACTCTGCACTCTTTTGAGTCTGGCTTGTGGGTTGGGAAGAAGTAAGAAGTGAATTTCAGGCTGAGTTTTCCAAAGTAGTTAATAAATCATACAGAAGTGCATACCAGAGAAGCAACCCACAAACTCATCAGAAAAGTAATCATTAGCTGCTTCCCACTCTAGAGAACCCTTGTTCTGCAGCATGACCCCATTCTTCAGCCATTTTAGTTGCTAGCACAACATTTGGTTAGGAAACTCTGCTTCCAACTTTCAGTGTAAGATTTTCATAAAATATGAGTATACTGGAGTCCAGCTTCTGTAAGAGAAGCATGCACCTAAAGCAAAAATATTTAATACAGGCAGGCTAATATACTGTGGCTGAAGTGCTTTCCTTTGGTTTTCAGTTGTCTTTTCCCAAAGTTACAGTGCATTAACAAGTTGCACATGGCCTAAGTGGACACTGGTGGCTGATTCTTTAACAGACATATTTCTCAAATTAGCCGTATCTTTCTCAAGATGCAGTAGAAACCATTAGTCACAGCCTTCTATAGGTTCTTCTGAATAATGATCATATGAAGATACTACTGAGAGATTTCATGGGCCAGTGTCTCAGTATTTTCAAAACAAATTCTTTTTTTAAAAAAATTGAACTTGCACTCATATGCCAGGCATGAAAAAATAGAGGTTTGTTTTGAAGGATTTTCTGAAATTCATCTTGGAGTTTAAAAGCAAATCTTTAGCACATTTCATACAAAAAAAAAGAAATTCTCTCTCTCTCTGTATGTGCAAAAGAAACTATCTATAATGACTAAGTTTAGCAGAAAGAATTTTGGGCACTGCAGTCAAGGCTTCATTAATGATTGTACTAATAATATTCACACCTGAATCTAATTTCTTTCCTTTTCTTTTACCTTTGCAACTTAGAAGGGAGCTAACAAAAATAACTGTTACTGAGAAAGGAGGTAACATTTTGAATCCAGGGAAAATAAGATCCGCTGGACAAAATATTATGCTGTCTTTCCTTTGATAGTACTTGGAATAGAAGACTTTGGACGAGTTTTTCCATGTCATGGTTGAACAAACCTTCCTTTTCTAATCGCAGAAGAATGTATTATTGTATTCGAAAGAATGTATTGAATATATTAAAGCAACTTTAATCAATTATATAATTTGTAATATTTGAATATTACATAAATCATAATTCATTCTACAATATATAGTAACATGATCTATATTTCATAATGTTTAAAACCATTTTTTTTTCTTTGAGGAAAACATAATGTACAAAGATCTAAGTGCTTCTGGATAACCAGTAGTCAGTGGATGCTCCATATTTTCTGTAAACAGAAATTCAAGCAACAGAGCAGAATTATTATATTTTGTACACCTAGAGTTTATTCTGAGGTTTCTAGCAAATTGTAACAATATCTTCATTTTCTGTAGTACAAGAGAAATACTATAAAAACCTGTTGGACAGTTGTTACATTGAATCCCAGAGGTGGCTGTATTTCCAGAGTCATTGAAAGGGCTTTTTATATACCATACAGTATGGAGTATTGTTACATATTTTTAGGTTAAATGTATTAAATTCTTACTGAAGGTAAAAGGATTTATGCTTGCTTCCTTCAGTGGCAGAATTTAGTGTATGAACAAAAGAAGCGCCTCATAAGCCCACAAGGTGGAAATAACTGTTATAAACACAGGCAATCCCATTCTAGCTATGTGACATCTGTTCCCTCCTATAATTTGCAGCATGTATGTAACAGAAAGGAACCTCAAGGACAGAGGTGACTCCATTCCTTTTCTGCATCCACAGCTGTGTTAGGTGTGTGCAGAACTGGTTTTAGAAACCAAGCCTCACACTACAGCTAAACAAAGCAGACACAGAAATTTACTTTCATGTAGGTTTGAAATGCAGCACACGTAGATTCTTTTCTGCAGTTGCCAGCTCTCTTAGGATAAAACTCATCTCCCTGCAATATAATGAAGAATTCAGAAACTTCAGGTTTCTCATAACAATAAGACCACTCCTTAATGTTGCTATACTACATCTGCTATGCCTTCTTTCTGCATCATTGGAGAGACCCTTAAATCTAATGTAAGGAGGTACCCAATCAGTTACTTTGAATTCTGTATTGCCTATGTGTATATATTACTGTAGATTTCCAGCACTTTAAAGTATTTGTGCAATCTATTGCTAAAACACTTGGCAAGTTATCAGACAATAAGCTGAATAGCAATGATGTTGATCTGATTCATTCTTGGGTGCACAAGGGTTTAATAGTGCTCCTCAGAGTTTCAGAGCACCAGAAACATACACTAATTGACCTTTATATTCAGTAATATTTAAAACAAAATTTTATTAATCTGATTGAATAATAAAACAAAATGAATAAGTAATGATGAAAGCATGCTTATTTAATGAGCTGTGTTATTTCACAGTCTGGATGGAGGAAATAAATGTATAAGCTTTGTGCAGAAAATGTCACAAGTTGTAATTGAAATCTAGTTTTAGATGTCCTTTTTCACTGCAGTATGATCTTTAAATTATATGACTGAAAAACTAAATTTGATTTTGACAGTATCCATAGAAAAAGATAGTTCATATATGTCCAGACAAGTTTGACAGCGATAAACCTCTTGAGGTATAGCCTTATGCAAGAGTGCCATACTGTTCAGAGGTACCCGAGCTATTTCCAAACAGAATGCTTCTGGAAATGGAAAATCGTAGGATTATACCTCAACTAATTAACTATGCTGAAAGGCTATACATGTTAGTTCCTGGAGAAGCACTGTAGTAATACAGGATGTTGCACCCAAGTCCAAAGAAGTACTTCTGTATGGGCTGTGGTACTGTATTCAGTCACACAGATGGAACTCAAGACATGGTTACATGGTTTGTCAGCTTTCCTATTCTTCCAGCCTTTGCTGATTCCTGAAGCACTGTTCCAGCTCTCTTACCCCTGTTCTTTTCCAAGAACATGTATACACTGGAGGCAGACTTCACAACCTTCACATTCCTGTGGCAAGAGACATCTCAGGAGCAGGGAGAGAATAAGGAACATAGTATTAGGTAGAATATTGAATGATTTATATAGCAAAGCCTGCAGTTGTTTATCTGCAGAGCTACAATAAACTATTTGATTGTCTTCATTGAAAACTAATTCTGTAATTATTAGTATTATTTGAATATTTCTCAAACAGTATCACAAAGTAAAGTGATTATCAAAGCATGTGGCACTTCAGAACAAACACTTGGCATAGTTTTCAGTATTTTTCTCATTTCATACAGGAGAAAAACAAAGGAATACAGGATGCTTTCTGCCGAAAGGTTGCCCCACTTTCACCCCAAGCCAGTTCAGCCACTGTGCCCTAGTTCTACACCTCTTCTTTACACCAGCTGGTGCTGAACTCCTGTCATCCTCCTGATGCTCTGTCCCCTGCCCAAAGCTCTTAATTCCTGTGTAGAGAGTAAGGGATGGACAGAATCTGCCAGAAAGGTGAAGGTAGTTCATCTTCCTCTTGTAACCTCAGAGTAGTTCAGAGAAAATCTGCTGCAGAGCCCAGAAGAAAATGTTTGTTTGTATGTGATATAGCTGGTTGATTCCAGCAGAATAAGAGCTCAAGCTATGCATAGATTGTCATAGTTCAAATTGAAACATGACTCAAATATTTACTTGAAAAATAAATGTTCTGGTTTACAAAAGTTTTGTGAAGTCTTTCTAAGCAGATCTAGATTTTATAATTTTTTTAAATTTTAGTGACAATGCTTAATTTCTTTTATAGTAAGAAGTATGATTTTGTTAATGCCTAAAATGATTCTTTTAATCTGCAAATTGTGCTGATTATGTTGGTTATCATTGGATATAGTGAAAAAAGTCCTGGTTTTAATTTTTTCATATAAAAAATTCTAACTATCTGGAACCAGTAAATATTGATTTGTATGTTATCATATGCTCTACAGTTTCTTAAAGCATTATTTGTGACAGAAGAACAACAGAAAAAGGCAAAATCACCAGGAGGCAAATAACTTAAACCATGCATATTTGAAAATTCATATTAAGTCCCTTGCAAGCCTTTTTATTTGGAGCTTGTTTGTTTGGGTTTTTTTTCCAAAAAGAAATTATTTTAGTTCCTTGAATTTTTATTCATAGGTCATGTTCTTCTATTATCTTACTATCACTGTTGGTGATAATTTGAGCCACAGGCCCCAACTAAAATGATATCCTATGCTTTACATATTATAATGCTCTTAATAGGTCTTCATTTTGACTATTCTGATTGTTTGTTCAACTGTATTGTTTTTCAGTTTGACAATGTTTTATGATCCCAGATCTCCCAGAATCTTCTCTTCATCTGTGTTTGTTACCTCTTTTTTCACTTTCACATAGAATCACAGAATCATAGAATGACTGGGGTTGGGAGGGACCTTAAAGATCATCTCATTCCAACTTCTACCACCACAGGCAGGGACACCACCCAGTACATCACGTTGCTCAGGCTCCATCCAACCTGGCCATGAACAGTTCCAAGGATAGGCCACCCAAGGATGGGCAACCTGTTCCAGTGCCTCGCCACCTTCACAGTAAGAATTCCTTCCTAGCATCTAACCTAAATCTTTCCTCTTAAAGTTTAAAACCGTTCTCCTGATCCTATCACTATCTGTCCTTGTAAAAAGTTCCCCTCCCCTTTTTTTTGAAAGCTCCTCTTAGGAACTGGAAGGTGATGTAAGGCCTCCCCACATCCTTCTCTTCTCCAGGCTGAAGAGCCCCGACTCTCAGCCTGTCTTTGTAGGAGAGATGCTCCAGCCCTCTTATCATCTTCATAGCCCTCCTTTTGACCCATTCTAACAGGTCTATATCTTTCTTGTGAAAGAATTGGTTCAAGACATAAACATAGTATAAATGAAGTCCAGAAATAATCATTAAAAGATTTTTAATAAGTCCTAAATATGAAATAAAATGGGAAAAATTATGCAATACATTCAATATTTTTTCTTTATATGATGGGGCAACTGTCTTTCAGGGTAAAGAGAAGTCATATGTGTTGCATATGTTTAATACAGTAAGGCTTTAGAGCTACTTCTATTTAAAATACTTATAAGAGTCACTATGAAAAAAAAAGGTAATAAATGAGATTCTCAAAGGCTATATTCGCATGCTGAGAAATGTTAAAAAACATAGTTGTTATTTATATTTTTTGTTGTAACACCTAATTTGTGATTACAGTTTGCCTGAAGGCTCTACAAGCATTAGGATTTTTTTACATTGGAACAGTTAATCTGGGAAGTGCTCCACATATCATATTGCAAAAGTATATATAGTATATATAAATACTTCTACACATAAAATAGAATAGAATAGTTTCAGTTAGAAGGGACCTACAATGAGTAGGTCATTTAGTAGGTCAAATAGTCCAATTACCTTACCAATTTAGGGCTGAAAAGAAAAAGTTAAAGCATTTTTAAGACATTTTCAAAGTGCCTCTTAAAAACTGACAGGCTTGGGGCCTCAACCACCTCTCCTGGAAGCCTGCTTGACCATGCTCTCCATAGAGGCATTTTTTTTAATATCATCTGAAACTCCTCTGATGCAGATTTGAACCATTCCCAGGAATGGTAAACTCCAGGAAGAAGAATGTAAGTCAGCTTTGCTTGAATTCTAGATCTAAGAAGTCTCAATTCTCCTCCATACCAGTTTATTCTATCCTGTTATTATTGCAAAAATTTCTTGATAATTTTTTCCTGTTTGGATTTTTTCCTTTTCCAGAGATAAGGCCCGAGGCAAATAACTACAGGAATTAAATGGATGAAGTTCAGGCAAAATAATTTTCATCCACTTGATAGTTGGTAATGAATGTGAAATCAAATGAGGAGGATTCAGAAAATGTGCTTAACAACACACATAAAATCCTGGCTTAGAGGAAAAAGTCTATTTTTCTCAAAAGAGATCTCTGAGACTGCAGAAGTAGAATCTGAGGACATTAGTTCTTTCTTAATTGTGTCTGCTTTGCAGTACCTTAGAAAAGCTGATGCAGTGGTATCACAGCAATGACATTTTATATATTACGACAGTCTGAATAACCAGTAGGCTGGTCAGCAAAATATTGTGGAATTAATTTTGTTTTTAGATGATTACATAAGCTATAAAATCACTTTTTAAAAAGCGTAATTCTATCCATGTCTGTTCTCTGCTGTGAAACAATATTTTCTGTACATTGATTCTACATTGCTCACGCCTCATCTGATAAAATGAGAGAACATAAGATGCTCACTGAAGGGCACCATTGGTTACATATTTTACTTCCACAAAATGTAGTGGCTGCAGATACGTACACAATATTGGTGCGAATCTCTATGTGCAGACACTGACAGAAATACATTTTATATCAGATCATGTATTCAAACCATTAATTCTGAAAGAGTTGGTATCAGGTTATTTTACAGATCCACATGCCATCACATTATTTAGTGTACCTATAGTGGTCTCTCCTAAACCCTTCTGAAATGGTAACAGACCATCTGAACAGCTTGTCTCATTTTTAGATAACAAAAGGATTAAAACCTATGGAAGAAGGCAATTTTCCTTTAATGTGAAAACAGAGGAATCAAAGCAGATTTCATTGAAAAATATGGAGGTAACACCTCTTGATCTCTCTGGGCAGCATTCCAGTGAAATCATAAAATTAGTTTCTTACTACTTCCAAAAGTTTGTGGTAAAAACAGAGTGAATAAACTTTCCTGACCAAATTCATAGGACTAGTGTGGTCAAATATTACTGCAGATGTGTTAATGAGACATAGCATTCAGTACAAGCAGTAAATCCCCATTCCCTGAAATTAACCTGTTAATGAAATGAAACTTTATAACACAGAAATTTATAGTCTAGTATATAGACTTTGTAATAGCACAAACTCTTTCAGAATTCTTGTGTTTATTAATTGTACGATCAATTGTATGATCATACAATTAACATTGACATACAATTAATATTGGTGTTGACTGAGAAGATATATTGTCTTAAACTATTTCTAGCTTTAAATCCATAAAATTTAGGGAACTCGTGGCATTTTACTTTCCTGTCTTCCATGTAAGGCTTTCTGCAACAGAAGTAACAATTGGAGACTTGTTTTAATGTGTTGAAAATGTTTTAATAGAGCTTATTTCTTCTACAGAAGAAGAAAGTGAGCCCAGAAACAAATGGTTTTGCAGTAAATTTATCTTTGGATTTTTTTGGTTTATTGGTAAATGCCTTGGTTGTATAGTTCTTGGCATCTTTTCTATTATGAATAACCCTACACTCATTTCTATCCTGTTTAATTATCCACTCTGGCTTAAAACATAATCAGCATTAAACCAGCTGTGCAACCTTGAAAGAACACCATTTCAGTAATACATTGATAAAAACAGAGCAAGCAAGCTATTAATTTTAATAGAAGCCCTCCCTTCTGGCTATAGCCTGGACACCATTTCAGAGCTGTATCCATTTATCGCCAAGTACCATCCCTGGTGCACTCATTATAGCAATAGATTCCATTCACTGTCTGACACTGGGACTAGCTAGATGACTATCCTGAGCCAGTAAGGTCACCTTGAGGTGAGTGTTCCCTACTAATACAGTGAAATGTCTTGTGGAAACACTCATCAGGAGCAGGAGGAAATGTATGTGGTAAATAATGAAGAAGCTTAATACAATTTCCAAACTGTTTGTCAAGAAAAATCTGCACAGAGACACTTGTAATTTAATGCTGCAAGAGTCTTAATCAGTCCATCCTGTCAGTTATGAGTTCTGGCCAGAAGTTTTAACTGCTAAAAAAGTCAGAAATTAATAACTGCATGTATCTCCTGATCTCCTAAACTGCCAGGATATAAAAGTGAGGTCTTAAATTAAATACCTGGTTTTAGACTTGAATTCTTCTATGATACTTTAAAAATCTATGTGTGTAAGTGCTGTTAATCTGCGGGCTAAACCTAGTGAAGTTGCATTAAGGATAAGCAAAATTTTTAAAAATTATAGCATTTTCCTATTTGTTGGACACAAATACAGGCCATTCAGGTAGAAGCTTTACTTATCTCATGTTCCTTGCCAGAGTGCCTTACCAGATATGTGCACAAAGAACTGTTAGAGGCACCAGTACCATCAACTTCCCTTACTACCACCTACGATCACTATATTGGTGCCACAAACAGTATGTACTGTGAATTCTCTGATCTTAGTAATCTGCCATGCCTGTTAAACTTCACCCAAGAGTTTACAGTCATGATCATGACACTTCACTCTGGTGAGCAGTAAACTTAGAGAAAGTAGTGCTGATAGGTTTATAGAATCTGTACTTGGTTCGCTTTGTATGGTCGAAATGCTGTAATCCTCTTATTTAGGGAAAAACACCTTTAATTCTGAAATTTTTGCAGCCATAATAAAGCATGCATGTACTTACTATTACTGTTATTTAAATACTTTATATGATCTATAGGTCAATGCAGCCAGGAAGTGCATTAACTTCTATATACCAATATGTATTCATTTATATAGATTCAAGCATATAGAAATTGGAGCAGATTCCAGAAATATGGAAGAATTTAATGTTAAAATAATATCACAGCTACTTACATCACCTCAATAAGTCTTTCTCAGTGAGATGATTTTAAGCAATCTAGGTATTTTAGATACACTTTTTTTGTTAATTTAATTACAAGCTCTGTGGTTTAATCCCATAGCATACTTTGAGAATAAGATTGAAAATAATGCTTCTGTTACAGTCAGAACATAACATGGAGAAAGTAGAAACTTTAAGAGAAGAAAGTCTGTGAAGAAGTATCCTATGCAGGGTCCAGGAGTTGAGCCCTTGTTTTCAAGTGTCCTTGGGTGTCCTGCACAGGGCCACAGGTTGGATCAGGTGATCCTCTTGCGTCCCTTTCAACTCAGCAGATTCTATGACTCTAAAAAGGGGCAGGGGTGTGTTGATCTCTCTTCAGGAATGGTTAGGTCAGAAAGAGCTGACTCTGAATAAGAGCCGCCTCTGAATAAGAGCCATGAACAGGCTGAGAGCCTGTGGGCAAAAATCAAGGACAGGACCAACAAGGAACACTTTGTTGTTTGGTGTCAGTCACAGCCTGCCTGACCAGGGGCAGAAGTGTTGACAAGATTTCTTTTTTCAACTACAGGGATCATGGTCCTCACAGGCTCTCATCCCAGTGGGGGATTGCAACCACCTGGATAGCTGCTGAAAAAGCAATACAGCAGGCTTTAGGCAATTCAGGGGACACCTGGAGTGTATCTGAGCTCCTGGTCCAGGTATTGGAGAAACTATCCCTGAGGAGAAGAGTTACTGGTCAGTGCAAATGAGCTCATTAGAAAGATCAGAGGCAGCCTTGGCTGTATCAACCACATCTTGGTTGAGTTTGTGATCTGGAAGAACCTGGGCAGGACAAGGAACTAAGTCAGGACCCTGAAATTTGGAAAAGCAAATCCTAGTTGTTGAAGGAGTTGGTGAATGAAATCTCCTGTGAAATTGACCTTAGAGACAGAGGAGCTGACCAGAGCTGGCCGCTCTTTAAGGCCACTTTTCTTAGAGTACAAGAGCTCTCCATCCTGATGGGTAGGAAATGAAGCAGTGCAGGTTGGAAACCAGCATAGCTGAGCAAGGATCTGCTCCTTAAACTGAACAGTAAGAAAGAAATATTGTCAGTGGAAGCAGGGACAGGTGACCTGGAGAGAGTGCAGGAATGCAGTCCGGTTGTGTAGTGATGGGATAAGGAAAGACAAGGCACGGATGTAACGGATCTTGGCAAAGGACATGAAGAATAATAAGGAGGGACTCTACAAGTACATAGGTCAGAAAAGAAAGGTCAAGAATAAGAAAGGTCGCTGATAAGTGAGAAGGAAGAAGTGGTGGCAACAGACATGGAGAAGGCTGAGGTACTTAATGAGTTGTTTGTCTCAGACTCTAGGCCTCTATGCAGCTTGAGCTCATCTGTTAGCACATTTCTGTAAAAAGAAAAGTGAAAACTCAGCCTATTACACACCACTTATTAAAAAGAAGGGACAAACCACTGATTGTTGATTCAGTTCCTGGGGCTACTACTAACACAACCAAAAAGTTAAAAGGGCCCTCCCTTTAAGGAGGAGCCCTTCCCTTAAAGGAAGAGTCACTATCACATCTCCCTGTCTGTTTTCTGTGAGCTTTCTCATGTAAATCCACTGGCAGTTGCCCCACTCTGAACTGGTTCCTTTGGTGGGGGTGTGCTGGCATTATTCCTGGAAAAAGAAAACAATACAAGTCTGAAAGGGGCTGGTCCCTGGACAGGTAACCCCTTAGTGGCTCAAATTGTTTAACAGCTTGGGCTTTATATTTCTCAGGTGGACTCGGAAGTTCTATTTCATGAAATGCTTGCTACACTGCTGTTGTTACTTCTCCTACCTTTTCAGGCTATCTCTGGCTAATTTCATGTCCAGAGGGAGTGAGAATACTTGTAGAAGTTCAACAAGTACAGCGTATGCCGTGGGAGGTGAATGTTTATACCTCTGAGGGCATCTTTTAAGTATTGTTCTCCTTTCCAGATAAGCGCCAATTGAGCTTTGTCACATTTCCGGCTTGGAACCATAAAAGATATATCTTTTACATCTAGGGTTGCTGCTACCTGAATTTCAGTTACCAGTTCCAGAAAATTTAGCACAGCAATGGTAAAAGGTGCAGCACTATCATTCAATTGCCTGTAATAAACTGGCCAGATAAGAGAATTAGAAAGATAGTGTGAAACCACCCCAACAATGCCCAAGCACTCAGGTGCTTGTATTGTGGCTGTTAGGTTTGCGATGTTGGGTGCTGCAGCTGTCAGTGGAGACAAATTAGCTGTAACTTCAGAAAATCCATTTTCTGCTGCAGCAAAAATTCAGTGCTGTGATACACCAGCAATTCTTTCTTTAGAGACTGTAAATGCTGCTCAGAGCAAGTGCACTGCAGTTTCTGGATTTCTTTTAGGGTTAAGCTTAGCAGATATCTGCTTCTAGCCATAAATTAACCTTATCAGTTTAGCAGATAACACTTCTTCCACCTACTCCAATGATTTTAACTCTTTGCCATCTGGGTAGTACACCCAGCTTCCCAGCATCCCACTGCATTAATACTGACTGGAGTTCAATCTCACCCGATTTATGGCCAAACTTTGATACCTTGGTAACTGCATATGGCGCTGTTTTAATAGCAGTTTGCTGACCCAGACAATCATTTGTGGGTTTAGTTTTAATTAAAGGGTCATAATGTTGCTTCCTCATTATCAGATGTCAATGCAAACTTCCTCATTATCAGACGTAGCAAATGCTACATCTTGGTCTTTATTAGAACAACAGATCTCTTCACCTTCTCCGAAATCCTCCACTGGACACAAAAAAATCTGAGTTATAAGACAGTGTTTCTGAAAATGTTATAGAAGTGTTCCACATCCTGTAATTCTTCCTGTAAGATTCTCTCTTTCTCTCATGCACATCCCAAAGCTCTGCCTGAAGCTTTCCAAGGCAATCACGCCGCCTGCAGCCTCCTCTCCTTTTCCTTATTTAAATGGTAGTACAATTCTTTCACCAAATCTTGTAAAGACAGTATTATTTTATCTTCAGATTTCTGAGTAACTAACAGCTCCTTTTGTGCTTTTTAAGGGCAGCAACCAAAAAGCAACCTCTTTCAGATCATAAACTGGTTGCAAATTCCTCCCTTCTGTGTTTATCTCTAATTCCCACTGTATTGGCTTATCTTATGTCAGGTTCCTTCTGTGTCCTTGACAGTGTTTTAAGATATGCAACTGTATTCTTTAAGTCCTTAAAACACTAGAACAGGTTGCCCAAAGGTGTGGGTGGACCATCCTTGGAAGTGTTGAAGTACAGATAGGATGCAGCCCTGAGCAATATGATCTACTGGGAGGTGTCCCTGCCCATGATGGGTGGGGTTAGAACTAGATGATCTTTAAGATCCCCCCCAATCCAAGTCATTCTATGATTAAATTAAATAGGAACATAAGTTTTATTTTGTCATGTTTGTTAAAATCTACTTTTGAGCATCCATTTCTAATGGGAGAGCAAGGAAAAGCTTTACTGGTCTTCTAAATTTTTCTAATTTTAGACATATGTTGCAATTCTATTTACAGATTAACTAAAAAAATATTTGTTCCTCCAGAAAAGGTAACTAAGAAGAAAATTCTGACCCTTATAACTCTCCTGTAAACTCCTGTATTAATAAGCAACATCTTTTCACTCTGGAATTCTTGGGTACCTTGAATTCTGGCTGCATGTGTAGCCAGAGGAACTAAGAAAAAAATCACAATACTCTGATAAAAGCTGAGAGGGATCTATAAAGTAAGTGGCTTTGAATACATTAAGGATTTTGATGTTGTAACTCTTCTCTGAATCAAATCGTGTGCAAAGTAAAACAGGGAACACTTTTTTATAAAACCCACATATATTAAATAGATACTTTCCCCATGTATTTGGTACAACTGCCTTTTCCTGCGTATTTCCCCACTTCACAAGGAACACTACTCTCCCCAAGGCTGTGTAATTGACCTTATAGATGGCTTAAATTCAATTCTGATCCTTAAAGCATTTTGGAATAGCTCATTTTCAAATCACAAGATGTACTGTCAGTCTCAGCTAGGCTGACATAGAAATGCAGGGCTTTCTTATGACTGGTTTTGATGTAATCTGTTTATGAGCTTAATGAAATGGCTGCTAAGATAAACAATGTCCTCAGGCTGAAAACTGTAAGCAACTAGAGCAGTTGCCTTCCTAGCCAAACACCAATACATATTTCCTGATGACCTCTACCTTATTATGTTCCTATTAGCAGAGTAGATTGATACATTACAAGAAAAGTGACAACAGAATAAATAAAATTCATTGTTCTTGGCACATTTTTGAAGTGATGTTCTCTATGGTATCTCTTTATTTTCCTGAGATATCCCAATGCAACAAATTTTAGAAATAGACTGATATCTTTCCTTTTTGCAGTTGTAGTTAGAGTTAGTTGGAGTACATATGTGTTCTAACCGCTGGACTCTGCCTAGCAGGCTGCTGCTCCCTGAGAGCTCAGCGAGGGTTTCCTAGGGCCATGCGATCAGTCGCATCCCAGAGTCCATTTTGGACAGCCCCTCTGGCAGGCTCGGGCAGCCAGCAGAGTTACAACACAGTGGATGGTAAAGAAGGTAGAGAAGGGTCTCTCATGAGGGTTTGAGATGGCCTTAATCACATCTTGTCCCCACGATGTTCAGAGGTAGAGAGACCTTGTGGACTGTGTGTGGGGTGGTTTTGTCAGGGGCCCAGGGGCGGACCCTGGGCGGGGTTGGGGAACAGGAGCAAATAGGGAGAAACCGAGGGAGTGGCCAGGGCTAGGGCAGGGAACAGGGGGAACATGTGAAATAGGAAAAGCAATGGTTTAACAGATCCCCACACGTATGGATCTCATCCTTCATGTTTCTGTGCTAGACATGCCCCCAAAATATTTTATATAAGAAGAAGTTACATCAATTTGAAGAGATTCACCTTTTTTTTCTCTACCCCTGAGTAAGACAAGTAGGTTTCATCCCGTTTTATAAAAACAGCTAATAGGATGTTGCAAGGGAGAATAAAAAGAACTGCTGAGAAAGGAAACAAACCCAACACTCTTCAACTGGCGTTCAGTACATGCTACTTGTCGTCATCCCAACCAATACCCACTGACTGATTGGTGTTACTAGAGCTTTATGTTGTGTGCTGTGGGTCAGCCTCTGGACTGGACTAAGCGGTGCAGTTCCAGAGATTCCTCTTAAGCTCCAACAGAATATGTTAACTCAAGATTGGCCCTTATTATCATTAAAAAGTATACCCTTTTTAAATTCTGGAGGCACTTTGCTGTATGCCTGACTTCACATCCAAATTTTGCTGATGGCTATAACAGAACAACTTTCTTGTCATTGTCTCAGCAAAGTAATCAATTTTATCTACTTAATAACATTTTAACCATGCATATTAGCATGTTTTAATTTATTAAATATGTTCTAAAATTTAATAAACCACAACCATAAATTTAGAGATGAGTAAAATCTACAGGTTACTGGGGGACTTTGAAGCCTAATTGTTGCAGTGGGGATCCTGCAACACGCATATATCAAACCAGGAGTCCCGTGGAAAGGAAATATATAAGGACAGACAGATTCTTGATAGCTGTTTCAGAGATGTTTATTTCTCCAGCCGCATGGCCGGAGCTCTGCCCAGGAACTGTTCCAGTCACGGGACCAAGGGTCCTTCTGCCCGCGCAGGGAACACAAACCAACCAATGGGAACGAGGCTGAGCAGGGGCAGGGAAGCCCCGTGTCTGTGCCCTCAGGGCCCCTCTCCCAGGGCTACACGGCAGGGGAGGGACCCCAACACCTCACCCGTTTTATTTTAATAAAGGGAGAATGAAAACAACTGGATAAACATAACAAGAACAGTTTCAAAACAAAACAAGCCACCCTCCTGAGTCTTTAAATGTCCAAACAGATTCTCTGGAACATCTTAGGGCTGACAGAAGGGAGACAGGACTCTCTGAGCATGCTCTGTGGGGAAACTGAGGCAGGAGAGGGTTTAACTTCTTTCCTCCCCCTTTTCATCCCCCACTCGGCATTGGAAAGGGATTTTTGGGGAAACAATTGGCAAAAGCATGGTTTTGTGAGGGAAACCATGGATGAAAAAACGGATTGGGAATACACTGGGGGTAATAGGACATAAGGTAAAAGGGAAAGGTGGGATTAGGAGAGGGAGACTGTAGGGGGGACTTACAATAGAGATACTGTCTAACATGACTACGATTTTTTGCATATATACTGCCTTTTACAGGAACACCATCAGGCCCAGTGACCTGCGATGCTTGTAACCCTTTTCTCCCTAGTACAATATTAAATTCCACCACCTCTCCATCTCCCAAGCTTGGGATGTATTTTTCAGGGTTATTCTTTTTAATAGCAGTTCTATGCACGAATATGTCTTGCTGGTTGTCACACCTTGTTATAAAACCATAATTTTGCTTAACATTATACCATTTTACTATCCCTAAGGTCTTAGTTACTATGATCTTTTTCCAAGTGGCTGCTGTTTTCTGTCTCGCTGCGTCTTTGCTCTCTCCTTCGGTCGCTCCCGTGTTGGAATTGTCGGGGCTGCTGGTGCCTGCGCGCTCTTCCCGGGGTCGCGTTCGGGGCTGCGCGGGCCGGGCCGGGCCGCGCCGCTCAGTTCTCCGTGCGTCGCCTCCTCTGGTCGCAGCTTCGCTGCCAATGCCGGGCGCTGCACCCACGTCTCGGCCGGGCCCCCGAGCGACGACCCCCCCGCGCCCTGCTCCAGCGCGCGTCTCGGCTGGGCACGGCTCCGTTCCACCGTCATTGCCGCCCGCCGCCGCCCGCGCGCCTCCCCTCTCAGTCGGGCGTTCCCGGGGCTCGCTCCACCACGCGCTGCACAGGACCGGGCGGGCACCGCCGGGTCCCGCCGCTCCTCGCTCCACCACCGACACTGCGGCTCGCGTGGCTCCGCCCGCACGCGGGAACTGCCTCGCTGCTGCTCGCAGAGCGCTCGGTGCACGTGGCCTGGGCCGCACGGTCCCTGAGCCAGGCTTCCCTTCGCCAGGACACAGCTGACATTGCTCAGCAGTCTCGGTAACTAAATAATATTCACGAAAATATTCTTCCATCGGCATATATTTTGACTCAAATATTAACTGTGTCCAAACGGTTTTCCAAAAGCCCTTGGTAAGAATTAAATCCCAAGAAACATAGAAAAAGTTCTTAAACAACCATGCCAGGAAGTGTTTCAGTTCTTTTTGAGCTTGAATCAAGCTAAAATTTACAAATCGTTGTTCAAGAATCATTTTAAGTTTAAGATAAATGTCCATATGCGGCTCGGAGAGCCAAGAGTCTTCCCACGGTTCCTCCATAGTTTAGATATGGAATAGCAAAGCAAAACCAAGAAGAGGAATCCAAAGTTTCCAGGGTTTACTCACACAAATCAGTCGCTTAGGGATCGAGGATCGTTCTGCCCGCATTCTCCACCATTTGTTGCAGTGGGGATCCTGCAACACGCATATATCAAACCAGGAGTCCCGTGGAAAGGAAATATATAAGGACAGACAGATTCTTGATAGCTGTTTCAGAGATGTTTATTTCTCCAGCCGCATGGCCGGAGCTCTGCCCAGGAACTGTTCCAGTCACGGGACCAAGGGTCCTTCTGCCCGCGCAGGGAACACAAACCAACCAATGGGAACGAGGCTGAGCAGGGGCAGGGAAACCCCGTGTCTGTCCCCTCAGGGCCCCTCTCCCAGGGCTACACGGCAGGGGAGGGACCCCAACACCTAATGGAAACATATATCTCAAAGTTGTCCTCACTTCCTCACTATTCCATTTTTTTTCTCCCTTTTTTTTTTATTTTTAATAAAGAGAATAGAAAGTAGAGAAAGAAATTCTAGTGAAAAATGCTGTTCCCTATGTTGGCCACCTCCTTTTACAGCCAAGTTCACCACACTTTCTGTGCTTTTAATAAGTATCGTTGCTAAGTTACTTCTTTCCAGTCATTATGTCTTTTTTGTAAACTGTATTTAAGTTCATGAAAAAGATTTATTTTTCAGCTTGCCATAAAATGGACTGTGCATGTAAATGGCTGAACAGTAGCACTTGCAGGAATATAACAACCTCATGTCAAAATATAGTAATGTCATGTGTCTACATTACATAACATAGTATAAATTCAGATTTTGTTTGGGCTCTTCTTAGGTGCACTTAATTATTGCATAGTTTTTCTCAGCCATGGAAGTGCCTGCTTTGGGTTTGTGTCTTGAAAATAAAATTAAAACTAAATAAAGTGGAAAACTGCAGTGCACTATTAAAAATGAATGTTTCAAAAATGGGAAATGTTGATTAAAGATAAAATAGTAGGGAAATTAATTGTCTAGGAGCTGTGTAATCATTTCTAAACTTCATCCATTTAAAGAAAAAAAGGTTTCTAAACTTACTTTTAGTTGATTTTACTTACAAAATTTTAATGAATACAGGCAATAAAGACGACAGAGATTTTAACATTTCCAACAGACATTTTGCACTTCTCACATTAGACTAAGGAAAACTTTGCATTTCTAATCATTTTTCTCTTTCAAAATTAGAAGACAATCTAAATTCACTTAGTAAAACTGTGACTAAAGATATTAAAGACACGAGTGATATTTAAGGAATATGTAATAACATTGGTTTCAATATTGAAAATGCTGAGAAAAACAATACTATTTTTCAACACTATTGAAAAATATTTCAGTACTACCATCATAAAAGGAAAATTACTGAACTAAAAGACTGTGTGGACCAGAATATTCTAAGGACTACTAGGATAAAATACTTAATTTCATAGATAGAGACTTAGAGGGAAATAATAAAAATTAATTTTATTTATTTTCTTTTTTTTTTTAGAGCAAGTAAGACTGCATTTCAAAGAAGGAAACCACTTAAAAATATATTTTGATAAATGTAAATTTCATGCTTATTTGATAAGAAATTGTTCATTCACTATCCATTAAAAGCTTAACTGTTCCTTAGCAAATTTAATTCTTAGTAAGAATCATATTCACTTGATATACATGGGTTCCATCCCTTCATGGGAAACAGATTAAGTATTTCAACACATTGATTTTTCCTATACAGTGCTGAAAGATGTAAAACATTTTTGAAAGACAATCGTAAATTTTAAATTGTACTTTTTTTTATGCTATTTGGATTAAACTTTTACCTTCCTCAGGCAGGTCAAAATTTGCGAAAGACCTTCGGTCTTTCTAAACAGAGATGATTTCATATCATAGTTTTAAGGCAACAGCTCAGTAAAACTTTGCAACTATTGGCTCCTTGTCTGGCTATAAATAAAAAGCTCTAGCATGAGCTACTACTTAGTTGCTATCAAGGTTTCCTTTGCTAGCCTTTTGCTTTTGTAAAATATCATATCCTTTCACGTTGGTATCTTTCAGGAATAACGTCTCCAGTTTGGTCAATGAATTACTTTGTCCAAACTACTTTGTATCAATTAATGAATAAATAAACTTTACAATACATCCCCTGCCTTATATCATGCTGAGGCCAGAATAAATTATTGCTATGTTTAGTAGTAGAGATAATTTCTAATTTAATCTGTAGTATTTGCAATTTTTTTCTTCATATACATTAGCAGTTGTCAGTACTATTTATCAGGAATCGCTCAGTAAAAGAGATTAATCTTTACCATCAAGAAAATTCCTATTCTAAAATGACATAGTGTTTCACAGCTATTGAATACCAAGATGAGCAAGACTAGTGAACAAAAGAGAATGAAATGCTGATAAAACTTCACTACAGGTAGAAATTCCTTAGCATTTTCAGCATCGAGGTATGAGAATCTCTCCTGTATGAATCATTGACATGGATGCACTGGAATATTTTAGGTAGTCAACAGTATTTCCTCCTTGGCAATACCGCCCTGCAAATCCACAAGAAGTAACATTCTATCAGGTTGCTGGAACAATTATTGCTAGCAATTAATCTGAATGTATTAGTACTTTAGAGATTTAGTTATCCATGTACCTAACCAACAAGCAAAAATAAGTCATTCAGTTTTGATCATGTGTGACATGATCTGATAGGCAACGGATGCTTTCTACCAAAAGTAATAAATCTATGCCTGTATATAAGGTCCAGTGGCTGAATTCCCCTTCCTTGTTAAAAACAAACACTCCATCAGTCAAATCAATTGAAGCATCACATAAACATTTTACATTGTTCTTCCATCAAGCAGAAGACAGGAATATTTGACTAGCTGAAAGACTTATATTATTGCAAAGATACTGATTGAAACTCTGGTGATACTGGTATCTGCGAGAGTTCTGCCACTGATCTCAGTGTAGCTAATATTTCACCTACTCCAGGATGGCAGGCTGCAGAAAAGTGCAAACTAGAATAGCAAAATTATAATAGAAAACATTGTAAAAGATGAATCACCCTTAACTACCTACAATGCATTAAATGTGATACTATAATGATAGCACTTTCCTGTGCTGTTTCTCATTGTAACTATGGCAAGAAAAGGAAAGGGCTAACCAGTGCATGTACCATCAGAGATAAGGGACTTGAACAGACATTTGATTTTCCCTCATCTCACACTATTCCTATTCCTGCTTTTTTTTAGCTGGTATCATTTTTTTTAGTTGCAAAGTAAGATAGATAGTACTTTAATTTTAAATTAGGACTTTACATATTAAAGAGGTGGCAAGGTATTTTCAGGATGATTCGTGTGTATATTAGCTATTTTGTTTGTGCTAATAAAAATGCCAAACTCAAATTCACTTCTAATGGACCGTGCGTAATGTCAGGCTCTCTGCTGTCCACTCAAATGCCATAGAATATATCTGACTTTATAATGAGCCAAACAGTTGTCTCTTCATAATCTCAAGATAGCCTTCTGTTAGGTATCTGTTTCCAAATTTTACAACACTATAGCGGAGGTTATGTGCTTTCATGGCTAAAATCCAGTTGAAGATGTACTTGCTCTGAATTCTCTCACATTTTGTTAAAATTATTGGCAAGCAGTTGCCTTCATATCCTTTGCAGTGAAAACGTTTGACCTTACAGAGTCCAAATGGCTTATTGCCTAGTTTTGATCTACTTTGTACACTAATGGGGAAGAGATCAAAACCAGATGACAGACATCAAGGCAAACGGCCAGTGACAGAATGGTAGGCCTGTAGGCAGAAAACTAAAATAAACCTGCCAAGTATTATTTATCTCAAGCAATAACTACTTCAAGCTGACCGCTTTTATGATTAACTTCCAAATGGTTACTGAGAACCACCAACAAAATTTATTTTGAAATTTGACAGCTTGAACCTTTATTCCTCTTTTTAAATTGATTTTCTTGCATTGATTTTAGAAAGCAATGCAGAAGAACCATGTTTGATAGCAGCACATTGAGGTAGACCGATCTTGAGAAAATACAAATATGGCTCTATAAAGGATACGGTAATAAAAATCAGTAACTTTCCCATCTTTTTCTTTGGGCAAGGACAGTGTTAGGTAATTTCAGTTTCACTGAACTTTAATCATGTACATTGGTAATGTGTCTGCTGGATTATTCTCTCTAATATAACCTGAAGCAAAAGGATTTAACTACAGACATAGCCAAAGGAAAAGTATTAAAACTTAATAAGAAAACTTCTTTTACTTAATAAAAATAAATTAAATTAGACTATGCTTCTACTAGAGGTTAATCACCTCTACCAGCCAGCAACTTTTATCCTCAGAATCACAAATAATAGCAGGGCTACACAAAATTAATATCTTGGTAAACAGATATTACTGTCATAATTAAGCCACAATTTAGTCACCACAAATTACACTTTTCTTTTAGTATGGTAGCTTGTATTTCTTAACTCTTCAGTATCCTTAAACATGCTCATATTTACATGCCATAAACTGGAGCACCACAGACTATGATAAGAGAAACGTCAACAAGACATTGCTTCAATTTTATTCTTTTGTTGAAAGAAACAAGGAGCAAAACATAGCATATAAAACACAACCACAGTACCTTGATCCAGACATCCAAAAAACAAAATACCCAGACACTTGGATAAAATTAAATTAAATTTCCTAACTATTTTTCAAACTTTTTGCCCACAATCAGGTATACAAATTACAATCACATATTAACTAAGTACAATGCCAAATTACAATTGCAGATTACCACAGACAAATGTGTAGCTGGGAGACCCATAATCCTTGGGTTGTTTAGGGATCCTGTCACAAGGTAAAATAGACTGACCCTTGGCAATGCAGCTGTATGATTTACTGACTGAGACAAAAACTAATTATCAGCAAACATTAACATCTAATATCAACACTTGGTAACTTGTAGATTCGTAAAAGCAGCCTGCAGAGTTGGAATGTTGTGGAAACAGTAATCTTTACAGTGTGGATGACCAATCCTATACAGAAAAACTACTGAAGCTCCCGATATTCCACACTTTTAATTCCATTCAACACATTGATATAGGATTTCACAATAATCCCCTGCATAAGGTACCAATAATGTTGGTTTCATATTATCCTCAAAGTATAATGCTGTTAGTATATTTTAGCTGCAGAGGTGATAAAATACATTGTTTACTTCTTTACAAAGAAGCAGCTTATTTTATTTGTAACAGTCATACCATTACAAAGTTGTTCAAAAGGCCACTCACGTCTCTGGGCAACCTTTTCCAGTATCTCCCCACTATCACAGTAAAGAATTTCCTCCTAATATTCAATGTGAATTTACCTTCCTTCAGCTTAAAGTCATTTTCCTTTTTCCTATCACTGCTTAGCCTTGCCATAAAGTCCCTCTTCAGCCTTCTTTTATGCCCCCTTTACATACTAGAAGGCTGCTGTAAGGTCTTCTCAAAGCCTTCTCTTCTCCAGGTTCAAATCCAATAAGATAGACACTCTATAGGAAAAAAAGAGTTAATAGGTAGCAGGTTTGTACAAAGAAAATCTTGTGGATATATTTTATTTCTCACTCAAAGTTTATATTTTTCTTAATACATTCTGCTATTACTTACACTGCCTCTGTAACAAGGTATTTTAATTCATCAGTTACACTGATTCTTCTGATATTTAATAATGTGAAAACAGAGGTGGGAGGAAGATTAAAGACATGAACAATTAATAAAAAATATAAAATATTATATTGAGGATTGTTAACTAGATCAGATGCATACTGGGTTTTCTGTCAAAAGGACGTTGTTTTTTCAAATAAAAGAATGTTTGAGAATGGAAAGAGATTTAATTTTATTTAAACAAAATAAAGCATTCTGCTTTTGTAAATTTTTAAAATTAACATAAATTTATATGAGAAAAAATTGCATATGAATGAATTAAAAAAATTCCTATGAAACATTTTGATGCCATAAATTATATAAAAATGTATATAAAACCTATCGACATTTAGAAATTTTTAGGACCAGGATTTCCTAATGACAGTAATTTCTTCAGAGTAACTGCTCATAGGTCATTGTTTAACCTGATCACTTTTAGTTTGCTTAGGGTTGTAAATCTTAGGGTACTCTGAAATAATTATGGTAATCAGTTTTCAAAAATACTGCAAGAAAAAGAGCCTTCTTGAACTACCAAGAATATATTAATTCTATACATATGTAACATTACTGATTTCTGATATACCTAGCTGCAAATTATTTTCATGATACATTAATAAATTTAGGTTCTTGTGTAACATACTATCGTGTGCAGTTATGAATTCTAAATTTTATTACTTTTTTATAATTCCAGAATACATTCTGCTGACTGATTTGGTTGGCTGATCATTGTTTTCCCAAAACATTTAAAAAATCTATTTATGGAAAAAATAATCTAGTCAATTGTTCTTATTTGGGGGGAAAAAAAAACAAAAACCAAATCAGATTTGAAGTACGATATTTTTCTTGAGAGGAATACCAGCTTATTCAGAATTCTAAATTTCTCCTATGGAGTTCAATTGAAGAGAAGCTGTGTTAACAAATGAAAAGTTTACTCTCCTTCCTTAAAGTGGAATGAGATCTTGGGAGTTACTCCTAGAAAAGGGACATTGTTACAGGCTGTTGTGTGTGGAACAAGGAATTGTATTGTGATGCTCTTTTGTCATGTATCAGGGCTATACATAAATAAAGCTTATATATGTTGACCTGTGTTCCCAGCATGTCAAAGGAGATGATTGCTCCTCTCCTGCATTGGTGAGGGTGCAACTGGAGCACTAGTCTTATTTCTACTGAGTGGAGTAAAAGAGGAGAGAAATAAGGGAAATCTTGGACATGATAAGTGCTGCTGCTGAAAAAGGCTGTCTCAGAAAAAGATCCTCTTCCACTCTTAGGAATCAGTCTGTCTTTCCAGAATTCTACCACAAAATTTACTTTTCACCATTTCTAGTAGTTCAGTGGTCTCTTAGATTTTTTTTTCCCTCTATATCTCCATCCCTCCTTGCTAAGTTCCTGTGCTATTGCATTAGAAAATTAAAAAGCAATTAAAATTTAACCTCATTTTCTCATACATGCTACTCATTTCTCAAGTACATGCTACTCTTTTGCAAGCTACACAAAAAACAGAGGGCAAAAGACCAAGCTGAATCTTTTAAGCAAAGGAATTTAGTAATGAGTAACAGCCGTCTTGTGACCCGAGCTGAATGGCTTCACTGGAAGGGTTAGATATCTGAATATTACACATACAAGACATAGCCTGTATTGTTTGGCCCCTTGTGCTTCAGGGCTGCCTGTACAAGACAGTATTAGACACATCCTTGTCATCTTTAACCTAATACAGCCAGTTTATAATAATGCTATGGCTAATTAAATGAAAAGGGGTTTTCAAGAACAATTTTTGTCCTTTTATTTTTTTGACTTGGTCATAGATCCAAAACAGATTTCAGAGCAGCTGCCAAATCTGCAAGACTGAAAGAATGTGTCAAAGCTTAAAAATTGAGGGCTACTTTTTGGCATTTTTGTGTAGAAACAGGCAAAACAGAGAATGCCTCCCAGTTATGTCTGTCATTTATAAAATGATTCAGTAAAGACTGAGAGAGCTCCTAAGTGTATTCACCCCTGATCTATAAGACCTGAGAATGACTAGAGAATCTAAGTCTATACCTCATTCCTTTACTTCTGACAGTGAGTGGTTTTGCCACTTAATGCTATCCATCTCCTTTGGGTTGGTGAAGGACTCTTGTGAATGCCAAGATTATGCTAGGATAGCAACAAGCTTGAAGAACTCTTTTTTTAGGGATAGTAAATAGATATTCACTTGTTTCTACAAATTTGATACTGCTTTAAAAAAAAAAAAAGCTGTTTTTAGGATGAGAAACCAGCAGCATTAATAATTCCTATCTGTGGTCATGAATTTGCATTTTTTGCATTGAACACTGATGAATGTAATAAAAGCTCAGTATATTGAATCATCTTCATGACATTAAATAGTTTTGGTATTTATGGTTTCCATTTTGTTTTAGCAATTTTTCTGAATCCATTCATGTGTTATGCAACCTTTTTTCTTGGAGATGTTAGTGTTTAAAATGTCCATTCTTGTTGGGGTGGATCAGCCTGCTCTCAGGCTGAAACCATCAAATGTCAGTCAAACCCGGGCTATCCACTGGGTGGATTTCCCCACCCAGGACAGTGGATGGGAAGGCGGACCAGACGAGATAACTGAGGTCTAGGTTACCTCCCCCTGGGTGGCTCCCAATCCTAAATTACTTCCCCCTGTTCCAGAAAGTTCTCCCTTTCGTAGTTATTAATTGGTTCCCTGTTGTGACTCCTGCCTCCCTGTTTTCCCCCTTTGTTCTGAAAAATTGTACCCTCCCCTCTGCTTGTACCCCATTGGTTGTTTTCCCTTTTCCTGCCTTACTCCACCCCCCCATAAAGGGGGCTAGCCCGCGTCTCCTCGGGGCTTTTTGCTGGTCCCTGGTCCCTCCTGCAAATAAACCTGTTGGAACTCACACCAGAAGCCCCTCCCGCCTTCTTTGCCTCCGGGCTGACGCCAGCCTGATCATCGGCTGCCCGACGTGCTTCCTCTGAGGAGGAGCCAGCGCACGCACCCATCCCACGCTGATTCCACTGAGCCGTCCAGCGAGGACGCTGTGGAGGCCAACGCTGCGTCCCCTCTGCCCGAGGGTGGTACCAAGCCCCCGGTTGCGTTACATTCTAAGGCTTTTAACTTCAAAATATTAAATTATTCACTCTCATAGTTCATCTCTTGAATATGTCTTACTATTGCACCAATACTCCTATTTCTGAATTTAATTCCTGTATTTAAACACAGGGGTAAATGCAAGTATCTAAAACAACAGGAAATATTTATTTAAATGAAAGAATTTACTGCCATTAAGAACGACAATTACTGAACTAAACAGAGCGTTAAAATATATTATATATATGCAAGTACATTAAAAGACCCTTTTAAAGTCTACAGTATATACTTTATGTAATAACTTAAAGGCATCTTCTTACTCATATATTTGTTCTAATTTCCTTTGTATTTCTTTTTTTATTTTTATGAAGAAAACAATTTCTAATTAAAACTTGTGAATATACTTCAGAGTTCTGGGCTTTCCATTTTTGTGGAGATGTTCAAGTGATATTTGCTGTAGTTTTCAGATAAAATCTTGAATAGATAAGAAAATCTTCTAAAATATGTACTGTTGTAAATACGACTCATCTAGCAATCAGAAAACAGTGTGAAGACAGGCTGATGTGAGAATAGGACTGCATGAAATACATGATACATACTTATATTTTCATTTGGCAATGACTTTAAGAGGGCTTTGAAAAAACGCTAGGCATGACATTAAATTGTACTAGGTGGGCCATTTACACACGCACATTGCAAAAATGATGTTTTTTGCTTATGACCCCAGGAAATACTTGTGCTGTTTATAAGGGTTAAAAGGAAAATTGGATTCCACTGCAGTATATTCCCCCCCAAATTGTAAATGAAGGTGATGACAACTAAACCTTTCCTAAAGCTCTTATGTCCCAGAATTCCATGCTAACAATTTACTTTCTGTCCTTTGTAAAACACCTGTGACTTACTTCCTTATTGTTAGCTACATCTTATTCTGTTATTGGGGCTTGGTAGTTATACAGCACAGGAACACTCTATTTAAGACAAAAACCTACTGTTGGATTCAATGTCACAGCAGAGTTTTATAGCAGAGAGGAATTGCCTTGATAAATGGCCCTGACATTAGCGTTTTCATGGCTCTACCTTCAATGTCATTGCACCACAGTGCCGAGTGCTAAAGCAAGACCACTGCTACCTTCCAACAACATATTAAGTTGAAGCTCACTCTATCTCTAGATCCCATAGGCACAATAAATGGAGAAAATAACGCATTTACAAACTGATAAAATCCAGCAAAGCTAATAAAATCAGACACTTTATAGCTTGGTTAATAGTGTCCTTTGAAGGGCATCAAATACCATATCATGTACTGCTCTGAGGGAAATCAATTTAGGTACAGCAATACTGCCTCTGAACTATGCATTTGAATACACAGGAGATACTAAAGCTAATCAACTCATAATGATAGAAGTTTTACAATTAATGCCTTGGTTTTTTTAATGTGGTTGTATGCCGGTTTGATAGGAGCAGCAATCATATCAAATTGTTTCCATTTCAATAAGTTCTTTCAAAATTTTAGAAATATTTCAGCTACTACATTCTCTTTCCTCATGTTGTGTGTGGCTATTGGAAAGACATCATCATATGTCACCTTAGCAAACAGGACTTTTTTTGTTATTGTCAGAAAACTGCAACAATAATTACATTCATCCTGGATGTGTTTAAAAAGAGACTGGATGTGGCACCGAGGTTTAGTTGAGGTGTTAGGGCATGGGTTGGACTCAATGAACTTAGAGGTCTCTTCCAACCTGGTGATTCTGTGATTCTGTGATTATTCATTTGTTCTGGCTCAAGAAATAGTACAAATCCTTTTTATTTTTTCATAGCACTTTCTAAGCAGGTATTAACAATATATGGATTGCATTTGTTCTCATGTTGCAGTTTAAATTAATGCTTCAGTTTCCTTTTTCTTTTACTCTCACAGCTGGATTTCACTGTGTTGATCTTAAGTACCAACCATCAGATCTAGTCTGTGTTGAGTTTTATCTGCCCTTGATCTCTGACCACTTACCTCATTTTAACAATGTCTAATCTGCCAGGAGTTCAAAACCAAACTGGTTAAGTAGTACAGAAATGTGGTGCAGAGTGCCTTGAAAGGTAGTAACAGTCATCTGTGGTCTATTAGGCCTGACAAACTAATCAAGGTTAAGCCTGGATAGTAATAACAGAGGAAATTTCCAAGGATGAGCTAGACTAAGAAAGGAAATACTCTTACATTTTTGTCATTATCTCAAAGATTATGAAGAGAATACTTCAGACCAGAGACTGCTTTTTTATTATTATTTTTTTGAGTCACAAAGTGGTAAAAATTGAGACCTGAAGACTTTTTTGCTTCCATTGCTGAAAAATACCACAGTACAAAAAATATTTAAAACAGATAGTATGTGTTCTTGATCCAAGAACTTGCAATAGAAAGACACAGCAGTATTTCTGTAGAGCACAGTAAATAATTTTTAAAAAGCAAACCCACAAAATGGTTTTTGTGAGCACTGTAGCTGAAAATCGTAAAGGGTAGATGGCAACTTACAGGGAGAACTAATTGTCTTTTCTAGGATCATGGGCTCATATGTTGTCACCATATTCAAGCAATGTCTGCAGATCTATCAGCTACAGTCCAACCTCATTTAATGAGAAATTGTGGTGACTGTTATAAACTCATGAAAAATTGCAAAAAATTTCCATCACATACACAATAAAAATATGTTATAGTAAGACTGAACAAATAACTTCCTAGTTTTTTATGTAGGCTGCATATAAGTAATTGGGTATTAATATTTTCAGGTAAAGTATACTCCTAACTCCCAATTACCTGTAGTGCAATTGCTGTTTGGTCTTATTCAGCAATTGCGTTCCATCTTTGAAATAGCTGCATATCTCAGATACGTGAAATAAGCTTTTTTTTAAAAAATTTTGTACCTTTTTAAGTAAACTGATATATACACACACACACATACATACATACACATATATATATATGTTTATATATATATAAGTATATATATATATATATAAGCTGATAGAAACAAAGATCTTTGAAGAACATGGAACTATAAGCTATGTGTGGTAGCATGTTGTTCATAGGATTTCCTGCAGAGTCAAGGAAGCATTGGGTATTAAAGTATCAGCATTAATTGGTAGGTTGACTAAATAATAAGTCAGATAAAACCTTACTAGTAAGAGGTCTTCTGTGAATCAAAACAGTCACACAATGTTTTGTACATTTTTTTTAAATATTTAAAAAAAAGGAAAAGAAAAAGTATGACAAACTGTTTCTTAATTGTGAGGTCTTTTCAACTTTTTTCACCTTTTGAACTCATGCGAGTGCTTGCTATATATCAGGCACTGGCACATCTGCCATAAATAAGTAGTTGGATTTGTCAGATGAATTAAATGGTTCTGGCATGTTTTTATGAGATCACAGCATGTCTTGTTTTACCAGAAAGATTGCTGCATGCTCTACGGTTGTGTACTTTCTAGGCCAATGTATTTATTATAGAGCTGATCAAAGACTGACTGACATGCCTTGGAAGACAAGAATAAGCATTTCAGGAAGTGTTATTATCCTATCTAAGCATATGTCTGTTACAGCCTCAGTCATCCAAATTAAATGTTCATATATGCTGTATTAATGTCTGATACTGATATAATGTAATCATTCATTCATATGTATCAGTCATTCATATGAATCAGTCATTCATATGTAATCATATTCACAGTGTTTGTATGTCCTCTAATTAAGGACAGAAAATAAGGCTTGTGCAAACAGAGCTAAGAATTTCTCTTCTGTACGAAGGAAACTGACTGTTTAAAAACCTTGTGATTTTGACTCTGAGTAATGGTTATGCCATCTCATGTACAGTGGAGAGACAGGACAGCTAGACCAAATCTCAATTCTCCAAGAAGGGAAAACTCTTGAAATTTAACATATTAGCATCACCTTCCTTTTCTCAGCCTGTGAAATGATGATAGCCATATAACCTCAATTTCTTCTCTCACTGTTCGTGAACAGTTATATAGTACCCTAATATTTAGGCAAAGTAACAACTTATATGAACATACATTGCCTTCCTGTGTTCCTTCTGCAATAGCCATTGCCTTCTTTTCTTCCACACCTTTATTTAAACTCTCTTTTGCTCTGTGTGCATCAGTTACCTTTCTGAGATGAACTAAATGATGCAGATATCTCTTTTTAATATATGTTACAGAGATGGGCAAATAATAAATACATTATATCTGCTTAAATATCCATAGATACAATCAATAACAAAGTCTAAATTATAGCTATCTTAATAATTGCCTCTAAACTCTGTTTAAATATTCTTTCACCACCAAAAATAAAAGACTGAAGGTATTAATAAAAAAAAAAATTATTACCAAAGTTCTTATGCCACCAGAACTCCTACAATATGACAATTAATTAAATACTAAACATCTACAACAGTTCAGAAGTACACAGCAGTGCTTCTTACAGTTCTGATGAAATAATTCCATTTTCCATTAATCCTTATTTTTGCATCATCTCTTTTGAACAGTATCTTCAATATTTTACCTCCTAGAGTGTTTTGTGTACTGTGTGGGGACAACCAACACAAGATAAACACAAACTTCTAAAACAAAACTTCCAGAAAAGTGAGGAGAGATTAATTTTCTGGAAACCTCTAAATTCTTCTTTTCTATGGTGTTCTTTCTTTTTCGAGTTGTGTGCTTGCTGAATGTACTCCAGCAATAACTAGGACTGTACCTTCTATGCAGGATTTCTGAGTTGCTACAGACACAGGTTTTCTATGGTTCCTGCTATGGCTATTTAACAAGTAGATGTGTCTCACTGAGCCTAAAGGATTTTCAAGTATTCTAATATAATAACTTCAGTGTTGCTTCTAATTTATCCTGATGGTTCTTTGGACCTTTCTTCAGTGAAACCAATAATAATTACGGGCTTAAAGGCATCCTTATTCTGGTCTGTGCTCTGTATGTTTTAGTGTGCCAATATAAGGTTACTATTTGATAGCTGGTTTTAGTTTCATCTGTCTGTGTCTGTACTCATCTGACTTGTGTTTCAACACACCTTTGTTTGTCATCTCTTTTCATTGCTTTTTGTGCCAATTTGACATTGAACTTAGGCCTGCTCACCTATTCACAGTGACCTGCAATCCTCTCTTCTGTTCCAGTCTCCTGCCTAAGCATTTTGATACACTTTCTCTTTTTCCAGGCAGCAGAAGGTAATATCTCATGAGGAACTTGTGTGTCAGTAGATACAGATTTACTGAGCGGGGTGAGAAAGTTTCACTTGCACTTAACTCTAACTTTTTAGGAATTTAAAGTCAACTTGCATATTAACAGCAGAATGTTTAGATGTCAAGTACAGGGACATCAAGGAGTATTTGGTTATCCTCATCCCCACTCCTGAAATGCAGGTATGTGAATTATCACACTGACAACCCTCTTCCCACCACGTAGCAGGATGTTATGAGGACTGGCTTCCCTCTCTTCTGCTTGTGCTGTCATCAGTGTTTCACCTGCTTCTATTTCATCCCATTGGCTATGGTGAAACATTGACAGAGAAATGGTCTTGTCTATTTTGCCATTGTTATCACTGCTTCAGCACTTAATGCTATCAAATACTATTTCTATGTCTCTGTGAGTAGGGAGGGGAAGATCTAATATTCAGATTCAGATTTCAGTCATTTCTTTGACTTCTTAAATTGCTCAACAGTATGCAGAATAAAGTTGAAAATATGTTCATTGTCTGTCAAGAGCATGTTATCTATGACATAATTTTAAAATTGGTTTAGCCTATAAAATACTTGCCTGAATGTCCTCCAGAAATTCGAACTTCAAGAAATCATTAACAAGGGGGATTTTGTTTGCAATATTTTCTGCTTCTGGTTGCAATTCCTTGTGTCCATAAAATTCCTTGCTGTTGGTAATTGTGCATGTATACATTCCTGGCGTATATTCTGCCATGAAGATTTTTTTACTGAGCATTGACAAAAGACATTTCTTTTAGTGTGTTCCTGACACAGTTCTGTCTTTTAGTATGAAAAGTATCTTTCTTTTATTTAGCAAAACCAGATTCTTCTTCTGTCACTGAAATCTGGTTTATAAATCATCCCTCATGAGGTATAAATAGGTAATATCACTTAGTATGTCCCTTTTACTTGAGTTTAACTCCAGAATCTGACTGTTTTCTTGTGTCAAGTTGTCTTTGTTCAGTACTTTTTCAGACTGAGCAAATCCTTACATTAAAAATACATTTGTGTTAAAACTCCTTTTTAGTTTGATACTATACAATACTGTGTAAAACTGTTTACAGTTTCTATACTGTAGAAAAGTGAATATAAATTAAGGGTATGGCCTTCCATGTGAATATTTCAGTATATCAGGCTAATAACTCCTGGAGAAACTGTTTTCCCATAGTGGGAGTGGGTGTACTCTTAGCAGGGAAAAAAAACTGTCTGGATGGCAAGGCCCGGAGAGTGTTGGTGAATTGGGTTACATCCATCCAGCAGCCAATTACAGGTGCTATTCCCCAGGGCTCAGTATTGGGGCTAGACTGATCTAACATTTTTATGAATGATCTGGATGAGGAATGCCATGCACCCTCAGTCAGTTTGCAGATGACACCAAGCTGTGTGGGAATCTTTTTCAATCTAAATCATTCTGTATTTCTGTTTCCTCCTTTTATTTTCAGGTCATATATTATGAGCATCTAACATATCATCACAAAGGAGAATAGATAAATAAATAAATAATACATAAAATATATAAAATATAATATGCAGTATGAAGACATTAAATCCATTTATTAATCCATTTATTAACACTGTACACAATGATTTATTCTTGTGTTCATTTTATATCAGTTGAGTAAGTCTTCAACTTTTGCTATTTTACCCCCTAAAATATGGAAAACAACCAGTCTGGTGACTTAATCCAGGCTGGATGTTAGACCACCACCCAGCAGCTCTCTCACTCCCTCTCAGAGAGAAAATAAAACAGAAAGGCTCATCCATCGAGCTAAAGGCGGGGAGATCATTTTCCAGTTATTGTCACAAGTAAAATGGACTGGATTTGCAAAATGCTAATTTTATTTATTGGTAATTAACAATAGAGTAGGATGGTTAGAAACAAGACAAAACTAAAGACACCTTCCTACTACCCACTTCTTCCCAAGCTCAACTTCACTCCGTCATACTCACCTTCAGTGCTGCAGGCAGGTGAAGAATAATGGTTGCAGTTAGTTCATAGCACCACATCTCTACTTCTCCTTCCTCTTCACAGTTTTCTCCTGCTCTAGCATGGGGCCCCCTCCAACAGGATATAGTCCTATATGAACTACAACAACTTGTCCTTCCCATGGGCTGCAGTCCTCCAAGAGTAGCTCCATCATGGGTTCTTTTCATGGGACGGTCTTTTAGGAACAGACTTCTCCAGAGCGGGTCCCCATGGACCCTAATTCCAGTAAAAAAACAGGTGATTCTTTGCAGGCTTCTCTCCATGGTCTGTAGTTTCTTCCAGGAGCCCCATGCAGAGTGGGCTCACCGTGGTGTGCAGGTTCCTTCAGGCCATATCAATGTGCTGCAGCAGGGGTTCCTCCCCAGGCTGCAGTGTAGATATCTTCTCTGACGTGGTCCTCCAGGGGCTGCAGGCAGACAGCCTGCTTCACCATGGTCACCTCCACAGGCTACAGAGGCATCTCTGCTCCAGTGCTTGTAGCATGCCCTCCTCCTCCTGCCTCCCTGACCCTAGTGTCCATGGGGTTGTTTCATTTTTTTCTCATTTGTCTCTTTTACAGCTGCTACGAGGTGGTTTTTACCCTTTCACGGATTTGTTTCCACAGAGGTACCGCTAACTTTATTGATAGGCTCAGCTTTGGCCAGCAGTGGGTACAATCTGGAGCCAGGTAGAATTCGCTTTGTCCAAGACAGGCTGTTTACTCACAGAGGTCACTCCTGCAGCCCTTCCTACCAAAATCTTGTAGCATAATCCCAATATAACTGGTTTCCAAAAAAGCAAGGAAATTGAGGAAATTCCTCAATCAAAAAGAAGACATTCCTGAAGTTCATATTTATTTAATTAGTCAATAAAATACAAATTTCTGCTTCAACCTGAGATTTAAATTTCTGAGAACAAGACAAATCAAGCTCTTGAAGGATCACATAATGCAATGTAATATTTTGGTGAATAGGGTAAAGAAAAAATGGAAATCAAGGCTCTTATGCTATTTTCCTCTACTTAGGCAGTTATTCAGAGTATGGTACTGCTTTATCTGGCAGTGACATTTGATATACTAGGACCAAAGTTTTGGAAGGGATTAAATTCTTCTGCTGGAATTAATTTATAATTTTTACTAGCACTGTCTTTGAGAATAACCCTATGTATGATTTTCTTGGGTTTTATGCTGTGATCATGAACATTTCCCTTGAGATAAGTGCTTTATGCTGCTTGCACACTTTTAAATTGCTTAGATTTCTATTAGCTTTCCTACCATCATGCTTCCAATTTATAACTCACAGATCTGACTTATTTATGTTCCTGTTTCCTTCCCAGCTCTTAACGTGAAAAGATCTTGACGTACATGTAAATGACATTTAAGTGCATACCAAAATCTCTGTGATAACAGTCAAATCTTTTACAAAAACTGGTGTCTGTCACAGAGATGGGATTTCCTTATATACTCTTCTGGTTTAGCCAAAAATATTTTTTTGCTACTATTTCTCCACCGGTCTTTCTTTCTTCACTCTCCTACACCAAGTTTTGACCAGATCTACTAGTAGTTCTTAAAAATACCCAGTTATTGCTGGACAATTTCCAGTCATCTAACCTCTGGCAGCAGCTCAAAAGGTTATGGGTTTATATTTGTACAAATGTTTTGATGTTACCAGTGGGGATCTAAAGAGCTCTGATTTTTCAAATATTGCCCATATCTGTTCCAGCTTTCCTCTGAAAAATGACAGTGAGATACCCCTTGCAATTCCCTCTGTTGGGTGTAATCTGCATTATAACTAATGTATCTTTATTAGAGTGACAACTCATCAGATATTTTGTGAGCTAGAATCTAGCTCCAAGGCAAGCAGTGATGAGGCTTGGAGCATGTCCCAAAACTGTGAGGAACACATATATTTCGCTACTTGTTCAGCTGGCAACAGCCTATGTGAAAGTCATTTATGCATTCATTTTAAATTAGAACACTAAGCTAAATGAAACAGTACCTAGTTAAGTTCTTAATAAATTTATTTAAAAATTATTCTGGACTCTCATGGACAGTTACCTTGTTCATAAAACTAGTTTAATCTCTTTGTCAAATGTTTCATATTCTCTAGGATCAATAATTGAAATATATTTTACAACAAGGACTTGGGACCCTGTCTTTAAAGACCCTTGGATGCTCATGCAGTTCCAATACTACAAAGTACCCTTGGCTTTTGAGTTAAGGTTTTTCAGTTAAGTGAGACATGAGTGCTGTATTGGCCTTGTCTTTTTTTTTTCCCAGACTCAAAGAAAAAATCCAGAAACAGCTGTGTAAAAAAGTGATGTAATCCTGGTGCCAACCATCTTGCACATTAACAGAATGGAGATTGGACAAACTTACATTCCCACTGACTGCACAATGTTTGGTTATTTAAGTTTTTTTGGTGAATAGGATGGAAAATGGACTTGAGCTTTTGGTTCCTAGAAGGTAGACATTCTTAACCAACAGGAAAAAAATTGTTAATTCATTTCTTTAAATTCTAGACTGTATTTTCTGGCCATGTGTAAAACAAAATAAACCCTGTATCATTTTCATTTTATGTGAATGAAAAAATACATCAGGCATTGCAGCTGGCTTGCCCTTTATTATGTGAAGTTCAGCAGCAGGACATGTTCTTGCAAAAAAGTAAAAAAAAAGAAGCATTAAAGACCAGGTGCCCTGAGGTTGACTTGCATCCTGAACGTTTATACTGCTAAACAGTGTGATAAAGTTTATGTCCCATCAATGTGTGAATGTGCCCTTTGGAAGTGTTTTTTCTTCATGCCTGAACAACTGGCAATAAAGAGAAGAGACACAGCATGTGAAGCAGATCCCATCCAGATGCACTGTGATGTCCTTTCTCTGCACTGGGTCAGATAACAGACTGGATTGTTACCAGAGATTATCAAGTTCAGTTTTGTGTTCAGTGAAAATGAAAGATTTAATTCTCCCCTCTCTTATTATAAATACTGTCTTCTCTTTTTTTTTTTCTTTTTTAAATAAGAAGAACCTGTGGCGGTGCCGGTGGCTCTAACCACTCTGTCTCCTGAGGAGAACTCAGCCAACCAGCTGTGGTAGTGAGCAGCCCAAGTTTAGCATGTAACTTTGCAGTCATGGTGAGAACCCATTGCCACAGCGGGGAAACTGCAACAGGTGTATCAATCAACGAGGCCCGTGGAAAAGAAATATATATGGACTGATTCTTGATAGATGTTTCAGAGATGTTTATTTCTCCAGCCGCATGGCCGGAGCTCTGCCGAGGAGCTGTTCCAGTCACGGGACCAAGGGTCCTTCTGCCCGCGCAGGGAACACAAACCAACCAATGGGAACGAGGCTGAGCAGGGACAGGGAAGCCCCGTGTCTGTCCCCCAGGGCCCCTCTCCCAGGACCCCACGGCAGGGGGGAAGGGACCCTGACAACCCATGATTCCTTTGTTCTGCTGTTTGCATGTTTTCCCCTGATTAGTTAATGTTTTGCCCTTCTTGCTTTATGTATGAGGTTGTGTATATTCATTTCCCAAGTTTAATATATATCAGTTCTAGAAAGTTCTTTGTTCCTTAGTGCCCCACTGGTTCCTTCCCTAAATCCCTCCTTTGTGTTATTTCCATTGGTTCCCTTGCACTCAACCCTGCCTCCTGTCAAGTATTCCATTTGCTGTATCCCTTGTCCCTGCCTTTCCTATCCCCACTATAAAATCCCTGGACCCTTGTCAGATCCTCAGCTCTCCATCTCCCCTTCCCATTGCCTCACCTCAATAAATCTTCTGCGTAGAAATTACACAGAGAGTCCCCGTGTAATCTCTCCCTTCTTTGCCTCTGCCTGCATGCCTTCACCCCCTGTTTAGGGATGGCCCCCTCGGGTGAGGAGCGCACCCTCGTCTGCCTGCAATTTTGTGTGTGTCTGTGCCTGATGTAGTGCAGTTGGGTTGCAGCTAGACATCCAGGCTCTCCTTGCACTAGCACACAAAAACCTGACAAGAACCTAGTAGGCAGACACTAGAGGCAGAATTTCAGTGTCAAGCAACACCACAAAACATAACATAAACCACAAAGTGACTGAGCATGAACTTTTCTTGGTGAAAATTCACAGATGATTTGAATAATGGATGCTAGCTGCCATGCCTAGCATGACAATTTTAACACGATCAGAATATGATTTCAATGTTTAAATTATAGGTTCAAATGTATTGCAAAATGGTACACTAAAGACTTAACCTCTTGGATCAGTATGTGTTTCCAGCAAGTTCAAAAGGATCAGGTTTTCATTAGTCAGAACAACTACAATTAGCTGAATTCCCATCCCACCACTTCACAATAGGTCTGTGGTCACGAGCCCTTGCCGGATGCAGTTAGTCAGAGAAGATGCCTATCCAAATAGCTTACCTTGATCATAGATATTCAATGTAAATATCTAGACTTTCTTTCGTGGTTTTTTTGTTCTACATTCACAGAAGATCACTTCACCTCTTCCTGCCTCTCCCCAAAACAGAATAAATCATTTAGTTTTTTTGAAAGCAACACAGTATGGTCTGCATCAAACCATAAGAGCTGATTATGATATTGGGGTATTCTATTATTGACTGATATGTGATAATAAAGTAATTCTGAACTAATTGCCCTGCTTTTTCTGTGTTTTGGACTGAATTTCCTTCAGGAAATCTCCCTGCCCTGAACTCTAAGCACAAACTTGAGGGAAGAGTCATTCAGGGAATGGGCACTCATACATAACAGAAGTAAATACAATTCCAGTTGTTAAGCATGGAGTCAGACTGCAATGTTACATTGGTTTAATCTATAAATATTTCTGTCATTCATGTAGTTAGAACCATGGAGTCAAATTGAATAAAATTTTGTCTTATTTTATGATTAAATCTAACAGATATTTCACATAGAGTATGAATCATGGTGAAAATTTGCAGAGCTCATTATGCTTGGAGTTCGCAAATCCAAATATGCTGAGAAGTAATACTTCTCAAAAAAGCATGGTGGACTCAAAACTGTAGACTGTTTCCTAACAAGATACAGGCTTCTGAGAAGAAACTGTCTGATGGCACAAGTCAGTGCTCATCCTGAAAATACCAAAAAGCTAAGAGGCTCTTCTCCAGCTGTAGTCACACCTTATGTTATCACAGTACAAAAAGTATCAGTGACAGATAAACAGAATCCTGCTTTTGGTTTGGTTTTGGTTTTCAGCTGTGGAGATTTTACACCTTAAAGTGTTCACTGAACATGAATAATTATTATTATGTTGGACTACAGTCAAAAATTCATACCACAAATTTAGTACTTACTCTAAATGGTAACTATATAAACACTCTGTAACACTGATTTCTCTTATATAAATTACAATAGTAGGGTGCTATAGATAGGATAAAATAGGAAGGAATAGGGAGATAAAAAGTCATTGTACAAACTGTGATGCCTAGCACTTGCATAACTATGTTGTCTTCAATCAGTTTTGTTCTTCAGTTAAAATCATTAAGTAAACCTAGCTATTCTTTGTAAATGTCTGACATTTGCAGGTGTCATGATCTAGGAGCTGATCCTGAGAAAACTGGTTTGAAGAAAATTTAGGCCCTGAATAATTATAAATAATTCTAAAGATGCATATGTAGCAGCTTTGCAAACACAAATAAAAGATTCTGGGGATGAGGAACTGCAACAGGTGACACACTGCATCCTCTTAATCTTTTGATTTTCCTGCTCATTCAACCACAGTGTCTTAAAAAAATCCAGCCTCAACTAGAGTCATATGTAGATTCTTTTTTGTCTAACAACCATCATCCATATTCATATGGACAAATTGCTCTGAGGTGCATGGTTACTGCTGGAACCCAATGGCTCTGCGCATTTCTCTCTCAGAAGAACAGCATCACACATCCTTAATTGATATAATGACATTGTGTTCTTCGATTCATCTCATGCTACCATGAAAGTTGGATTACTGCCTAGTTAAATAATCTTAGCTTATTAAAGGAATTAGGTAAACGTGGCTTTCTGGAACAGTAATTGATTAAGTGCCTTTCTGGCAGATTCTGATTCCTGAAGTCATGTACTACACAGGGGATAAAGGATAGCTTTCTAACTTTTTGTTCCCACTCTGTACTTGTACTGGGACTGGATTAAAACAATCATTAGCAAAAGTTCTCCTTGAAAATGTATGAAGGTTTTCATCTAGAAAATTATGTGGAATAACAATGTAGAACAGCATTTGTCTTGAAAAGCTGATTTTTTAAGGTTTGGGGTTTTTTGTATAGTCAGTTTTCAAGGCATTTTGAACTTGTTCTGTTGTACATGAAATTCTCCTTCTGCCAAACCTGTAGCCCTGTCACTTTCTTACACTGATGGAATAATTTTCTATAAATCCCTGTAAGAATAATGTTTTTCTCCATGTAAATATAAGAAATTAGATTTAACATTACATCAGTAGCAGAGCTAGGCAATAAGAGTTCAGCTGTCTCATAGTTTCCATTGCAAGATTTTTTTCTCAGAAAGCTGCTTGAATATTAATTGGGGCTTTTTTAAAATGTCATAGAGGACTTCTCCAGCCATTTCTGAAAATAAATTAATTTTCAATTAATTTTTCTTTTTCTTTTCAATCTCAAATTAAACGTGATTGCTAGAAATGTTTAAACAAGACATTGTAGCAACCCCATAGTTAAAACTGGAATTTGAAATCTATCAAAACACACACCCTCGGTGTTAGGTAATAACCTATACTTTTTCTAACTGGAGACACAACATTAAAATGGAAATCTTTAAAGACCCCCCATTTACATATGCCTGGTCGAAACCTAGTAGACTTTAGCAGGTAAATTCACCTAATACTTCATCTCTACTGAGCATGCTCTAGTGTTAAAGCACTTTTTGGGGTTGTCAGTTCTGTTACATCAGGTAGAATGGAGCATAATTCTGCCTGACTTAAAATAACTAGGTTTTGATGCACAACTAAGGCTATTGCAGAGTGCAAGTTTAAAGAGGCACAATGTTCACATTAAGAAAAAGTAGAAAACACACACAAATTTGCTAATAATTTTATTCTCAGTTCTTATTCTATGTTTGAGATATATTTAAAAATTATTTTCTTCTTCAAGAAGCAAATAATTGTAAGTAATACAAGTTTAATTTTATTCCCCTTATAACAAAGTTCTCCTTCACAAATTCAACTAAAGATGTTTGACCGAATATATATTCTAGTTCAGTAACCTTGATTTTCTGTTGATCTGGTCCTCTGCAATTTGGAAGAGAGTGTCAGCCCAGGGGCATAGTATAAAATGAATTTCATATGGTTTGCATTTCTTTTCAGCTTTTATTATTTTACTGCAAACGTAATATTTTCCTAAGAAAAAGGAAAAGAAGGTTTTGTTCTATTCATTCTTTGCAGCCCTACCTTTCTTGGGACTTATTTGAAATAATGGTGTTTAAAATCAAATGCAGGGCTGTTCTAATTTCCTAAAGCAAAATCTTTTAAGATTTGGCAGATACATTTTAAAAAGCCCCCTGGGAAATGAAAGTTAAAAAAAAAACTACCATCAACATTTTTTTTGCCTGTCTGAAGCAGTATGATCTCTAAGCTCTGCATATGTTAAAACCTGTAGAATAATCTCTGGATTTTCAAAGGGATCACTTAGACAATGATAAAAGTGTCTTTTCCCATGAGAACAACGTTCTTAACATCCTTCTGAAAATGCCTCAGAATAGGGAAAATATAACTTTCTTTTGGAAGTTTCATTTTCACTGCTAAAGCACTGAAAATACAGATAGGTGCTGCAGAAAGGGAAGAGAAAAATTAAGGCAGTAATCATAAAATAATAGTAAAGAACAGCCTCAATTCATAACAGAGAATTGAATTATGCATTTTAAGTAGAGGGTTAGTTTCTAAACCATACAACTTTTTAAGATTTTCTAAAAATATATATAGAAAAAGATTACATTTCTAAGAAGCATGTCTGTTGTAAACAAAATACAGCTGTTGGGAGCAATTTTATCCTCCTTAATGCAGACTTAGCCCCTAGGAACACCATGTGAGCATCAGCTGAATTCATTTAAGCACCATTGGTGATGCTAGCAATAACAGAGGCAGAAATGTCTCCTCCACCTACAATGATGTGCACATAAACATGTTGATGGCTCTCTTACTTTACAACATCTGTCATTTTCCCACCTACTATGACATCAAACCCATAACCCTAACTTAGGCACAACACTGCTGAAAATATTGCTCTCCACTGAAACTCCTCCACATCTTCTTGCAGAGTATTTTTACCATCTGAACTAAGGGTCTGTGACCAGGTCCCACATCATGGTTTTTTCCCACCTCTTGCATTCAGTTGTCTCCTCAAGCTACAGCCTTGTCTCTAAGGCTTCAGCTATGTGATCCCTCATACTGCAACATCAGCTCCCTTACTCCAGAGCCACTCCAGTTCCACTCATTTGTAGATAAGTGTTCTCAATAAGCTTACATTTCACATTCTGCTTCAGGGCTATGTAGAGCCTTGGTAGGACTCAGACTTTTCTGTATATTGTTTTAGAGTCACTTAATTGAGACCTTCACAATTATTTTTTTACTGAAGTATATGCTGCCAGACATTCAAAACTCAGCTGGGCAAGTTCCTTTGTAACCTGGCTCTAGGTGAACCTGCCTTGGCAACTGGGTTGGGCTACATGATCTCCAGAGGTCCCTTCCATCCCTAGCAATTCTGTGATTCTGTGATTCATGAGATAAATTTGATTGATTTATGCCATGGGTACAATGCTATATTGCAAAGCTAGTTTGAGAGTCTTACAATCCCTCAATTTCCTATCTGCTTCCCTTGTCCCTCCTAGAGCAATTGACTGTCCTGTCAGTTGTGTTGATACCGGTGTTTGAGATGACATGTTACAAATTAGATTAGTGAAATCATCTAGATGAAAGAAAGAGTCAAGCAAAGGAATTGTATACAAAAACTTAAATCTTTTTTCATAAAACAACTTTTCCTTCCAATAATCTTTTTCCCTTGCTCTTCTTTGGATTGCCTCCAGCTAATATAATTTCTTCTGCTATCAGGTGCCTGAAGGCTGGCATATTTATTTAAATTGTGAAACAATAGAAAGGTCTATTTTAAAGAATCTATGTGGTTAATGTCAGGCTAGTTTTTCAGATCACAGATGTCTGACTGCTGTATTATGCAGCAAGGCAGTATCATAGTTGTTTACTCTGATCTTTGATTTCTAATAGATGTGTCGTAAGTTCATGCCACTACAAAATGGACAGAGAATTATGCAGAATTATGCAGTCATAAAAATGCTTGGTCTCCTTAACTGTACTAGGCTACTGCAAAAAGAAGATAGCTGTAAGAAGAATGGAGGTCTGTACTACTTAATATCTTATATCCTTTTCACCCTGAACTGCATTTCATGTATAGTTAAAAGGTTAAAAGAATAGTTTTTACATATATTAAACTATTTCTTCAAGTATTTTATTACATCAGTGTGACTGTTCACTCAACTCCTGCTTAGATTTTGGCTAACCCCGCTCATGCTAAGGCCTGATGGATGCTGGAAACTGCACCACTAGGTCAAATCAAGAGTACCGGGTAGGCAGGAAAGGTGGCCAGGAGGAGCTGACGGGCTATTATGCATCCATGATCACATGCAAATCGATGTCTCCTGCAGCCATTATCTTTTTTTTCTTCCCGTTTCCTCAGAATTCACTAAGGTATGGAAATGGTCTAGATCAAACCTTCACGTTGCAGGGTATAAAATTGGTTTACCCAAAAAAAGTGGTTCTAATGGCAGCTGGACCACTGAGTCTTTCCTGCTTCCAAATGAGATACAGGGGACAGCCACAATGAGGTGGAGGAACAAGAAGGAACACCATCATCCTTAGCTAACAAAAAAAATCTCTTCATTTGTTCATAGGTGCATGATATTAAGTTACAGGCTATAAATAATGAAATCTTATGACTTAAATGGATAATAAGTGAATTAATGTGACAGGCTGGTCTGGGCGAAAAGGGGATTGAACCCTTGTTTGTCATGTTTTTTTATTATGTTTCTTAATGAGCTCATTAAATAAGGTTTAAATCAAAGTGTACATTATCCTTTAAATTTGAAAGATCCAAATCTACTAATATATTTATGCCACTTTTATTCGTTTATTATGTTGAATGTGGAAACTTTCCATTTTGTAAGCCTATATAGGCTGAAGGTATCTTCTGTGTGCAAAAAATTTGGTGGGTCCTAGAGCGTTTCATAGAAGGTATTAAAAAAATATTTGTTCCCTATTTATAATGAACTATTAAAATGATTGCCTACAAATGCCATGTTTTCTCTGGTGCTTCCACAGCTTCACTTGGGTATAGACACATAAATCTGGTCAAGTGGTTGCTCAGGAAGTTTTATGACAATGTAACATTCTATGTCCAAAGCAGTTTAGAGTGATCATGGTAGTTTGGTTGTCAATTTTCTTACTTCTACCTGACCAACAGTTCATGCACCAAAGCACCCTTCTCACCTGTGACTAAAAGAAAATCACAGAGTTCATTGACGCTTCAGGTGTTCCCCCGCTTTGGTTTTCATGGCAGAGTAATTTTATGTTACAAAAATCAGGCTACCTTTTTTGGAGTTTGGTTTCTGGAACTAAACCATGTGTTTCAGAAGCACACATAATATACGATAATGTTTATTTAGTCCATGGAATGATCCTATAGAGAGACTAAAGCAACCAGATCATACCAGATATATTGTGTGCTCTGTCTTCCTAGTGGTTTATCATTCCACTGCTGTTGCATCATACTGCTTGATAATGTATACCCAGTTTTAAAAATATGGAGAACTAACAATGCAACACTTCTGGGTTCTGAGAAAAGGGAAAAGACTTAAACTCTTTTCTTAGTTATAGTCCTAAGGGAATATTTTTATAGCATAAAATTACTATGTGAAAACCTAGTTTAACACAATTCTTAAAGCTTAGCTAATTTAAAAACTTTATTAAATGATTTCTAGGGTACTTCAAGTACTTTAGATGCACAATATCGAGGTACTTTAGTACATTTTATAGAGTACTTAGGTGCACAGGTAGAATGGAATTGAGTAATGATTAACTATTAAAGTTCTAGGCCACAGATAGATGGGTTTTTAATCATTAGTCTTTACATGAGTGTTTTTTTGTTGGTGGTTCAGCTGCTTTGTTTGCACTTGCTCATTTGTAAGTTTACGTACACAGTGATTATGTGATGTATACATTTCACATGCTGAAGTTCAATTTAACTGACAGATTATTTCTATATTATTATAATAGCTATGTTTTCCCAGTCACTACAGTTAGGCTTTTAAAGAAACGTTCCATGCACCATGTCAATATAGCTTGGTAAATTTGTCCAGGGTTGTGGGTTCGGGACCAACATTGGGTGCCAAATTTATGTCTCAATTTTGGAGACAAAACTTCAGGAGGAAACACTCCGGAATGAGCGTCTCCTCCGAAGGAAAAAGGGCCTCCCCTTTTCCCCCACCAATAAGACAAGTGGGTCACAGCAAGTGAAAGTGGAAAAAAACAAGCTGTTTATTAACACACAAACAAAACAGGGTAGAACAGGATAAAAAAACCTCAAAATACAACAAATTCCTGGAGAGGGAACAGACACATGGGCTCGGACCAGCTGGGGCCACCCCAAGGGTCTTCCGGGGCCACCCTGGCAGGCTCCCCGGAGCGGCAAGGAGCGAAGGGAGGCAGTGAGGAAAGGGGAAGGAAAGGGAAAAGAAAACAAGAAAAAAACAACAGAACCTTTTTCCAGCTAGATGGAACACAAAAGAAACCCAAAGATCAACACAGCACTCCCGGCTCCCTCCCTCCCAAGCCCTGCTGAGCCCCCCAAAGCCCATCTTAAAGGTACAGTGTCCTTGGGCATTAAGCAGAGAGTTAAGGAATAAAGCAGCTTCATAACGTCACCCCAGGACAGTTTCATGTGAACTCAGAAACTGCTAAAATGCCTGTCCCAACAAGCAATGTAGTAAATGTATGACTCACCTGCTTCATTAATTCTTATTGGATATTAAATGTTTGGGTCAGGTTTTTACTGATCAGTTGTTTAGCGGCTTATAGTGAAAAATAGGTTTAGACATGATACTACTGGTCCCCATGTGTTGGAGCAAAAGGGTGTCAAAATGATAAAGTGCCCACTACAAAGCTATTGGAATTTCATCAATATACAGTACTGCTCAATCAGATTATGGCACCAGTAAAACGTGGGTTGTCACCCACTGACATTTGTTCAACATGAACCTGAAAGTAAAAGTGACTGGTCTCTCAGATGCTGATGCATCAATGATTTGTAGGTGTATAAAAAGAAAAAATTACAGAGTAAGAATATACAAATACATTTAATCTCAGTAACTCCTTCACCTTCAGAAGAAGATGGGCATTCTTAAAATTACATAATTCTATGATTAGTTTCTTTAAGCCTGTTCTATACTCAGTGGATATCCTCAAGGGGATAATTGAGAACACATAAGTTGGATGTTTTTGCACAGCATTTTAATGAATTTTTTTAAATTAAACTTTTTCTTTAAACCAGGGAATGAAGGGAGACCACTATTTGTACGCTGGAATATTTTGTATTTCTGTGATAGGAAACTGTATTTGCAATGTAAGAGGACATAAAGATACATAATTGAAAGGAATAAACATCAACTGGGTGATGACAGAGTGAAATGTCTAGACTTCTCAGAGAACAGATTATGGGAACGCTTAATGCCTTTGCACAGAAATAATTTGAGTATTTTTTCTTTGCAAATATTTCTCAAAAATTTAAGTAGCAAAAATGAGCATGTAGACCAAGAACATTCACTTATATTCTTTAGAGATCTTAATTTTACACTTAAGTGAAAAATAAAACAAGTTTAATGGAAATAATTAAGTCTCAGTAGTTTTTGTCAAAAAATCTTCTAAGATCATCGAGTGCAACCATTAAACTAATACGATGACTGAATATCAACAAAAAAAGTGGGAACAAGGATTTACTAAATCCTTTTCTGGATCCTTCATATAAATAGTCAAAACAGCAAAATGTGTAGTCTTACGCTCATTGTGTTAACCACCTTCATAATGCTGAAGTAACACTAAAAACACAAGAGTAGCTAATTTAAGACTTTCAGATTCCCAGTCTGTTGTGCTTGCAAAAATTTCTATATTTTGCTGAAGATTTAATACTTCTAAGGCACAGACTCATTTGACTGCTTCAGTTCAAGAAAACTTTTCAGCTGTACCTTGAAAGTTCCAGGAATTTAAATAAAAATAATTATATCTGATGTCTGCCTTGGTACAACTTCTTTCTCTCGGGATTCCTGATACAACTTCCTCCTCAGCACAGAACTATTCAAATCTGCATAAGTCAATGACTACTTGTCAGTCTCACAGGATCTGTTTGTTTATAGAATGCATTAAAAATTTCATCGTTTGCATAATTCTTTAATTATGCAAGTTGGTTACTTTATCAACGTCAGTCATTATATTACAAAAACACTGTATAAAAAATAATAAAGGAAACTACTGAGACTCAAACAGAGCTACTCAAGAAATTCTGTGGATCTCTCTGCTAAATTCTTCAAATCTCATTTGTTAAATTTAGTACTGTAATGGACACCTTGAATTTTTCACCTTCTTATTTTATGGCTTTCAAGCACCATCTCAGTTATTTTCAATGACTTAATCAAAAATACATGATTAACAAACTCTTCTTTTTGTCTTTTCATATATTTTTGGAAGACAGCCCCTCGATAACTTTATTTTAGTTCATAAATTCAGCTGAATTAGAGAAGATCTTTCACTTACCTTTAGATAGAAAAATCCTCATTTTCATGACATCAAATGATACAATTTTGCTGTTTATACAGGTAGCCTGACTATTGACAACATAGGTTAGTTATAGTGGAAATTATGAAAATAAAAAGCCGTAACTACTGTTACATTCAAAATGTCTTGATTAAGAAGCACTCTATTCACTGAAATAGCAGCTAACTGTTTTTCAAGTCTGAATAAATGTAATATAAAGTTAACTGTAAGAAATAAAGTTAACTAAAACTGTAAAGAAGTTACTTCCAAATACCAGGTTTATAATACCCCAGCTTGGAACAAAACCACATGGAATTTGTTAATGTAAAGTATTTTTGGGGTTAACTCACTTCTGTACTTAATGGAAATGAGCCTGTCTTGTGTACTTCACTGTACTCATGAGAAGCTTGGGGGCGTATTACCTTTCAGTTTCATATGGTTTAGGTGTTGAATGAGTATCAAAAACACTGGAGATTTCTCAATTTATATATATTACCAAAACCTCAGTATTTCATGGGTAAAGCTTCTGCTACAAGAGTTCTAATTTCATGAGTAACAGATTAAGTGGGGGACTAATTTGGTTTCATATTGGAAATAGTAATTAATGGCATTTCTTATACAGAATGCTTCTGAAACATGGATTTTAAAAGAAACATTAAGATTTTAGTTAAAGGTTAGTTTTGTTGAAATTAGTTAAAATAGATAAGTAAGCCTGGGCCTGGCGGAAATTAATTAAAAGTTAATAATTATTTAAGAAGAGCTAGACCTGAAATAAGCCTTTAAGATGTAAGTAACTGATAGCTAAATAACTTATTGCTTGTCATTTTTATATTTGTTTAGCTGTGCTTAGAATGAGAAACAGAGACATTGATAAATAGATCTAAAGAAATGTAGGCAATTACCAATTTCCCCCTCTGAAAACCTATTCAGAACTCAAAAAGAGAGGAACTGGAAGGTCACCAAGAGTAATTTGTATTGTTAAAACTCAGAAAGGTAGAAAGGTCAAAATGAGGAAGACTACTTTTACTTCATCTTCGAGACCAACAACCCAATTCAGAGAGCATACTACGCATGCTTAATGACTTTTAAGCTAATTATCATAGGAAGCAGAGAATGGGAGGTGTCGATGTTATGAATATGCATTTGTATTTTGGATATTCAGAACTTTTGTAGATAAATAGACTTTGTATTGGCTTGTAACTTTGCACTGCGTATTAGGGAGCTATCCCACGCAGCTGCCCGGCACTGGAATAAACATACACTTTCTAACTCTAAACTGTTAGAGAGTTTTTGTCCATCTCAGTTAGGCATTAGCTAGTTAGCTCAATACCCATATTTTGGTAAATCACTTCATGTTATAAGAATTTTTTTTTTAATAGGAACAGCAATTTGCACTTTTTCCAAGAGTTAGCTCTTGGTGGAAAAACTTGATTTATAGTAGAACATGTTGCTATCCGTGTAGGCCTGAGAGATTTGTTTCCTTCAAGGATGGGTGGTTTGTTTTCAATAGGTAGAAAAGGAAAGATCACGGCATGGAAGGTGGCGCATAATCTGAACCAACAACTTAACTATAGGAAGAGCTATGGTACAGAAATATCCTCTCATGTTCACACTAAAAAAAATTCAGTTAATTTCCATTATCTGGGAATGAGATTGTGGAGGAGTTTATGCGAAGAGTAAATGGAGATTGTTTGACACCTGCATCACCCAGCTGTTGATGGATAGTGTCACTCAGGGTAGATTCTTAGTACCTTTCATAAGTGTGAAATACAGTTTCAGGTTTAGTAAATGGAATATTTTTTTATTCATGCTAATGTCCTTTTTAAATCTCAATACGTATTTTTTAACACAAATTTTTTTTTTTTTCACTAATAAGTTTAAGTTATTTCAGTGGACTTTCCCTGGACTATGGGCTTCATTCAACTTAAGCAACAACAGTATAATCAAATTAATTGACAAATTTCTTAATAGAAAGTGTTTGCTGTAAATTAGGTACTATCTGGAATCATTACTAAACAGCACAGCCAGGAGAATTCAGGCATTAGATTTGTGATATTTGCTCATTTTGAACCTATCTTGCAATTCCACCTATTTTAAGACTCATTGCTTATTACAAAATTACAGTTATGCAAGTCATTCTGAAGGGCAATTTTGAAGCAGTGTTGTATGGATATTTAAAAGGCATCTAGACAAGGACTGCAATAATACTTTACTGAAAAACTGAGGGCTGGACTTTCTGATGTATTTTACAAAGTATTACACCTTATTCAATAAATAGTATCCTTTCCTTAGAATGAAAATAATTTTAAAATTGTTAATGAGTAAAAATAATTTGTTTTATATGAAAAATATGCAGTCTAAGTAATACCAGAGTTTAATTGCATATCATAATATTAATGGGACTACCCTTGTAGCCTGATTTTTAAAAATGATGGAAATCTTAGCTAATTGGGAGAGTGCAGCGCACTTCAGAATATAATTGTGCTAAAAGAAAGAGAAGGTTCCCAATACTGCAAACATTTTTGTTTTAACAAACATTTCCCTTTTCATTCCACTTCATGATCTTATATACAAAATTTTGACTACAATTTTACGTAATGAAGGTTGTTGTCTGGGGCAACAGTCCTTGTTTTCACTGACTTATTACTTTTTCAAACTAACGGACTACTATGGTAACAAGTAGAATAACTAGCTCAAAAAGAAAATTAAAGTTTACAAGATTAAAAAGTAATAGAATCTCACAATCTGTATATTAACAAAAACCTAAGTGATGTTTTTTTTTCTTCGACCTACACAGATTATTCTCTTTCAGTTTAGCCATGATACCAAAAATATTTTGTTTGTCCAGATGTAGAAGCCCAGAAGATAAGGGGCTAATATGTAAGTTTCATACACCTGTAGCTGAATAACCAAGGACTCCTGGTAAGAACAGGCTGTGAGAAAGGACAGGATGTGCCTGGAGAAGGGGGCCATATGGAGGTAGAACAGCCTGTTTCAGGACAAAAGTCCTTGTTCTGGCTTCTGGAAAAAAGCACCATACAGCTCAGTGCAAGCAGTTATGAGATTGAGAACTGGACTATCAACCAAAAGTCAGTCTGGGGGGGGGTGGAAGTTCACCAAAACCTCCTGAAGCCATCCATCCCATTTCCAGAAAGGTCTAGAGAAACAAACTCTGCATGATAACTAATTTGCATAGAAAGAGAGAAACTTCATTCCAGAGCAGGAAAAACTTATCTATAAAAAGGTACCACCACAAAACCTGGGTGGTGGGCACCCAGCACCCTGAACGACACATTAGCTGGATGTAGTTTTAACCAGACAAAAAAGTGATGGATAGACAAACATCCATAGATAAATGCAAGTCACCTACAGTGCCTTCTTTTTCTGAAAAAAGGACAGTGTATTAAAGTTACAACTTTTAAAACCTGTGGAACAGCAGTAACCAGGAATATAACAATCAATGTCTTATTTCATTCTGCACCCAATAGAAAGTAAACCAAAACAAACCAAATTTGAGTGGTTTTGGGTTTCTTTTGGGGGGGGGAGGGGTGATGAGGGAATATAATTCAGTGAGGGTTATATCTCAGTTTCATCAGAGGATTCTCAAGCTGTCCAAATGTCTCAAATTAAATTATCAGTATTCAAAATACATTAGAAAAATTTAAAAGGTAGTAATCATAATTTGAAAAACTGAAATTAACCAAAGTAAAATTAGAGCAACTACAGAGAAGCTCTAGACTTTTTAAAATATGTGCTTGTTTCTTTGAATTTTCAATGTGGTAATTCTTACCATGTTTTTCTAACTATATTCTGACTATATTGGATAATACGTATGTGCTGAGCAAGTCAGTTCAAGCCTCCCTTCTCTTATGACACAGTCCCGTTTTGCATCATCTACCTGTCAGAAAAGTCATCTTCTTTCAGAAAGAGGAGTGCTTCACAGAGCTCTGAAATGCCTCCAGGTGACCAGATTAGAAGTGTAGCTTACCCTAAGAGTTTATCAAAGAAAACTACTTAATCCTCTTCCCTTTTTATGATACAATACATGAGATGTTTCTGTTTCCTCACAAGATGCCAATCTTAATTGGGCAATTGACAAATCCACTGGAATCAAAAATTTCATTTTATAGTTGCAGGAAAGAAAAATAGTAAGCAGACTTAAACCCGTCTTCAAATTACCAGCTTTGTGGTTTTTGCTACTAATTTTGTTCAAATACATGTGGTAGCAATGGTCAAACTAGATAGCAACCTTTTCTTGAAGTTCCAGATTCCACTCCTTCCAGCTGCATACTAACTATCATCCCCAGTGTTAACACTGCCGCACAAAATAGGAGTTACTGCACAGTTAGAGCTCTTCTAGTTTGGTTAAAATATTACCTGTATAATACTCACTTTTCTGTATGGTGAGAGTATTGTTTATAGTGCAGTTCTCAATTGAATTTTGTTTGAATTATATGTTTCTGGGCCAGCAATTCAAATGGCAGGGGAACAATGAAGATGAAATAGATCTAAAAAGATTTAATGTTAATCAATGCATGGAGGGAAATCTATTCAACTGTTTAAAGATTTGATGTTCTTCTCTCTAACAGACAGAAAGTTTACCTTCAAATTCACAAATTCCTCCAGAGATTACAGGATCATTGGTTTGGGAAGGGTTGGCAGCCTCAGTCTCTTTCTATAACAGTGCCGCAGATGGTAAAATATTGAAAAACTGTGTCTCCTTAAAAAATTGCAGAGAATCTTTCAAGTCTTGTACTTATTAGTCATAACTGAAAATTACCAGCTATATGAGTGTAACATAAGTTGTGAAAAATTAGTAAGCAGTGAATATTTCAAAACCAAAACAACATTCAAACCAATGCAACAGGACATTCGCATAGCGTAAATCTTTGTCAAAGTAATATGAAGCTTTCAGCCTATAGCTTTTGGATTCTTCCATTGATACCCCCCTGCACTAGTTTTGGCTGGGATAGAGGTAATTTTCTTCACAGTGACTAGCATGTGACTGGGGTTTGGATTTGTGCTGAACACAGTGAGAATAATAGAGATATTTTTGTTATTGCTGAGCAGGGCTTACACAGATCCAAGGCCTTTCCTGCTTTTTGTACTGCCAGGCTGGTGAGGAGGCTGGGGGTACATGGGACTTTGGGAGGAGACACAGCCAGGACAGGTGACCCCAAATGACACAGCCAGGACAGGTGACCCCAAAGAGAAATTCCAGATTATATGACATTATCCTCAGTGCGTAAAGTGGGTGCGAAGAAGGAAGAAGTGAAGGGATGTTTGGAATGATGGAATTTGTCTTCCCAAGTAAATATTATCCATGATGGAGCCCTATTGTACTGGAGATGGCTGAACACCTGCCTGCCTGTGGGAAGCAGTGAATGAATTCTTTGTTTTGCTTTGCTTGTGTGTATGTCTTTTACTTTCCCTATTAAACCATCTTTATCTCAACCTTCCAATTCTCTCCCCAGTCCTGTTGGTGGGGAAGTGAGCTAGTGGCTGTCTGGGACCCCTCTGTGTGCCCCTCCTTAGGAATTTAAGAAGCTTGAAAAAAGCAAAGTTATGTCTGTGATTTCAATCCTCAACAATTTTATGGGATTCGGAAATTTATTATTTTTTCTTTAATAATAAGTGTATTAAAAAATTATAGCAAAAATAGGCAGTTTAATTTTTCCAAGAGGAAATAAGAGCCTTGTATGCTCTAAACTGGCTTCCCTTGGACATGGTCAAGACATATACATACCATTGAAGGACAGGTAGGGTATGTGAAAGATATTCCTCTTCATTGCTGACTCCGTAATCTTCACTCTTTGTCAGGTTTGCCAGCTTGATACAACATTAGTCATAATGAAGTAAATGCTTTAGTTAAGACCTACACAGCATTATATTGTTTTCACTCTTTGTTATCACAAAATGAGCTTGAAGAAAGTGCTGTGAATTAAAAATACCGCAACTGGGTGAGTCTCTCTCCTACAGTGTGGCACACTATGAAAATCTAAAATTGTTAGCTATACCATTTCTATTTTTATATATTCTTGACGTTTTTCATTATTCTGGGGGGTTTTTTTCATCTTGGCTTTATTGGAAGGTACAATCAGAAAAATATTTTTTTTCTCTGTTACAGATACAACTATCTTAACAGTTGCTGTGACGGTACTGCTTGCAGTTCCAGAGTTAAGAGCAATCAAGCTTCGAATGCAAAGACAGCATTTAATGACCTTCTTTTGTAACAAAGCTATGTTCTTCTTTTTTTTTTTTCTTAAAACTTGAAAATAAGTTTTCATGGATGAATTTTAAAAATTTAACAAAAATTACTTGGGCTTAGCATATACTACTCCTTCATCTTCAATTATCCTTAGAATGAAAGAGTTGTAAAGATTTCTACGTCCCTTGGTCGAAACTCTTTAGTAGGATACTTTCGTACAATCTGTCTTCATGTTATATAGGATAAAAGGATTTTTCCTCTCACAGTCTCATTCCTGAAGTTGGTTCTTTCACAGGACTGATGAATACCACAAAATATTCCACACAGTAGTCTTATTTCAAAGCTTTCCAACTTCTAGGTGATTATGCTGAAATGGTTATCTGTCCCCCATTGTTTTCAATTTGTTCTTAAGAAAGATGTCCACTGCCTTTTCTCTCTGGAAACAATCAGAATTTTGAAAGAGAGCACTGCACTTTAACTGAATTTCATTAAGAATAATAGGGAATGGAACCATTTGAAAGGGAGTGATGGATGATCTTCTTTAAGGATTTTACCTCTGATGAAAATAGTGGTAGAAATAGCTGTTTAACTTAAGCTTTTTTAAAAGTTTGAAAAAAACCCATCCATTATTTTTTTCTCCTAAGGCTGCTTTGAATAACCTCTCTCTGATAGGTTTATTGAATTTGGTTTTATATACTTCCAAGAAAAGATTTTACAAGCTTGGTCATTAACTAGTTTGTGTATTTAACAATCCTTATAGCAAGAAAGCCTTTCTGTAAATTAAGATCATTATTTCTTGCCATATCCAGTGGCATAGAAAATACTGTTGTCTTTACAAAAACTTTTTATTTGATACTGAAGAAATTTTATGTTTCTGAAGTCTTCTGTAACCCAAAAAATCAGTTCTTGCAACCTTTCTGTCAGTCATATTTTATAAATAACTTTTCTTCCTAATTATTTTCCTCAGGACTGACCCCAGTTATTATGTACCCAAAAGCATTATTGGCAAAACTGGTTGAAACACTCTGTGAAATCTTATAAATGTCAACTAAAGCAGAATAATGATTTGTATGTATCAGTTCCATTGCCCCACAGTGAGTGAGCATCCCTAAATGTGTTGCAGAAGTAATGTATCCTTACAGAATTATTTCCCATTTCCAGCTACTTATTTTCCATTTTGTATGCAACTTATATGCATCTGCTTTCCCTTTTCTAAGAGCAGTACTTTGTTATCATCTGACTGAACTCCATTTTCTTGATTTTATATGATTTCTCTGGTCTATCAAGATTACTCTGAATTCCAGTCCTCTTCTCAGTAGTGTACCAGCTCTCCCAGCCTGAACGTCTGCAGTCCATGTGAACTTATCACAGAATCACCGTGAACCACAGAAAAGTCTGAGTGGGAAGCAACCCACAAGGATCATTGAGTCCAGTTCCTAAGTGAGTGGCCCACGCTGAATCCACAGCCTTGAAGGCAGCAGCATCATGGTCTAATCAACTGAGCTAATTATGTTTTCTTTCATCATACAAGCTCATGATGAAAGTGCTGACCAGACCAGGATTCAACACAGACTCTCTAGACAGACCATGAACTCACGCTAATTAATCTCTGAGTATGATTTTTTAGCAGGTTTTGTAACTATATGGTAATTCAATCTCAACCTTTGTTTGCGTAAGTGTTAAGTGATACTTTTCATTCCAATATCAAAATATGCCACATCTATTGTCTTCTGCCTTATCTATTAGACAAGTCACCCTTTCAGGAAAGGAAATTTGGCTGGTTTGACCTGATTTGTTTTTTGACAAATCCATGTTGGCTGTTTCTCACCACATTTTCCTCTAGGTTTTTAAAAATTGACTGTTTAGCAATTTGTTCTACTATCTTTTTGAGTATCAAAGTTGGTCTGTCTGGTTATTTTATTTTATTCTTTTAAATTAACATGATCAAATATTGAACAATCCAACACTGCTTGTCAGGGTGAAAGTATATGTTGCCAAAAATTATTTTTAAATACCTGACTTTGTCATTTTAAATTGATGGAGAATAGTGTATTCTGTGGACCTAGTTTTAACAGGAAATTGTTTTCTACATCAGATCTGCCCTAGATGTATATCATACAGAGACTGAAGGAGAAAAAAGGGGATTGGCCCAAAGCTTAGTCTAAGCGGTAGAAAGCCTACCAGCTGAGGCTTCAGACTTTGGATAAGGCTCTTAGTATGTGTCTGGAACTTGCATCAGTCTGGCACCTGCATCAGTTTGACAGACAGATCAATTTGTGAGCCTGGCTATGCAAACTAAAAAGTCTTTTAAAAGGCTTTGCTGCTATACAAAATGGGAAGCAATGACATACTGACCATAATTTCATAGAAAAATGCAGCACTGCATACTCTATGGGAGTCCCCATGCTAGTGTTTTGTCTTTCAGTAATTAGAGATTTAATAATAAGAGAAATGCAATGTATTACAGTGGAGAAAGGAAAAGTGAAGAATTTAAGGAATTCACTCTAACAAAATTCTCTAAGAATTCACTATAAAGAATAGACTCTAATAAAACCTGCAGCCAATTAAAATACCCGCAGAGAGTTGATGTGCAGTTTAGGTCCTGTGTTTTGTTTTATTAAAAAAAAAAATCCCCATTAAATATAAGGTAAAACAAATCAATCCACATTCAATTTGGCTTGTTTTATTTATGCCATTGTAAGGTCGCCATCTGGTGGTTGTTTTAACATTAAAAAAAAAAAAAAAAAGGTTGTTTTTGAACAGTTGTTGCTAGATAGAACATGGAATGACAAAAAAAGATCAACATGTGAGCAATGACTATCCTAACAAAATTTAGGGAATGGAGGTTACCATAATGACTTTAGCCAGGACACTTTATGGATTGCAGTAGTCATAGGTTTGCATGCATATATAAAAACTCATATTCAAGAAAATTAATTTAATCACTTAAAATACTTGCTAATAATATATCTTAGGTTCCAAAATCAAAGATGGGATTTATCTGATGCAACTTCAGTAACTGAAAAATTAAGTCAACTAGTGGTCTGGGATACTGCTGTTGCCAGTGAAAGAGAAATCCCTTTAAATAGCAATTTGTCCTCACCAATTAAAGGCATACAAGATAAATATGATCACAGAATATGCTGAGTTGGAAGGTATCCACAAGGATCATTGAGATCAACTCCTGACTTTGCACAGGACCATCCCCAAGAGTCACACCCTGTGCCCATTAGCATTGTCCAAATGCTTCTTGAACTCTGTCAGGTTTGGTGCTATGATCACTGCCCTGGGGAGCCTGTTCCAGTGCCCAATCACCCTCTGGGGGAAGGACCTTTTTCTAATATCCAACATAACCCTCCCTGACACAATTTCAGACCATTCCCACAGGTCCTGTCACTGGTCCCCATAGAGAAGAGATCAGTGCCTGTCCCTCCTTTTCCCCTCACAGGAAGTTGTAACTGCAATGAGGTCTCCCCTCAGTCTCCTTCAGCTTGAACAGACCAAGTGACCTCAGCTGCTCTGCTTAGTTTCCCCTCAAGTCTCTTCACCATCTTCATTTCCCTCCTTTGGACACTATCTAATAGCTTAATAGCTTTCTTATATTGATGAAACACTCTCTGGAAAGGTTTATCTCTGTCTCTCATTTACTAGCTTTGTGACTGTACCCTTTAGACAAGTTAGGAGAAATGGAATCCAGTTTAAGATCAAGTACTGGAAATTTCCTGTCACCTAGGAGGGCTCTGCAGAGGGACCTGGACAGGCTGGATCGATAGGCCAAATCCAACAACCTCTCAGTTTATGCTTTTAACTGTGTATCCTGGCTGCAAAATAGAGATCATTTAACAAATTATCTAGAGGCATGACACTATTATTTCAACCTGTTATATATTGTAACTCTTCCCTACACACATGCATATAGCTGTTGCTAGAGAATCTTTTTGACTGGAAAAACAATGCTTCAAAAATGTGCTTCAGTTATGTCTCAGCCATTCCAACCATTAGTAACCATATTGAAATATCATCTTCCATTAAAAACACTGATGTAATCTGTACTTGGTATATTGGCTAGCTACTGGAATAGAGCCTTCAAAGGTGCCATGAAAATGCTGAAAGCTTGGCCAGGTCTTTCTTGTTCTAGTGCAGAAAATCAAGAAAGGGTTTATCAATGACGACTCCTATGTTGTAACTATGGCTTTATGCTTTGATTTTAAAAGAGGATAATTTTTTTTTTGGTTAAGAGATAAGAAATCAAAATTCACAAAACATAACCTTTTACCTCTTTTGGTAATTGTACAAATCACTCCATTGTTACCCCACCAAGTGGGAAGAGAAGAAAGAATCCAAGTCTCTTCAGAAAAATAAATATATAGCTATTTTACTTAGAGAAATGTGTAAATAGGACGTTCACTACTTTAGCCAATTTGTTTGTTAGACTTTACACATTGGCAGTCTTATTTTATGATTAATTTTAATCCATCATAGTTTGAAGCTATTCACATTTCAAAACCTTCAAAATATTCCCTTTATAGTTTTTTTCCTTTCAGAAAGCCTTTTTGTTGAGTATTTCCTCTCAGAAAGAAAGTTAAACAAACAGATAAAGTAAGCAGAGAATGAAATAAAATATTTCATCTCAGGCTGGTCAGCATGCTTCTGAATTGTTTGTTTGTTTGTATCACTAAAAGAAATATTTGAATATTTTAAATGGTTTTCAAGTGACCTGAGAAGATCTTTTTCCAAGTTTTCCATTAAACCAAAAGTTCTTTGGTTTAAGGTTTTGGAATTTCTGTACATGTGCACACCATATGAAAATTATGCCTGTGCCACTGCAAAGAATAACATTATTTAAGAGGATTTGTATACATATTATTTAAATAACTGTGGAAACAGAATGTAAGATTTAAAGAATCCTCTCACAACAAAGGGCCACTGCACAAAAAGAAAGATGACGCTGAGATTTGAGATACTCATGGAGAAATTTCTTCAAAATCTGTATACATAATATCACATAGTAATTCATTTTTCAGCTCATTTCCTTTTGAGACTATTTCAAGCCTTCAATACAAGGAGGAAAGGAATGGTATTGTGGGACTCAACCTATAAGCTAATGAAACTATACAATTTAATAACAAGGAAGTAATATTTCCTCAGAACTATCTCTTTGCTTTCCTTTGCCAGCCAGCTTCAGCCTTTTTAAAGCTTTCCTATACTCTCTCAGTATTACTAGGAAGCAAAATGATTAATGTACTTCCTCTGTAAATAGGATATCGTCAGAAAATATTATATCATACCCAACCTCTTTAAGGCAGAGAGAACTAGATTTTAATTTTGCTTCCACAATATTTGTTACAAAACTACATTTTAGGAGAATGACTTCAATATTTTGAAATTACCTTTGAAAGTATTTTTCAACTCACTTTCAATTTTCAATTTAGTTTTTGTCCTGGGTTGCAGTGTATTCCATTACCATCCTCATGAGCTGTTGAAATCAGGTGGGGCAGTGTTTCCTTGCCTCCTCCCCCCAGACTATCTTTCTGTTAATGGCCCATCAATGCCCTGCCGCCTGACTCAGAGATAACTCCCTCCGGACCATCTTCTGTTAATGAGCCTAATCAACACTTGGCCTCATGACTCATTACCCCACTGTGAGATGCTCCACCCAGAGGGAAGAACCAAGCATCCCATCCTGGATATAATCTGGGACTCTGAACACCAGAGACAACCCTTCCCACTGGATTTCCAGAGGACAGGAGCTACACAGCCACCATTGGACTTTCTGAGGAAGAGCAGACCCTTTTTCTACAGGATCACTGCTTCAGAGGACTGCAGCCACCATTCTACCAGACTGCTACCACCACCCTGCCTAACAGGGTGTCAGGTTGTACCTTGACTCTGTCAGTTTGAACCCGTGTTTTCTTTTACATTTTTTTCCTTTTCTTTAATTTCCATTAAATTGTTATTCTGACTTGGTGCCTCCCACTGGTTTGTTTTCAAACTAGTACAGTTTTACACAGTATAATTTTTTTGACAAATAGTTGAATTTGTAATGTGAATGCAAATTAAAACATTAAATAAAATTAACTAAAAATCACAGCCTTTTTTTCTTATTTATTTAGCACTGGGTAAAAGGAGTATTTTACTAACTTCTGTAAGTGATAATATGATCATGATTCTGACGCCTTCCAGGAATCCTAACTTCCTTTATTCTGTTGCTCATAAACTTTGTTACCAGAAAATCATGTTGGAATTCTGAAACACCACTTTTAATAGAAGTCATGATTTGTCCAGTCCTGAAAGAAGGAATATTAATGCTCCATCATGCAAATACTGCATTTTATTTTGATACCAAAAAAAAAAATTCACAACACTTACAGACTCCAAGTAACATTGTTTCATATACATGATTCTGGTACATTAAAACATCTACTATTCTACCATATTTGTATATCTTTTAACAATAAACTTATGCAAGCCATTTAAAAATGTAAAATATTCAGTCTTTTCTTATAGCTTTAGCTTACTGTTTACATTGAAATGCATCTCCTTTTTTGTACCTCTCCTGGTTTTGGAAAACAGAACAAATCTGAATTATACAGAAACGTATCATACTTTCATTTACTGTAAATCTGTATCAGAACAACCAGCATTGTTTACATAGGAATAAAGTGCAATACAGTAAAAGATTACAGAAATGAAATGTATACAAATAAACCTCAAATAAACTAAGTGCTATCTTAAATTATAATGAACTATTGATTAATAATGCATTAGAAGTTAACACTGAAATCAAATTAGTCATCTCAGGAAGTTTGCTTGCAATTTTTTTCTTTGCCACTGATGTTGTGGTAATAGTTTTTAAAGCAAGTGTGTTTCTATGATGAGTTCATTTAGTATTCAGCATAATAGCACTGACAATAATGAGCTCAATTTGGCTTCCATTATATAAGCATTAGATAATGGATACCTATATTAAAGTGTTGCTGTTATGGTAGTGCTTTTTTTTCTTCATTTGGTACACAGTGCTAAATCTTTAAAGGAAAGCTTTTATGCAAATTGTTGATGTTTTTATATTTGAATCATGACTAATTTTATGGACTCTGGAATTTGAATTATTGTCAAAGTTGCTTTTGATATGAGACTCTCAGTAATCTGACTTGCCAAGAGTTTTATTATCATTAGTTATAAGCCAGCTTTTTGCTTTAATCTTTTCTCCCTTTCTCAGCTTTTTATGTGCGACTTGTAGTATCATCCAACAAAAGTGTACAGACACTCTTCTGGCAATGCTCTGCTAATTTTAACACTGTAAAAGTCTCACAGCCCAATACATTGGCTTGCTCTTCAGTGAATGACCTGTCTGGCTTGCTGGGTACTAGAATTTCCCCTGACAATTGCTGATGCAGTGCTTCTGTGTTTTTAGTGGGGAAGATATTTATATTAAAGAGTAAGAGATTTAAGTACAAGGAAAGCAAAAGCTGAAGCCTTATTTTATTTAAGGATCATCATACTCCATAATCATTCAGAGTAGATGCTGTGGAAGTTTATTCAGTCATTTAACTATGAAGTCATTTTAAGACATTTAAGACATTCAAAATGCAGAATATTATCAGATCATTTCTGTTTTCTACTGCATGCAAGTGTCATAGACAAAACAGTAGTTACAATTCTAGTTGACTCAGCTTGGTATGCATTGTGATTTATTTTTGCATCTACACTGCTTGGTAGGTAGTTGTCCCTATGGCAGGTAAAAACACTGACTGCTTTCTGACCTGTGTCTGTCTACTTGGCCATTGTCCTAAGGCAGTAGACATACGTTTTCCAATAGATCAAAACTCAGCAAGACCATGGTGTTGCTCTTTAGGATCTTCTAGAAAAGACCTCAAGTCTGATGTCCCTGGCTGTGTCAGCAATATGACACCATGGCAAAACACTATTGGTAGCTTCAAGCCAAATGTGCCCATCTTACCAACATTGCACCTGGCCACACATGGTCTGAGCTGGTGACAAGAGACTGAGTAGATTTAGTCTGCCTTTGCTTCACTCAAGATAATGCTAAAACCTTTTTTCCTGTGTGCAATTAGGACGTTGTACAAGTTTATGTTATTACGCCAGGTTTGGGCCTTAGGTTAGAGATCCCCTCTGAGATAGTCTCACCAAAATGGGAACGGAGGTATTGCCCCATAAACAGAGAGGATAAACCACTGAAAAATGTGAGATAATGGACCTACATCAGTATCAAAGATTCCTGGTAAATCCATTGATCAGTACCTATTGATTTATAACTTATGAATCTGAGGACAATACTCTTAACCAAAATGTAGCTGAGGAATAATTATGACAATTTGCCATGGTAGGTCAGATCAGGAATTATCATTATCCATATTATCCACACAGGGGTAGCTGCTGATTTTGTTTGGATTTGTTTTAAAGGGCATAAATAATTCTACCCATAAAACAGAGAACTGGGAACAAAGGGATACACATTTCTGATGGATCCACAGACAGGGCTTGTAGTTAAAAGTGTACTGCTTATATTTCTACATTCTGCAGAATTACTGAATTTAATAAGTGAAGTTGAAACTGAAGTTCGTAATTAAAGATAATAACTCTGGAACTGAGCTACTTTTTTTTTTTTTTTTAAGTAAGCCCTATATCATTTAAAAACAAGGGAGAACAGATATTTGAAGTACCTAGTCTAAGCATCTGCCCTGAAGCCAGCAAATATATATTCTCTGACAGATGCTTACCTAACACAATGTGAAGAGAGGACTTAGAAACTTTTGGGCTTATTTCTGTACATACTGTTTTTATATGTATTTTTTATATCTATGTGTGTGTGAGTGTGTTTCAATAATAATGACCCATGAATTTAAAAGAGGAATACAATGCCATTTGGGAATTTGCTCTGAAAAGTCAAATTAACTTTTTTTATGAAGGTCTACGAAATGATGGTATTATCTGGTAGGGCATAAAAACACAATAAGGACAGTACCGAACCCAGCTAAAGGTCCACCAAGACCTTTGTTCTGTCCTTACTGAGGGTCAATTAAAAGTCTAGGAAGAGAAGTATGGGAAAGCGTAACTGATGTTTCTGTTGAGTACTCTCTAAGTTTCCAATAGTTTTTGTCTCAGATCTTTCCTGGGTTGGCTGTAGTTTCTGTGTATTCATGACTCCCAATAGTCTACTCTTCAGTGAATGTGACCAGTTTCCCCTTAAGCTGACGCAGGCTTTTCACATACCTGTTATCTGAATGACAAGGGGATATAAAGCTGCAATATGCATTGTGTTAAAACTGTCTGCTTTTAAAAGACTTACTACCTGAAAGCAGACTGCAAGGTTCTCAAAATTTATAACTACTTCAATCAGTTGAGGGGCAATTCTGTAGTAAAATGAAAAATAAGCAGTTGTGCAAGGTTTTGACAGCTATTGTTCATTTAACATTTTCAGTTTTAAAAGTGTGCATTCTTTCAATATCTGTTCACACAAGATATGGATAAGGTTTCTTCATACTATGCTTGGTAAAAGTCAAGAAAATATGAGAAAAAAATATTTTCTTTCTTTTAAAAAGCTAGTTTTGTCATACTTGTCACATAGGACTTCAATGTTTTGGAATTCTTATATAGGCAATGGGTGCTCCCTTTTGAATAGCCAGAAATCTAGGTAACAAGGGAAGAACTGGTCTTCTGAAAGGTTTTAAATTTCTTCAAGGTTACAAATATATTAATCTCCTCACGCCTTCAGTTTGTATAGCACAGGATCATGAAGGCTACCTAGAGCTGATTTAAAATTCCTTGCAATAAATATATGATTAAAGCACAATATGTGTGCTCTGAATTAATTTTTTGAGTACATCATCTAATCTTTAACAAGTGGATAAAAGAGGATAAATTATCTTTTTGTCTGGACATAGCCTCTTATTATTATAGAAACATTGTAGAGACATGCACCTCAATTGGTTGATATGTTGGTTGGTTTCTCTTGAAAGAGTAAAAGCTGTAGATCACTCCCCCCTTTGACCCAGGCAGTCTCTTTTAAGCAGATTTGAGTAATTTTGCAGCACTAATCCTGATCTTGGCTTCTTGGAATCTACCAGTATTACTACTACTATTTTCTAATAAGACTTTTCCCGTGCTAGATCAAAAAGAGCTAGAAAATTAACAGGTTGGTCAATATTAGGCAATATTTCCAGAAGCTCTAGCAAAATCAAACAGAAAAATTCCCACTCCTGGTGATAGAAGATGATGAGAGCTAGATGGGAATGATTTCCTGGTGCTTCACATTAGGGTGTTAGGCTACTGTCCTAAGAAAAAGATGAACTCATGTTTTCTGTGTTTCCTTCTCCTGAAGTATCCAAACCTGTTGTAAAAGGGAACTTTGACTGGTAAAACTTAAAGTAAGAAAAAGAGCTTAAATGTAACAGAACAGACCTCAAAAGAGTCAGATGAAGGACGCTGGTGGATATCTTTTGAATGGGCAAATAAAAATACCTATCTCTAACTTACCTTTCAGGATTATTGTTCTGTTTCATTCAGTTTTTGATCTCATTTTGATTCAATGTGTATTTTGAAATGTAATAGATTGATCAGATTGCTTTCTCCTTAGCTGAACATCAAAACAATTTCCAGCTCTCAAGAGATTTCATATGATAACCTTTTTAATTTTCCAGCAACATACATAAAAACTGAATTGATGAAAGTGCATTTCAGCATGAATGGTATTCTAGGTTCGTTCTTTAATTGCTTTTTAATAGAGAAATTCACCAATTTGATCTGAAAGCACCATGCTATAATGGCTTCATCTTCTCATGCGGGTTATACCATCTTTTAATTTAATCTTCCTGTCTTGGGAGAAAAGTCAGGATTCAACCGAGGAAAGAAGAGAACAGCTCATCAGTGTAAGAGTGGTCCCTAATAACAGATAACAGGCTCTGAAGTTTTAAACTAAGGGAAACTCAGAGAATAGAGGGCGCCTAGATCATGTATCATGAGATAAATAGTTCTTCTGAGTTCTGCACAGGGAGAATTTTTAGGGATTTATATTAATTTCAGGACAAGACAGTAACTAACGCTTGGAAAAGAAAGTTGAAATATCTTCTCTCCCTCTCTTGCAATTTTGGAAAACACTGATTAAACTAGAAACTTCTGAAAATCATGGGGTCTTTTTGGTTCTTTTTTTTTTGGTCTGGGATGACAGCACAGATAAATAAGAAAGAAAAGTACCTGTCCCTCACTGACACTTGTCTGCTTAGCTGCAGCAGATCACTGTACGAGGACGTTGTGCTGAGCTGCTCTCAGTAAGCAGCTACGTGCATAACTGAGAAGAACTGTGACTCCTCATGTGTGATTTCCCTAACTGATGATCTCCATGGGTCATTGAAGCCTTAAACCCTCGTCTGGGCACATCTTAAAGCCTAAATAGCACCTGATTATCCAGCCAGTCTGAAGGAGAACAGGATTGTTTTCACAACCTTTCTAGATGAAAGTCAAAGGAAACAGAAACTTTTAAATCTTTTTGGCTCCTCATAAAATCCTTGTTGAGTTCAGTGGGCTTTGAATAAGGGACACAGTTAACATATATTGACAGGACTTTGTTTCCCTGAAATACCTTGGAGACTGCTTAATCCATAAGAATGTTAAAATTGACTTCTCTTCTTCACTAAATAATATTGGAATGTTTCCCTGATTTAGTGTTAATACTAAATCCCAAAGTATCATGGGTTGTTTTTATTTTGAACTGCAGAAGAACACTTCGAAATTATATAGAAACACAGACTCAGCTCCAGAAATCATCAAATCAGCTTCCTTCTTGGCTGTTGGTTTGACCATTTCTAGGGGCTTCTAAGGTGTTTACACCTCACAGTATGTTTTAAAATATTCTGACATTTTATGTTAATGAGGTTCTTAAATTTTGTCTTAGAACAACATCAAAATCTCTGAGATCAAATAAAATTAAATTACTTGGGGTGCTCTTTTTTTTTTTTTTTTTAAGTAACTTGCCCTCCAATATTAAGGAAAAAAAAAATCTCAGGTATTTTATCTGCATTTTTGATTAAATACCTAATGCTAAATCAATAGAATTAAGACTAACGATTAATCAAGAATCAATAATTAAATACTTCTGTCCTAGTATATATTGCTGAATCACAGAATATGCTGAGTTGGAAAGGACCTGCAAGGATTATTGAGTGCAACTCCTGGCCCTGCACAGGACAACCCAAGAGTCACACCATGTGCCCCAAGAATGTTTTCCAAATGCTTCTTGAACTTGCTGTGACCACTTCCCTGAGGGCCCTGCTCCAGTGATGAACCTTTTCCTAATATCCAACTTAAACCCCCCCTGAAACAGCTTCAGGCCATTCCCTTGGGTCCTGTCACTGCTCACCACAGAGAAGAGATCAGTGTCTGTCTCTAGAGGATGATCCAGTTTTTGTATATATCATATTTTGTATATCATTATTACATGTCCAACATGCAAGAGCATGTCTAGTACATGATGAGGTATTTCAGTATTTTGCCATACTTGCCTATCATTTTACAGAGCAATAATCAGGGCTGCAATTTTCCAGTGCCTCTAAGAGAAGTCGTGTCATTGACCTCAACCCAAAGTCTCTGTTACACCAGGGAGAGTGTCACATATGTTTGACTTATGAGACTTTATGTGTACTTACTTTTTTATTTCTTTGTTGTTTTGTGGGTTTACGCGGTGGGGGGGTGGGGGGTGTGTATTTGTGTTTTGTTTTGGTTTTTTTAGAAGGGTCCATTTCAAGAAATACTTTCTGCTTTTGAAGTCTTAATGAGAAGGAGTTTTAGAGAGATAACTAGGGTTTGCGTAGTGGTGACATTAGCCTTGCATCTTGTAGTTAATTTATGGACAGGGAGTACTAGCTTGAAGGCTCCAGAAACAGACCAATATTATGCCAAAAATGAAACCTCCAATAATGAACACCAAACTGAAAATCCAGTTCCAGAGAGGGAGACCAGGACCAAAGTGTACTTGGCTGATTTAGGAACTTAAAAGCACATTGATGCAGGATATATTTCTAAAATAGAAACTTGGTTTGTTACAGAAGGGTTAATAATTTTCAGTACTTTTTTGTTAGTTACAGTAGATGATAACTTTCCACACATGCAGTTATGGCAGCAGCTTTGAAGTCACAGCAGAGCATCAGGATTTCCTAGGATAAAACAGCATAGTGAATCATGCAATGGTGGTGGGAGTTCAAGTTATCCCAGTGGTGGCTCAAGTAATACTGACAGGAGTGACAGCTGTACTGAGAAGATCTTCAGAATCATTCCATCCCCACCCTCCACTAAAAAATTATGTCAGTATGCTCGAGCCAAGCTACTTACAACTGCTTGCTTTTAAACTGTGGTTTGCACGGTGCCTGAAACAGACCACCCCATGTCCCCTCACATCTGTCAGTGCTAGTTGCAAAGCAGTATTTTTTGTGTATACGGAGTTTAGTGTTCAGTATACGTTAAGGTAGTCTGTAAGTCTCTTGGCAATTGGAATTTTTCTGACCTGCTAAATCATGACTCTTCTTCAGGTAAGCACTTATTTGGAGAGAAAGTTTCTTAAACATGATGTAGTTCTCATCCTTAACTTCAAAGCACACTGAACAAACTGTTTCCCTGCTGCTTGATGGAATGCAGAACTAAAACTAGACTGTAAACAAACCCACTGACAGACTGTGTCAGTTCAGCTCAGCCTTTACTAGGTATGTGGGTATGAGTCAGTGGAAGGAAACATCCTACCATTCCCACCTTCCCTCTTTCTAGGCAGGGTGAAAATTCCGGATCTAATCCGTTGCTTCACAGTAACATTTTAATGTATCAGGCTTTGTTTTCCCTGTTGCCCTTTTTTCCTTATCATCTTTTACAGTCTGAAGCATGTAGAATAACATTTCTCTAAAAACACACAGATTTTGTGGTTAACATTTCAGTAGATCAAAGTTGCACTTTAAATATGGTACAGGAATGCCTTTCAGGTGATTCTCTCTTTAGATCAGTAAGTGCTATGGAACTAAGTTCTTTATATATTGAGAAAATTCAGAGCTGGGTACTATGGACAGTATATCAAATTCAGATATCTAACAGAAGATATCAAACACAATCCCATTTCCTAGTGTGAATCAAAATAATTTCCAATTATACCAGCAGAATTTACAAGTTTTTTTAAACACCTAGCTGATATGCAGCAAGAACAAAGTTTATGTCCTGGCAAGACAGAAAGACGATGATAAACCAGTCTTATCATTCCAATTAACAATCAGTTCTAGCATTCTCTGCCACTATGCACTACTTCACATGACAAGATTAAGAGTACTGGGCAACATATATTCATGATTTCCTCACTACTGAAGACAGTCTGGCAGTTCTAGCTACATGTTTTGTTTTGGCACAAGCCAGCTTTGTGTTTCTCTTTTACTATACTTTCCTCCCCTCTTTTTTGTTTTTACAAAATCTGTTAGCCCTTTTTTCAAGTCATTTGGTGTATGATAGCTTTAGTGAGCTATCTAAAGCTGCTTCTTATCTGCTATAGCAGATGCCTAGAGCTATAGTGTGAAATCAAAGGAAATAAACTCGGTTGACATGATTTGTAGATTATACCCTGTACATCATAATAAGTTTGAAAGGTTGTCTTTGTAAAGCTCCAAAAGAAATTTCTTTAATTCAGGAGTTATCTAAAAATCCTCATATTAGAAAAAAAAAACAACCCAGAAGTAGCTGAAATTAGGTGCAAATGAGTGTGATATTCAAGGTAGATTCTCAGATGGTGTAATGTCATAACTTCCTAGTGTAACTATGGCATCTTATCTTAGATAAGAATCTGTTCCCTAATGATTATACTAAGGTACATAATATTAAGACCAAAAGAATGTATTCACTTCTGTTACTGAAAGTAGTCATACTTCATTACTTGTATATGAGCTTGATGTTGTCAGCTTTGTCATTTTAATTGAAAATAAGTTCAATCCATATTTTTTTAAAAAAAGGATTATGATTGATTTCTTCATTTTAGGTATTTGAATTTGATGTATTGTCTACTTTACCATGCACTGAATCCCTTTGCTACTTAAAAATCTCAGATTTACTGTGCTTACTGACTGTTCTAAAGAGGGAAGTTAATGAAACAAACACACTAATCTTAATTAGGAAATAAGCTGGTGTGATCAGTGACATACTAACTAGAAAAATTTTGATTACCTTAGAGGAGGAAATAAAAAGCTAATAATTTTTTTTAATTTCATTTTTTCCAGAAATAAGGAAATGTAGGAAAAGAGAATTTTTGAGGAGGAAGTCTCACAGTCTGACCTGCAATAAGAGCTTGTGAACTGCTAAAAGAAGAACTCAGATAAATCAGATTATGAATTTCTGAATCAAATCTAGTTAGATGACAGTACCTTTCATAAAACCATAAAATTCTATCTCATTTGACCTAGAAATAGGATGGTACGAAGAAAAGAAGTCCTTGAGTAGGCAGTTTCAGAATCAACTGTACTTCTATGAGAATAACTCAAACTGCAATAAAAAATATCATTTTATGAATCAGAAAATTAAGTGGAAGGTCTCATATTTTCACAAACCTGTTTCCATTTTAAAGGCAAATAAAACATAATTTCTGTTTATCCCTAATAGATTTTCACTGCAAATGGTATCAAATACTTATTTTCTTGCCCTAGTCTTATTGTTCTTTTTTGTGCTTCTTATTTCCTGGATTTTGGCATATCCAGATCAAGACACAGGTCACTTCTAAACCTGTAAACATGCTGAATTGTTTATGACTTCATGAGAAGCTTTGCCTAGAGATACAGTAAGAATCTAGGGTGCCTGTGTCACACAAGGGCCTTCCTACAAAAATAATTATCCTTCCTTTCTGGTGAGGTGGTAGCACAGATAGCTCAGAGCTTCTAAGTACGGTAAGCAAAATTGAATTTTATCACCCCGAGGATAATGACAAAATTAATTCAGTCTTGTAGAAGAGCCAGGAGTATTCCTTCAGGTACCATTTCCCTTCCTGTCTCAAAACACTGAAACTGAACACATTCCTAGTTCTGATAACGGATAGTTACAGCCTGGTTTCCTGTGCACCCTTACTAGTCCACTGTCTCTGACTCCTATCAATGCTGTATATGTGACTTTCAGAAAAAAAACCCTAGCATTATTGGAAAAAAAAGGATGGTGATGAAAAACAATCCTTGTCCCTTCCCACATACAGTCACGTAGTGTTACAACCACCTTTTTTAGGGAGGACTGCAGCCACCCTTCATCCCTACAGCCATCTGGGCTAAAATGCTGGCTTTGGGCTCCATGACAAAGAGGCAACAACAGAGGCTGTGGAGCACGAGTCACACGTTTCTGAAGGCAGGTATTTCACTTTTATTTGATTAATAACTTCCTATCTAGAATAACCTTCACTGAGTTATGGCACTTGACTACAGCAAGTATAGATACAAAAATTTTTGAATTCCCTTCATTTTTCATGAGGTAAACTGTATGAATACAGTTATAAATCTGTGAAATCACTCAGCCACAAAAAACATTTCTGTAAGAAAATTGCACACAAATGCAGGGGTTTTTTTTCCCCCCTAGAAGTTCACAAACACGATATAAATAATTTGTTCTTATAATTAATTAAAAAATAGTGAATATTCACTGAGAAGCCAGGACACATCATGATAGTTGATGTGGCAGTTGTGTTGTTGAGACTCTTAATTATCCTCCAAGGGGAGGAAAATGGGTAGAGATTAAAAGCTATTTTATTCTGTCAATTCATTTTGTGCTGTAAATTTCTACCACATCTTTTGCCAGAAATTGACTTTTTCATAGGAAAATAGGCCTCTTTTGATCATTGTTTCAAACAACTTGATGTACCTTACTTCACTAAATTAATGTTCAGGAAAAGTAGGAATCACTTTTAAACTGACTTCAATAGCTTTTCCATGTAGCACAAGAAAAAAATGTAGGTGTCAGTATCAGTGCTGAGGCAAACCAACCACATTAATGTGAGGTAAAAGTGATACAGCTACTATTTACTAAACACCTAAAAGACACTTAAAGCCTAGTCTGGAATGCTACTTTTTCTAAGGAGCTAGTAGTAGTGTTCACTGCACTAAATTACTAATTCTTAGTTTGATGAATTATCTCATTAGGAATGACCATTCTGTTTTGTAATTCCCTGCCTCCTTATTTTACTGCTTCTCTAGATAAGTCACCTTGGCTAAGGTTGTCCAAAGGCTCCTTACCTCCTTAACTGAGTTTTGGTATTCAGTAACATTTAAATGATTGAAAACTCAGATAGGGTATGATTTTTAGCACGGTGCATAGCACTGCAGTGCAAATTGAAGTTGATCAGGTCATAGCACCTGCATAATACCTTCCAGAACATAGGAGAAAGTATCTAGACTTTGTCTTTATCCTGCTGTTTCCAAACACCTATCACCTGACCAAAGACATGTCCGATACATTCGAACCACTTGTTTTCAACTGTGAGGGAGAGAAGCAATCTTATGAGAGTGGGGTGACAGTAAGTTATAAGTCTGTGACTTCAAAAGTCATATTATAAATGGAGGCTTTGCTCTGGAGTTTTGACATAAATCTGTTTCTTGTTAACTTCAGGTATTTTGCATGCCAACAACATTCTGTGATATTCTTTATCATTTGGGGAAAATTTTATATCTGATTGTTAAGAGGTCTAATTGTTTTAAAATAGCCTATTCTATCTATGATTTACTCTGGACTGAAGGTACTTGGCCTACCCATCTTCTCTTTGAGTCCACCTTCTTTTAGGCAAATTTTTCACTCTTGGTGTGAGCTTTCATTTTATAATGACTATAAATTTATTCCAATTTAAATACTTCTGAGGTATCTACACAAAATTAAGAAAATGTTTTTATAATATTCAAGAATTTTTATTTCCTATTTTAAAACTTTTCAGTGTTTGGGAGAAAAAAATATCCATGTCTGGACTTTTGAGTTCAGTATGTCTTTCATCCCAAAACTCAGACTGTCAGTAAGAAAAACACCAGCTGATGTTTGAGGAGAAACACAAGAACTTTGACTACAGGATCAAATAAAAAATCAAATAGAATTATGTTCTCATGCAATAGAGTTTAGTCATGTTTTTTCACATGTCCACAAAACACTGTGGGATAAAGACAGAGTAAAGCCATGAGATTGTACTTCCTTCAAATATGGTCAGGAATAGTGTGACATTTTAGCTAACCAGTCTTGCAAGAGATTGTCTTCAGGGTGGTAACAAACATAGTAATGTACTCTACTGTCAGTCAGGCTTCTAACATCTTTTGACTTCTTTATGACATATGACAGGACACTAAGCACTATTTGTGTGACTGCTGAGCAGCTTAAATTAATATTAGTATGAAAAGATACAGGGACAATCCACATGAATACAAGCTCTCCTTTTTCTTAGCTCAGATACTTAGCTACAAACTATGTTAGCTTCACTCCTTCACAAGCCTCATCTGGGAAACAATGTAACAGGAGATGCTTTCCTGTACTTAGATGCTAGGTTTAGATTTTGTACTTTAATTTATTTAATATGAACTAAATTGCGCTTGGTGAAAAATGAATTGAACTTAGGAGGAAGAAAATGGGTTTACTATTCAAATTGGTTGTATTCTTTTCAAACTAATCTAATTTTGCTGGCATTCTCCACTTTGTCAGAACAGCAAGGTTTGTGAAGTTATGTCTGTTTTAGAGAAACATCTCTAAGCTTTGTCAGGGACTCAGTCACTAAAACACAAATCTAAAAAAAACCAAGAAAAAAAGTTGATGTGTTCCAGCTGAAATGGCATCTTTTCATTCTGAAAGCATATTTTAAAAATTGTCATTCTTTCCAACGTGGAGTAAAAACTTTTAGAAGCTTCACTGTTTCATTTTAGAGCAGGATTTGAGTCACTTTGGTCAATCTCTAAACTACTGTTTAGGCTTGCAAAGCTCCCACATAGTTTGAGATGTGCAAATTTCTTCTGGGTCTCCAATCATGTGCCTGTGGCCAATGAAAAATTGACAGTGGAATTTCACAGGATATTGTGAAAGAAATCACCCAGAAGCTAAGCACAGAAAGTGAAGACGAAAGCTTGAATATATCATTCTACTGTAGGTCTTGCAGTCTCAAATGCATTTGCTTAACAGTTCTGCCGGAATTTCAAGTTTGAAGAAAAGCAGTAAAGTGCTTAGCAATTGTGAAACTGAAAAATCAGTGAAGTGTGAACTTATTTCATTCCCTTTTGAGATTAATTTCATAAGCCTATCTTTTGGTGTGCTAAGCCACAACAGCCTGTGGGTCTCATTAGTTTTGGGATTATTTTGTCAAAAGTATTGCACAACTACAAAGAGACACAAGGTGTGGGTAGCTGGACAATATATTGAAAATTTGGACTCACAATTCCCAGGACTTTTTAAAAAATATTAGGCCTAGGAGATAATGAAAACAATAGAGAGGAATAATATCTGTGAGTGCTTAAGTGAAAGATACAGTTAAGCTCTCAGCTGCCTCTCTGATCTCACAAGCAAAAGGCAGGAGGCCCAGCTCTTAATAAAGTGGAAGGTATGATTACTTTTTAATAAGCCATATTTGACACCCTCTTCTCCAATTTTCCTTGCTTTTCTCTTTTTTTTTTTATTTTGAAGCCAGTGTAGGAGTTATACTGCTTAAATTGTGTACCGTGTGCCTGCCATTGCCTGAAAATTTATGTAGCTGTTGCTATGGCTGCAGCTTCATCCACTACATATTCTCAGTTCTCTACAGCTAAAATGCCCCGTGGAGTACAAATTTCCACTGCAGTGGTGCAAAAGAAAGAGCATACAATATTCTGCCCTTTGATCCAACTTACATTTCCATGTGCAGAATGTCACATGTATCTGGAAAAACTGAGCACTGTCAGTCACCAAAAAGCCATTTCCTTTTCTGCTAATGCTAGAGTAATTTGCTACGGTCTCTTTTTTCTTTGGTAATTGCAGAGGGCAATATGCTCACATGGGTTTATAGAGCCAAACCTGTTTCAGGAATCTTGGTATGGGTTTGTTTCCTTTTCATTTGGTTTATAGAGCCCTCTGTTTTTCACAATTTAAGCACAATTGTTGAAACTTTTCTTTCAGTACTGCTAAGAGGTAAGTGCCAGGATTTAGCATGTATGACATTGTCTGAGGCATTTGTTCAGCTGTCTGTTGAATCCCCTGAAACTAATGCTCAGTCTCTATTAAAGTCTCAGTCCCTGGAAAGCAGAGCCCATTCTCTCCTATAATTAATCTTGCAGGTACTGCCTTGACATTATTGGTTCACCAGCAGAGCAGAACTGCCCCAGCCATCAATAATAATTCAGCAATTTAGGACAAGGCCTACGTACACAGCCCACAGATGTAGCCGTGTTGTGTGCAGGCTCCAGCACACTTTGCTGATGGCAAAAAGAAGGAAAAAATCTCTGCAGTCAAAAGTGTTTTGGTCGCTGGATAATTTTGCAGTACAAAGGTCGTGGTGTTACTCATGCTTTGGCTTTATGTTTTTTCTTCAAATGTTGGCACTGTTTGGCACAATGCTTGTGATTGTCTGTTTACTGAATCTTTATACTAAAGCTGTTACAAATTGGCTTTCACAGATGGTGGGAGCTTCTCAGATCAAGAGAGGCAGGGAATTTATTACTCAATATTTCTGTATTACTGACTGGGACGTGAGAAGCATAAGCAATCTGTTCCACTGCAGGGTATGAGCTCTCCCTCCTCCTTCCCCCACCCCAAAAATTATGGCTAGCTGGAGAAGGGGGGTTTTTTTCTCATTTTGTGTAGATAGCAGCTGTGCAATTTCAAGCAGAATGTTTGCTTTGATCTTCCTTTCTTTAATTGAAATCCACAATTATGAGATTTGTTTCTTTTATGTTTGCTAGTTTATTGGTTTAATCTACAAAATGTGCTGTCTTGCTGTCTTACACAGTTAAAGGCAACAACACAGTTGGGATTTAAATGGCAAACTTGGAGGGGGGTTGCAGTCTCTCAGGTATTGGGGGGATAAAACTTCTTTCATCTGATTTCAGATCATTATACATACAGGGTAGCAATAAGAACCCAAACAATATGTCAGCTAATTGTAAAGAATATCCCTAGGTAGCCACTTTATGCAAACTAACCACATGAAAGGAAATTTTAATATGGAGGCAAAAAATCCTGCTCTGATAGCTTATTTGGGGATTTCCTCTATTTGGAAGCCTTTGTTTTCATTATAGAATGCTTTCCTGGCCTCTCCAGTACCAACTCCTACCTACCTGAGTTTAGCAAAATATTTTGGAACAATCAGGGTATTTACAGTTTGAGGAAGGCATTGCCAAACTATCGGATTCAGAAGATATGGCAGAGTAAGCACCTACAAACCAAACAAACTGAGAGAACAGCTGGAAACAAATTCACAAAGATTTTACTCTGTTAAGTATAATTGGGGTGAAAGAACATGAATATTTGGTCCACCTATGGAATTTTAAATTCTTTTTTAGGTTGAAAATGTCAGAAAACTCTTATAAAAAAACTCCAGGAAGATAAAAAATCTCTTCCTTTAGTGTCTTTGCCAAGAACTATTTCCTGACAATAATTATGGCCATAAAAAGAAATAGTAAATAAATTTTGAAAAATACTTTGTGTGTTTTTGTAATAACTTCCTTCTCTTGTGAGATAGATACCTCAGAATGAGATTGTTCTAGTTCTGTGATTACCATATAACACGGACTGCATATCAGATTATCCATCAGTATTCTACACTGTTTCTCCAATTAAGAAAGAAAAAAAAAGGACTTCTGTGAAATCAAGTTCAATTGCATGTCTTTTGCTAGATTGCTAAAAACTGTTGAGAATTTGTTCTCAAACATATGAAGAAAACAAAATAAAGACATTAATGAAACTGTATTACAAGTAATGGATCCATTCTGGAGCGTTCCTAGTTTATATCAGCTAATAATAACCATAATTATGATAATCTCAAATGGGAAATCTTATATAATTAATGTTGAGCAGAGGTACATCAAGCATGGACCTGACTGATATCCTGTCCTATGGCTTAGTATGGTCCTCATTGGATTCAATAAAAAAGGACTCATAGAAAATTTAGATCAATTTACAATAAAATGCAAAGACAGAAACCTGTGAAGTCAGGAGGCTAAGTCATAAGAACTCAGCCACTCTACTGGCTTGCAGTTCTAATATGTGGGATTGCCAAGATAGGTTCTCTTTCAGATATGAAAAGCCCACAATGCTTTACAAGAATCACTAATAATCACGAAGACCTGCCTCCTCTTGCTAAGATAAATAAATAAATAAATAATGTCATGTGGGTTCGTTTGCAGTGGTGATGATGGTTTGGAGGGTGAGTGCAATGTGCTCGTTAATGTAGCCCTGTGGCCTCACACCGCAGCATTACCACTGCTCAGAGCAGCCTACAGGCTTTGCATTGAGTTTGCAAGGCCTCTGCTCTGATGTGTACTATCTCTGAACTTGTGTTCACCTGCCTGTTTCTTTCAGTGGGATTTCAATGGGTCTGCTTTATCTGTAAAGAATTTTTATTCTGTTCTTTTCCTTATCTTGTCATGGTACAACCACAGTTTCATAACAGAGAGTAGTAACAAGTAGCTCGAGAAATAAAAAGCTTGTTAGTTTAATGGCTGTGGAACTGTTGTAGTTCTGTGCACAGAGAGCAAACTCTAACATTTGTGACACTGAGAAGAATAAGATGATAGGACTCCTAAGGACTAAAGAAGGATCAGGAATGACACAATGCCTGCCCTCTCAGGTCTGACCGCAAAGAATTTTTGTCACAGGTTTCTGCCTCTGATGTCTTGCAGAGCTCTGTGTTATAGACATTTTCTGCCACACTGGGCACATGATGGACACAAAAAGTGTCGAGGAAAAAATATCATTTCTATATCCCTCTTATATTTTACCATAAGTCTGTCATATTCTTGTCATCATTAGAATCGTTTTCTTTAGAAGCATAGTTATGTCATCTTGAGACCTCTCTGTAGAAATCATATTTATCCACTGTAAATTCATGAATGAGTATAAGAAATAGAATACATTTTTTACTATAAAATACTGAGTGTCATTTCAATGTTTGTAATAAAAAGTAAAAAACTTCTCAATATTAAACTTCAGCTATCACAGTAACTCAACCTGATTTGAGGGTATCAAATGAGAAGTCCAACCTCAGTGTCAGAAAAGAAACTAACATTAGATCACTTAATTGCTTGATAGGAATCACAGAACTTGGCATACAAATCTGTAGAGCTAAGCAATAGCAATTCAGATTTGCTGGGTTAAGGATTTGGTCTAGCTACTACAAAATGAAAGTCAAGTAAACAGCCAGACAGACATCCAAAGATTGTTAGAATTCAGTGTTAGACATAATATATATGTATTAAATTTATGCAGTTATTCATAGAATCATAGAATAATTTAATTTTGAATAGACTCTCAGATCACCTAGTCCAGCTATTAACCCAGGACTGCCATGTCCCCCACTAAACAAAGTTCCTAACTGCTCCACCTACAGGTCTTTTAAACACCTCCAGGGGTAATGATTCAACCACTTCTCTGGGCAGTCTGTTCCCATGCTTGGCAGTTCTTTTGATGAAGGTTTTTTTTGTAATATCTAATCTAAGCTGCCCCTGTCACATCTTGAGACCATTTCCTCCTTCCTATCACTTGCAGCTTGGGAGAAGAGTCTGATCCCTACCTCACTACTGGCTTTGAAAAGAAACAAGAAACTCTAATGAAGGCTTAGAAGTGAGGATTTAACTTCTTAACTTGAGGTGAGTTCAACTTCATTTGGAGATTGTTGGTGTCACTTTGTCATTTCACAATATTATCAGCCTAACCCTTGCACAGGGGCATTGTATCACCATCACAAATTTCAACAGCTGTAAATCTCATTAGACTAGGTTAAAAGTACAGAGAACAAACTTCCCTAAAATTTGTGATAGAAAAAACTAAAATAGGAACACTTACTCCAGCACTTTTTCTGCTCTACTATTTGGATGATGGAGTTCATTATCTACTGACATAATTCACTATGTAAATAATAATGCTAAACTTATAGAATTGAAGAAAAGGGTGTAAAAAAAAGACTCCTGGAAAAAATGTAATTGTGTTATTCTACAAAGTTTTGTGTGTGACCATGGAGAAATTTAACACATAGAGCAATACAAAAGATACCTGGATCTAGAGGACATTAAATAACTATCTGTGAACCATACAGTGAGGATATAATCACAAATACTCAGAGCAGACTTCCATGAATATTGCAGGGGAAAATAATTTACACCTACGGTTAACCAAATTGAAATAAAAAAATTTTGTCTCCATTTCTTTGTCTTCCCTTTTTTAGAATTTTCTTGTTCTGTTCTCCACAGTACAATGGGATACAGTGAAGAAATGTCTGTGGAATAAAAATGTACACTTTACCTTCTGCAAAGAAAATACTCAAACAGGTCAGTCTTGGAAGAATCCGAAATGTAGAGTCTCAGAAGGTTTTATTCCTCCAATAACTTCCTTCAAGTAAACGGCCTCAGGCTTAGCCTGCCAAAATTGCAGTTTGGATATGTCGGTGGTGCAAAAAGAATTGCAACTGAAATCTCTTCATGTTTTACCACTAACTTAAACTCAGTTTCTATAGCTATAAATGTAGACAGGCCTCATATACTGAGTATCAAAAAAATCGGATATTTAAAAAAAATCATTTCTACAGCCAGCCAGCAGTAGTTAGGATCTCAGGCATGCTTGTAAGGTTTCTCCTGAAGCTTATGAGTCTGTATTTTTACTGAACTAACTTATCTTTATTAAATGATATCTTGGCTACTTAAATGAATCTTCCTGCAATGATACTATATCTCTGCATTTACAGTGTAATATTTCACATGCAGGTTCATTGTCAAGAAGATATTGCAAATTAACCTATTATGGAAAGAATAATAAGTGGAAATAAAGAATATTTAAGAAGGGAAGTATTTGGTAATATACATTGGATACATCTATGTGGTGAAACAGAAACCAAACCAAGTTTGCAAGTGTAAGTGAACTATTAGAAATCATTGACTCTCTCCGTTATTGAAAAGAGAAGGTAAAAAGCAAAACAAGGATGTGAATAAACTTGAGTACAAAAAAAGTAGGCAAACTTTAGCTTTTAAAATTCTCCTTGTCCTCTACAGAAAAAGAGGCAGTGGAATTGATCAGTAAGCATAAATACAACTTTTAAAGCTATCATTCAAGTGTGTAAAAAAAAAAAATTGGCACTCTAGAGGGAAAATTGTAAGAAGAAGCAAAGTACTTCAGTGATTTTTTTACTACTATTATATCAATGAAAGTGTTACAAGTTTTATTTTTACCCCCAGTTTTAGGTTTGAAATTTAGTTTTTCTATGTATAATATTTTCACACATCCTTCCCTCTCCTTCTTTCTTTCTCTTCCTTCCTTTTTTCTGAATTACAGTGGTTCAGGTTAGCTGTCTCTTCAGTACACTAAACTGCAGTAAAAAGTACTCTTTTTGAGTATGTTTACATTTATTAGGCTCCTACAGTTATGTCATCCTGAAAATGATGCTCAAAATGTTGCATTCTAAATCAGTGAGAAAATGAATAGCTGATACTAAGAAGCACTCACTATATCATCACCCTCTGGGGCAGCATTTCCTGAAATGCTGCAATGCAGTTTTATGATATGAGGAAGGTAATGTATGCAAGTACTGAAGGTATATGTATCAAGTTCTAGCTCAATTGTAAATTAAATTCACTCTAATGGGTAAGGAAAGGAAATGTTTTGATTGCAAAATGTAACAACATTTTTAATTTATATCATTAAAGGTTGGACTTTAGGCCTAATTGTCAGACAGATTTTGACCAGATTAAAATAGTTCTTATTTTAGGTATTCCAGGGAAGAAATGAGTATTGTACAACATTTTTAATCCCACAAGTATCTTGAAATTTTTGAAACTCACTTAACATGAGGGCAAATTTTATAGCTAATATGAGAGAAATATAAAATTATCCATGGTCGTTTGAACATTAATTCTCCTTCAAAAATAGATTGATAAATCTCCTAACTCTACTGTGTATATTTCAGAAATCAGGGAGCAAAACAGATAAAAAGCAATATGTAAGACAGTGACAAACAGATTTGGGAAACCATTGTTAGGAATATAAAAATTCATCCACTTTTACCCTAAGAGAAATTATCACATTCTGGTATTCTTGAAATTATCTGTTACATTGTCAGACCTATAGAAAAGCAATTTAACCAAAAGTCAGACTGATTTTTTTAACTATATCACCTGGTCTACTAAAAATGCAGCCTAACTTTACAGATGCCACATCCCTTCTAAACACATTTGTATACCAGAGCACCTCCTTCATTACCAACTTGCTTACAGTGTTTAAATAGTGAACAATAAATAGAACTCATTTTGGTAGCCAGAGAAATGTAAAACTCAAAAATATCCCCTTAGCATCAAAGAAACACGATGTCCAATAGTGACATCTGATGGGAGTAGAAAAACAATACTATGCTGGTGTCATTTAGAGTTGGTTTATGAACAGTTGAATAGTGCATTTAGATAGGCAGGAATCAGAAAGGTCAGAAAAGCTTCCCATATGGAATTCCTTTGCAATGATATTCCTTTAGATATTTGGGAATTGTAAAGAAAGGTGGGACAGATATTTCATGAGTGAGACAGCAATAAAATAGTCTGTCAGTCTGTGCAGTAAAACAATGCTTTTTAAATCAAAGACGAATACTGAGAATAAAAATGTCTCATTCTTGATGATTAGTTTCCTTTGTGTAAACATAATTTATAATTAACTTCACTGAGATGAGTATGTTTATTGGTTATTATTGATATGGGTAGCATCCTAACCTTTCTCAAATGTAGCACTGCAGGATTGTTTGAACATTCCTTATATTTTGGTGACTTTCAGCTCATCCTTCTTCCTTTGATCCCGTGGGTAGGGCTAAGAAATGTAACATATGCCCTTGTATTTGAAAACTGGCATATTCAGATGTAACAGAACAAAAGCAAGGTGGCAAAATGTAAGCAGCCAAACTATGGCTTGAAACCATCAAAATTCTCTTCCTCTCCAGATTTTTTACAAATACATAGTTCAAATCTTAGAGACTAGAAAGGGGAATAATTTGGCTTTGAAGTAGACAAAAAAGATGTTATTTGACATCAAACAAAAGAAGGTTTTCAGATGGAGAGGAAAGAGATATCTCTGGTAGAAAACAGAAGTTTGGTATAATTTTTTTGAATACAAAATATGCATTTTCTGTGTATTTAAAAAAAAAAATCAATTGCAAAGTGTAATATATGCATAGTTTATTTCAGGAAGAAGCAGAGCATGAAGGACAAGAAGTTAGAGTGATTCCTGAATTTACTTAGGATATTCAGGACCTCTGAGATCAGTAAAAGATGGGAGAATCCATATCACACCAACAAAGACACTTCTTTTTGATATAAAATTCCATCTTCAGCAATTATACTGACCATTTCTGTTACAAAGGAGTTTTTGTTTTCATGCTGCATTTAGAGCAAAACAGAACAGGTCCTAGTCATTGAGTATATAAACAGAAAATATGAAAAGACTATATAACTTCATAATCTCCTTACTGGTGGATAAAGAAGAGCAATCTCCATTAAAAAGGAACACCAAAAGCAGAAAACTCAAAAGAATCTTTTGAGACAATGTTTTCCCTTTTGATATGCTTAAAATCTGTCTTGCTCTGGTCTCTTACTATCCCTCAGTGTCATGACAATCATGTCATTGGTTTTTCATTTAAATAAAATACCATTTTTTCCTATTCAAATTAAATGTCATTAAATGTAATTAATTTAAATGGTGACTGAGATCGATTGAGAGGACAAGAACTTGCATAGCAGCTGATGGTTCACCATTCTATTACCCTTCTTTCATGTTTGCTAATATTTATCCACAACCCATACACACACAGAGAAAGAATTATCACAGAGAACAACATTTCCACTTGAAAAAATATCAAAATTATGAAGCCACAAAGACATTATCTATCAGAAAATGTTATTACCTAAAGGTTTATGAGTTCATGGATTCACAATAACCTGTAAATCATACACCACAACCAGGAGTTCTTTTACCTGTACTTCATACTAGAAAAAAACCCAGTTATTCATTTATATACCTATGTGTATAAATGTATAGTCATATATATCTACCTATCTTTGTTTTAGTATATGTCCATGTCCAGTGAAATTATCTATGGAAGGTTGATAGGTGAATAAGCCTTATGGCTAAGGAGCTTGCACAGATGCCTGAAAATTCAATTTCTAGAGTTGAAGTCCCTAACTGCAAAATAGGCATAACAATGCTTGGAAATTTGAGAGAAAAAATACATTTTATGGACTCATCTATGCGAATAGATTTTATGGACTTATTTACTATGTGTCCTGAGAGCTAAATGCATGTATACACATCGCTTTTTAGTGGTAGTATGTTTTTGAACTCTTCAAATGTCCTTTAAAATTAAAATATTTTGCATCTGAATACAACTCAGTTCCTTAGTCTTGATAGACACAAGGTTTACAGAACTAGAAATAAGTGACTTAAACTTTCTCATACAGGTCAGGAACAGAAAAACATATAAAATAATTTTTTAAATGCCCTGTTATATATTAATTATTTTAAAAAAAAGTTAAGTATCATAAATAGCTACCCACCTCCACTTTTGAACATCATGAGTTTGATTACTTTTAAAGACAATATTTACTCTACATAATGTGTCTTCCCACTAGTAACTTTTCTATGTTACTGACAAAATAAAATTGTGGAGATTAATCAAGTATGAATGCTAAACTTATTCATGAACTATCTGTTACAGTTTTCTTCCTTTCAACATTCCTCTTTCCTATTTTTTTTTTTTTTAATACAAAATTAGATTTGGTTTCACTCTCGTAGTGAAATTAATGCATTTGGCATCAGTTGTGTTAGCAGCAAACATGACTTGGAAATTTAAGATGCAACTGAGAAGAATCTTTACTTACTGTAGAAAATACCTCAAATTTCCTAAGAAAGAAATAAAGAAAAATTATGCTACTATGTACATCCTTCATAGCCATTTCTAGAACTCTGTGTGCAGTTCAGACCTCTCTGTCTCAATAGAAACGACAGAATAAATAAAAAATAGAGAGGGAGAAGACATATAAGGAAAATCAAGGTTTTCATGTGAGGAATATTGAAACTGATTTTTTATATATATATAAAAAGAATGGTAGAGTTTTCTAGAATTATAAGTGGCATAGAGACACCGAATGTGGATTTACTGTTTGTTACATCCTCCCCATATTAGGATATTTGAGAAAATTTGAGATAATATCCCTTATTAGAATCTGGCAGATGAATGCAAGTACATCACAAAGTGTAGAAAAAGCTCAGATGAGAGAAAGAGGAGTAAGAGGAGGGAAGGTCTGGAAAAATAAAAGACCTCAGTAAGAATACAAAGGTAACATTTCTTTCAGAAATATGAAAGGAAGTTGGAGGGTTGCATATTGAATTCAACTAAGAAAAATCGGTGTGTTTCTTAGATCTGATAAATAAATAAGGAATAAGAATTAAAGTATGTATTAAATCAACAACTACCAAGTAATCAAGGAGACCAGAAAGCCCACCTAAAGTATCTCTACAATGAAAGTGATTGTGTGAAGGGCAAACCAGAAAACACTAACTGGAAACTCTTCTTTGTAGTGAAGAGAACCAAAAAAAAACTGTGCAGCAAAAATGTGATTGAGAAGAATGCATTTTCTTAGACTTGAGTGGGTAAGTACTTACATTCAGAAGAAAATTCAAAAGACAGATACCACAACCACCATCATTCCTCTAGATTTTTTCAGAGACCACAACTATCATCATTCCTCTAAATCATATACTGAAAAAAAAAATTGAGTTCTCAGAGGAGAAATCTAACTAATCTCTCTTCCACACCACAAAATAAAACTCCATTCAAATAGTAAGCATTTAGTGAATTTTACAGACTTGACTGAATAGTATGGAGACTGCTATTGTTAGAAATTTCCCTGTATTATTTTTTATATTCAACACCGCTGAAAAAGAACTTGCTAGACAGTTATTGAATCAAAAATTCTGATGCTACAGTCTTACACTGTCTGACCTGAGCAAAAGTACTGACCTACCTAGATCAATTCACTGTGGGGGGCCATTGCAAACACTTCTTTAACAGGAAAACAAAGGCTTGTTAGCAAAGGGAACATATGTGCTCCAGAAGAACTTCCACGCATTCTTTTCAAAATTTTTATTCATAAGTCACCTGTAGGAAAACAGATGGAAGATGTCAGGGAGGGACTCCAGAACAACAAAGAAACAACCAAAAGAAAAAACAAAAATTTTTTGTCTATTGTACCATGGTGAATGTTGAAGACAGTTCCTGGCTGAAAAATTAATTATCAGTCATCTAGAAATAAAGTACCTACTCCTCCAAAACACACTGCAAATCTTTTATGTACAGTGGGAACACCTGTGATTTAAGATGGTATATTTTGAGATGGTGGATGTAATTGTCTTCAAACTGCAATTAGCTTGTCCAATATAAGCCATAATTCTCAATCTACTGCATTTAGTGTTTTTTTTCAAAAAGGATAAAGATGAGAAAAAATAACCTTTAAGTAAACTCAATGTTGAAAAATTATGAATGTGGGAAAAAACCCAGTTATTTAATATTTTTTAAAATAAAAAAATAATTGGAATTTAAATAATATATTATACATTGGCACAGTGAAATATCCTTTTACTCATACTTTGATTATGACAAATTTAGTTTTGGTGATATATTGTGGTGCAGGAATGTAGCAAGTCACTACTGACATTCTTTCACATTTCCCTGAGATGAAGCCTGGCAATCAATGCAAGTTGGTAAATGTACCTTTTTCACAAGATAATATTCTCCTTAAAAACTGCCTCCAAAAACTCGAATGACTGTATTGTCTTCCAGACTCATGACAAACAAGTCAAAGGTAGGTCATCGAATCCAAATTATTTAAAGTTTATGAGAGGCCCAATCAGGTTAACACTCAAAACAAGTATGGTGTGGTCAGAGTGAAGGACTCTGTAGGACTCCTAAGGTTCATAGCTATTCAAGCTTTGACACACAAGATGGAATCATTAATTTTTATTGTTCATAAAACATAGGTCAATGAAACCAGATATAAAAATCAATATTTCTTGAGCTTGGGCATGAGCTGAAAACCTTGAGAAACCTGTAGCTGGAGACTTTTTGAAGATAGACATCTCAGTTCCAATTATTTAGAAATCTTAAATTAGAGTCTTAAACTGAAGAAAAGTGCACATAGTTTCTAAAGAGACAGTGATAGTGTTCATGAACTTAGGTTCTCACACACAAACTCGCAATATCTTGAATGTTGTTTAGTTAGACATACACTTTTGTCGTATGTTGGGCATCAGAAGAAACAAAAATCATTCTGTTAACTTGCACCATGGGCAGTTTAGGCTAGTCATTAGAAAAAAATTCTTTACAGAAAGAGTGGGTGGGTGTTGGAACGGCCCGCCTAGGGAGGTGGTGGAGTCGCCATCCCTGGAGGTGTTTAAAAAAAGACTGGATGTGGCACTTAGTGCCATGGTTCAGTTGATAAGGTGGTGTTAGGTCACAGGTTGGACTTGATGATCTCCAAGGTCTTTTCCAACTTACCTGATTCTGTGACTCTGTGAAATAAGAACACAGCAAAAACATAGATGAACCATCACTTGATATTATAAATTTGTATAGTTAATTTTCATATCCACATATTGTTCATTAAAACTATTTCTGGCAGGAGGCATTTCAAAGTCTAATGGAAAAGGAACCTGATTTAATGCCAAGCTTTCAGTACTATTTCCCCTAAAGTTGCAGTCTGATTCACCTGACTGCCTGAATGAACATATTCCTTATTCCCTCTGAGCAAGTGACCTGTGTCTAATAGCAGTGTTATTAGCCAAAGAGCCTACTTGATGTAGAGTGCTATGTGTTCTACTTTTCTAGCCTAAATCTTTGTATTTTTTCTCCTCTGCAGTACTCCCTTTGTCAAGCAGAACAAATCTAGAGTAGTATAATATTTAGTGACTTTTCTCACATGCTTGGAACTGGGAATGTGAACATCTTTCAATCCTTCATACAGCAAAAATATCCCAGAATCAAAGCAGTTTATCCTGGTTGAAGAGCATGCCAAAATGAGGTTATAAAACTCAGAGGCAATGGGTGAATGTGGGCAGCCGAAATATCCATATATCTCAGTATCTGAGAATTAAACACTGCAGATGTTTTAAAATAAATGCCATTTTGAAATCAATGGCTCCAGACATTTCACCATTCTAATGGTGATTTTTAAATGTCCTTTGTTCTAGAGTGCTATTTCCATTTCTATAATTTGATGCATTTACACACATTTAAATGATAGCTGTCCATTTTTGGGGGGGAACCTAGGCATAGAAAATGGCCTCCTTTCAGCTCATCATACAGCTTGCTACCATATTATCTCTGTTTGATAAGCAATGCAAGATACCTAAAACACTTCTGCTAGTAAGTGTTATCATCTGTTTTTCTGAACAGACTGAGAGGTCTTACACAAGGTATTCCTTGTATTACACAAGATGTTCCTAAACTTGTAATTGGGCAAATTTCTGTTGATTTTGTCCAATACATTACTGAGGGTTCTAAACAAGAACAGAAAATTGCAATTTCATTTTATTACAAAGTGATTAACCAAAAAAAAAAAAAACAAAAAAAAAAAAAAAAAAAAAAACCTTCGGGTTCTGCAAGCAAAACATAAATAAGATTTTAATATTTCTTTTTTTTTTATAATTATCTAGCATTGTAATGCAAATGAAACAAGTCATAGTGACATTTTTTCTCATGGGAAATCAAAATATCATATTATCATCCAAATCATGAAAAACCTTCCATTTTTTGAACCTGAGTAATTTTCAGTATTTAATGAAAATTTTGCCTAACTTCATTCCTGTTGAAATATCATGTGTATACACTGGCTTTCCTTCTTACCATTTGTACATACAGTTATCCAAATTTCACAGTTCATGCAAGTATAAAACAGGCAAGTTTTTTCATATTTATGTTTGTATATTAAAAGCTTGTTAATAGTACAATTTTTATACCTTTTTAACATACTATCCTGTGGAATATGATTTCTCTATAACATTTTTTTAAATAATACATGTATTTTAAGCTACTCTAATAGACCATGAAGAAGGGATGAAGCTTTTACTAATTTCATTGTACTACAGTATTCACAGTGACCTATACATTTAGCATCAAACTAAGAATCCAGATTAGTTGTGTTATTTCTTATGTTCATTTTCAGGCAAACAGGGCAAAAACTGTGCATGTACTTAATCAAATAATACTTGAATATGTCCTCTGGAAATTAATTTTTGAAGTGAATTATTAGAGATAATTAATTCTCCTTTCTCAAAAGAACACACACAATTAGATTCTAAAGTTGTGAAATGTTTTGTTTCGTCAAACTAATATTCCAGGCACCAAAAGAGGAATCTGTCAGGCAACACCAAGAGTTAAGCTGGAACTTGGAAGGTCTCCCAGTCTTATAAACAAACCTCATTTCTGTTATTTTACTTACAAGGCATCAGATATATTTTTTTCGCAGCATGTATAAGCCAGATGTGCCAGCAATCTATTTTGTTGAGCTTAAAAGAGAGAAATCCTCGCAAAATCTAAACACAGAGAACAACCAACGAATTTTTTTTGCTGAAGGAAACATATTTTGATTGTTTAGGAGTACCTCTGGAATCAACCTCAGGATGCATATACTGGTGAAAGTGTCTGTAAGAACATGAATGCCCTTGCAAAGGTCATAGTATTTGGTTCAAACAAGATTAATCCAGAGGAAAACAGTTATGGTATATAAAGTATATTAAAGCTCTAAACAAAGAACTTCCTTTACATAACAAGATATCCAGATAGTCTTAAGGTGATTTAGTAACAAAAGCCAACAAAATAAAATTAAATTCCTTCCACAGAAGACCTGCTGCAAGGTCTTCTTATCCTTAATGATTCCAGAGGATTTTGAATCCAACATTATCACAATCATCTATATCAGTAGTGGAATTTTATGAATTGTTATTTAACAATGTATCTTGATAGATATTACTATATCTATACATTTTTATTGTAATACAAAAGTCTCTGTCATCTATGTAACTTACCTTCATGATCTAAATGTCTTATCAGACTTTGCAAATCCTCTTTCTTGGAAGAAAAATCAGAAAGAACTTTTGTGTATATGAAGTCTGCATGTTTTGCGTAAGATGTATGAGAACTTCCCTGCTGCCATATTAAAATTTCCCTTTGCTCAACATAAAATATTATGTTTAGGTGCCTGATTTCAGAGGGTATTGGACTCTTTCACTGGGACTGCCTTACTGTCCCTTTAGCAATATCTATTTATATAATTTACATTTAGAAATAATTCATCATTTCTCAGAGGCCTTTACTTCCCTCTACAGCTCACTGAAACATAAATCTCTCCGATCTCTCCCCACTTATCCTTTAGTCAGGTAAAACAACAAGAATTTTGCCTGAGAATATTTCAGGAACTGGCTTAATAACTGAAAGCTAAACCAGGGGGAGGTAGTTCACCCTTGCTATTTTTGTGTGCCCATCCTCTCTAGTTTAAAGAGAAGCATTAAATAATAAGTAAAGATTTAAATTTTAGAAGCAATTACAGTGTGTTCTGTATGTTTCCATGTTTTTTAAAAACGTGATATTTTATATTTGTTGTTGCCTGAGAATTTTGTCAAGAGCACATTTATAAGAAACACAGCAGTCATTAATCTAGATCTGTGTAACTGCAGAAATGAATCTATTTGTATATTTGCATGTCACTGCTGTCACCTTGCAAATGTCTGAATCATTGATGCAGGCCTTTAAACTGACAAACAATAAAAATGAGGCAGAAAGTGCAAATCAAATTTAGAACAGGAAAAAATACATGTAGAGATGTTTCTCTTTCAAGCCTGACTAGAATCAAAGGATTTTACATTCATGAAATTTGTATCAAGCAAATTTTACAAACAATTGATCTCCTGTAGAGTTCACAAAACTCTTTGGAAATAGCACCCAAAATACAGTGTGTAAGAGACTAAAAGCAGAAAAGTCTTTGAAGAGTTTTGAGTGTAGAAATTTCTCCCCTGTAAAGAGGCTCAGTCAGTTTCTAGGCAACGTAGCTCTTCTAAATCCCTTTCATGCTCTTTATAGTATCCCATCCAGTGACCCTGCTAGAAGAGACTGGTTAGAGCAGCCACAGGCAGCACAATCATTTCTGCCTGCCAGGCTTCTTTGTTATTCGATGTTTTTGCAGGATGTCTGCTGTATAACCTAACAAGCCCCCATAGGAGACAATATCTTAGTCGATTCCCCTGGCAGCCAATCACTCTGCTACCACTACAGAGAGCAACTTACTGGCAACTGGCTGCCCCTCTTTCACACCACTGCCTGCATTTGCATGCACACGCGCAAACCCTGACAGAGACCAGACACCCTGATCTTCTCTTTGAACCTCTTCCTTCAGTGTCTAATGCTGGTTTACTCTCATTACTAGGGGATTCAGCTGGTAGCACTGTCTGGCTATAGCTGTAGGTAGGGTGCCTAATCTACAAAGATAAAGAAAGAAATTGTACTTTAATTAATTTCTTATTGCAATTCACCCGGCCTGTTGACACCTGTGAAATTGCTTTGGTCACTATATTGGCTCTTCAGAAATGGTGTTATTTTATAAACACAATCTGTTGCATAACTGAAAATTTGATTTATGGCATGCATCAGTCCTACCTAATGGCCTTACTAGTATATTGTAAACCCTCGACAAGCAATTATATGTTTATGAAAACACTTGTTGCTTATAATTATAATCCTGCTAATTTCCTCATTCCCAAAAGCAACATTAGTGTTTGCTAATGAACTGCAGATTAATTCACTCTGAATTAGTCTCTACCCCCGGTCTGCCCCCCGTGCATACTAGATGGCACTAATTTTGCTTTGGGGATCTTAAAAGGATTTGTTGTTTGAGAGTAGATACAAATGGCCTGTTCTATTACTTAAGACTTTGGTTTACTTTAATTTGAATTCATTTATTCAACCATGTTCTGAATTTGAGCTGAAAGATAATGCATTATAAAAGAAATATAGACAAATTATACAGATCAATACAAGTAAATTGAACACATAATACAGTAAGAGTAGCTCAAGGTGGTGCCATTTTCTGTGGGGCATCTAATGATATGAAGCTGGTAAACTGAAACAAGCTTGAGGGTCTGAGCTCAGCCCCTAATGGTTTAATGGCCACAGGATTTAAGTACCAAACACAACATAACACATTTTCTCACATAATACTAATTTTGTACTTGGTGATTTCATTCACCTCTGCAATCTTTTTAAAAATTGAATTATGCTAACAATGATCCTCCTTTTGCTTTGCACTTAACCCCCCTCCTTTTCCTTTTCATCTAAATTTGTGTAATGTCTGACCTAGCTATAAGTGACTAGGATTCACTACCTAAGTTTACAAACCACTCTCAGAATTCATAATTTAAAACAACAGATTATTGCTTCCAAACTTTGTATCAGCTGCCAACCTCACACTATAATCCTTGATTCACACTGCATGAAACCTTTCATTCTCTGCCAGCAGCTGCTTGCTAAGCTATTCCTGCCCTCCCCTTCTTTCCTTGGCAGATGATGTGTTAAAAAAAGTACTAACTGGAATATGTGCTAGCTGCAGGTGTACCAAATGGGGCAAGCAGGGACCCGGAGGACTGAGACAGGATGAAGTTCTTCATCCTCTGTGGTGTTACTTTTAAATAACATAATGAAGGCAATGTACATTCTGCTTCAATGAAAGCACTCGGTAGAAAGCACCTTCTGCTCCTGTTTGATACTGGTTGGTTTTTAAATCAGATGTGTTTTTGCTGTTTAGTTCCATTAATTAATGAAAGGTGGATTAAATGTGTTTTTAAAATACCCAAATACATAAATTGTGAGCTTATTGTAACCCTGAGAGAATTCACATATATTCTACTAAGTGAAAATAATTAAATAAAGACATTTGTCTTAGTGATTCCTAATTCTGGTTCTCCTACGGTAAATTTAAAATTCAAGTCACAGCATGATTGGGGCTTTTTCTTGAGCAATTAATAGACTAGGACTTCAAGAATTTGACCCACAAGGGCCAGATTTTCAAAATTTTCACTTACGACCCAAATGAAGAGGCCAGGTTTTCAAGTGCTCGCTATGCAGTGGAATGATAAGTACTGAGTTCTGCTGAAAATGAAGCTGTTATACAGAGACTCCAAAAAGTGTATTAAGAATAAGGGGGCAGAAGACTGTTTATTAGGGTCTTTGTTATAAATCAGGCATCATGGGTAGTTTTCATGGTTTAGTTATTTGTACATCATGAAATGGAATGATTTGATGATATTCACCTTTGCCAGGAGGAAAAAAAAAGGAAAAATATTCTTACTATTCATATATTTTAAAGCTCAAGAACATGATAGCCATAACCTTTCTGTTAGATTGTTTTAACCTTAAATTTTTTAAATTTTTGAATTTTTAGTTTGCTTGCAATATCATAAAATTTAATTATTGTTGTCTGATATAATTTTGTTCATTTTTGTGCTCTACCTCTGAAATGATCCAGACAGTACTTGTTAATATATTTTAATGGGAAACAAAATAATTTATTATATGCTGGTCTGAAATTTCATCCATCCTGACAGATTTAGATTCTTTGGACCTACGCGTTTTATTTGAAAAGTCTTCTTATGTAGAAACAAAGGATTATCTCAAGGTATATTGACACATGTTTATGTTTAAACAAAAACAGTTGTACAATGCTACTCATTGACAGTGACATTTTGTGAAAAAATCTATAAACATCATTAAACATTCAAAACATTCTGGAAAGTTATCATTCTTTGAAGATTTTAAGCTTTTTGAAATTCACATAAACTATTAAAAAAACCTCATCAATTAAATTGAATCTTAAATAACTCAAGATCCAGTCAAATGGATTGGATTTTTATATTATAAAAACATAATTTAACCTACATGTAAATGCCAAAGAAAAATATTAATTAATATTTTTACCTACATTGGAGATGTACCAAAACCCACAAATATATGTCTCTGGTATCAGTCCTTTTGCGTAATTCTATAACTGAACTTCTGAGCAGTGAGATATTTATTTTGACTTTCTGAAAACTTGTAGTAGAAAAAATAATTTTCAAATTTTTCCATTATGGTGTACTAGGGAATATCAAAGTGATTGTGAAAAGGGATCATAAAATAATCACACAAATTCAAATAAATATCTGGAATACATCGTCACTGTTATAGTGGTTCGTTTTGTTGCTTGGTTTTTGTTGGGATTTTTCAATTTTTTTTTTTTTAAATCAGGGGAAAATTAAAAAAAAAAAATTTGGATCCTTGTAGGAGAGTTATCTTTCTCTGTAACCACTGATAGAGAGGCTACTGCATCTGGGAAAAATGTATGAGGCATCTTGTATGTAAGCTGAGCTACCTATCTTTGCAGCATATGGCTCTGATGGGGTTGCTTTACCCTCAGTGAATTTCTTTTAAGCAGTTTTGCCTGCAGTGAGTATAATCACCCTCACCGTGCAGGAGGTGAAGATTTTACTATGTGCCTGAAATTTGAAAGAGGTGAGTCATCACCCTTCACAGGTTTTTATAGCATAGATGCTCAGTGGTAAGTGTATGGAAAGAGTGCAAAGAATGATGTTGAAGTGTTACAGATTTTCTGGATCTACATACAAGAAAACAAAGGGGAAAAAAGTTCAAGTCACTGCCAGTTATTTGAAGGTGAAAGTTCAGGAGGAAATCTGATGAATAAGTTAGTAAATTCATAGAATTCTCTCAATCTTCAGAGGAGGATGATGTAACCCTAATTATATAAAACTCTGAAATTTTGATAGAATTGTTTTTCTTTCCCAAGATTCAGGGTGTTAGGCTATGAAGTAGATGTCATATCCATAGTTGTTTTTAGGTCACTGAATAATACCAAGACTCTAACCAGTAGTTACATTGGTACAAATTTACACTGGAAACACAATTATTAATTCAACTTTCCCTTTTACGGATGCGAACACAGACTGCTCTTATCTGTAGATAAATATTCAACAGTTTTCCTATTTTATCTATTTTAACTTAAGGATTTGGACTAGTTTTGGACTGAGAACTACTGTATGTATCTGGAAAGAAAAAACATGTTCTGGCTTCCCAAGGAAAACATTGTACTGATTTAGAGTATTCATTGTTATTAATTTTGCTGTTATTCCTTAGTTTATAGCTTATGGATGCTTTTGTTCCGAATGTCCTCCTTGGAAATCTCCTTAAACAAATTGTGTTTAAAGAAAACAAGAAGCAAATAAGCAAAGGATCAACGGGCATTTTTGCAGCTACTCTGTATCTCACTTTTCAAGGAGCAGTCAAATAAAAAACACTTTTCACCAAAGAACAAAAGACAGCAACACCTTATTTTGGTAGGTTCTTCAAATACAATGTAGATTTACCAAAAAGAACTTATAAACATTTTAGTGAGTAACATGATGTTGCTCAAAAGAGAAGGAGATTCTTTTGTGTAGGGACAGCACAAGGAAACTATAACGATGTTACACGATTATAGGTATCTTTAAATGGGCCTTTCAGTATTTCTGGCTACAGATTTCTCCTGGGAAGAACCAAGTTGGAAGTCTTTACCACAATTAGACATGATGAATTCTAGTAATGACAAACAATATTTCAAATTCATGGGTTATAATTAGTCAGTTGTGACTCGTAAGATTAAGCGTAGCTACTAAATGTAACAAGTTACTCAGCCATTAGAGTGTCTGTGTTTGAGATGTCTTAACACTTAATAGTGTCTGCAGCCCTAAAGCAGATTTTTAGGTTTCTCCACAAAATAAATAGAAAACTTACAGAAGCCAACAATTTAAATGGAAAATTTTCTAAGATGGCTTCAAGGACTTAGCTCTTCAACTGCTTAGAAGCTCAGAAGACTCAGCCTGGCCTCGCATTTTATGTGTGGAGAACATCCTTATGCATGTCATCCCTTTAGCGCATAATAGAAAAGAACTTCCTAGTATTGTATTTTATCCACTATCCAGTGGTTAGCATGGCAAACTGAAAGGTGCAGCAACACATTTTAAAGTCCCTCATCTATTTCCTTTTTGGGAAAGGCATTCTTAACAGGAATTCTACTCTATATAAAAGTGCTATAAACACTAAGCTGCATTTAATTTCTCTTTTGAGTTTGTGAGCCTTTCATCGAGCATTTTTAAACAGAGGCAGCTGAGAATTTTTTTTCTACAGAATTACACATTATGCAATGGAAACAAGTTTCCAGTACAAGAAAGAAATTCTTTCTTCATATCATAGCAATAAGGGATGCCATTTATTTCCTCAAAAGAATTTCCATTGTTAAATGAATGAATAAGAAGCCATCCTTCTCTTCATATTAAGTTCTGCATTCTGAGGCAGAACACAACTTCAAGGTAGAAGGAAGATATACAAACAAAACATTTGCTTGATATCCAAAGAAGCCTCCTAGGATGAGAATGGGAATATTGATTGTCAGAAACTTTTAATAAAGATATTTGGAGATGTTTAACAGTAAGAAATGTATGCATCACTAGGATTAGGCTCCATCTGGCAAAGGTAAGGCTCTGTTGACTTCACAAAGTCACAAACTAAACTAGGAGACAAAATTAAATCCACAAGGGCTCCTCAGCCTCAGATAATTTAACAAAATTTAACACTTCCATTTTACATATAAAAAACTTATTAAACTGTGACGATTTCTTGCCACTTAAAAAAAAGTTACTAGATCTTTGCAGGAAAATAAGAGAAAATATTAAAGGAAAAAGGATAGAGGGTTCCTGTTCTTTTCTATGTTCACATTTCCAATCTAACCAAAGTATGATCTCCACTTTTCAAAGTGTCAATGAGAAAGTATTTGTGTCAGTTCTTTCTGAAGGATCTGTGCTTGCTTCTTCATGGATTTTGAGTAGAAAAATAATTTAAGTCTTCTTATTACACGTCCCTATGTATACTATGGATTTTGGAAAGACTTTATCATTTTTGTCTCTTGACATTGGTTTCTAGGGCTAGCTGATTAAATCAGATTTTTCTAAAAAATGTACAGTAAAGGCAAGATCTGTCAAATAAGCAAATCTTTAATGAGATCCAAAAGGAAGATTTTCAAGTAAATATTTTGTCAGCTTTACAAATTCTTTAAAATTATAACAAAAAAAGGTGAATGTCCAGGGCAGGGGGTAACCAAATGAGTCTGTACCTTTAATAAGTATTGTAGATGAAACTGGTATCTGAACAAAAGTTTTATGACTCAGATTGCAGTATATAGTGTTTTTTGGATGCTAGGCATCTGCTAATCATGTCTTCCAAAAGAAGGATATATAGTAATAGCAGTACAATTAAATTCAAAGTTTTGAGAGCAAATTAACTTGAATTATCAAGCCATCTAACAAGTATTATTTATAAAACAGTATTCTGTGGCATAACTTAAGTACTGGAGAGAAGTCACTTCTTTTTCAAGGGATTGGCTTCTTTTCTTTCAAGAGATTTCCATTATTTTAACAATTTTGCATGCAATATATAATGGATTAAAGAAAGTTATAAATAATGGACAATTAAATTATGAATATATGAAATGTGATATTAACACAAGGCACTCATTCTAAAGAAAACTGTTAAATTCCAAAATTCCATTAAGATTGCAATCATGGTACTGATTAGACTTACAGAAGAAAATTTGTGCAAAGCCAGTCATTTTTTTTTTTCTTAGTATCTGTTGCTTTAGACGTAACCTAAGTCTATAGAAAGTAAGACTATTCAGGGTCTAGTGACTTTTCCCCTCCCACCCTTGGAATTGTTCCTTTCTATATTTATAGATAATGATAACTTTTCTAAAAATTGTATTTATTAGAATGTGTTCTTTGGCTCTATCTGTTAAAAATCCACATATATTAAGGCCAATCAAGACTATTTAGACCAGCATTCTGGTACTGATTTATAAAGGAGGAAAATACTAAAATCTGTATTTTCTAGGACAAATAAATCCATTTTAACAAACTTTTATTACTAGACAAATCTCTGGCCTATCTTAAATTTAAACAAAGAAAGAAGAATTGCAAAATATAAATAGCTTATAACTAAGTAGCATTTACTTTCTCTAATAGAGTATTGCAAATACTAATTTATATAAAGTGGTTTTCCAAACAGGAAAAGGAGCATCACTCAACACAAATTTTGGTGAGGTCACTCAATCTTAATGGAGCAAATAAAAAGAGAAAGCTTTCATTCAGATTTTTCTTCTTCTACCTGACTGAGTTAATTATCTACCTTAACCCCCTTGCTGTGCTTGCTTCCTTTAAAACTTTATCTATTTTAGAAAAACAAACAAAAAAGCACCTAATCAAAACAAAACCACCAAAATTATATTCTCACATCACATTTTCTCATTTATTTAGATACAAACCTATATGTAAATAAACACCAAAGTCATTGCTATGACACTAGCTTTTGCTCCAAACCCTCATGGATGATTTGCTTTCATCAGGCACTGCAAGTTGTAGGGTGAGGGCTGTCACGGGGTCTACAGGGCAGGTCATTGCCCAGTAACCCTGAGCATGGCAGGCTAGAGATCTTTTGGACCAGCCAGGACGCAAGGCTTACCAGGCAAACTTATAGCCATGACATGCCTCCAATATCAAGTCAGGATCAGATTCAAACAACAATAAGGAAAGTAAGGGCTTACTTGACCAGCACTGTTAACAGCTACACTGCTGCAGCAGAACAGCTTTAATTGGGAGCCAAGAGTGAGAACTCACCTCAAAAAGTGTGTTACTCTCATAATCTTGTTAATAGGCAAGGGAAACATCACACACACACATAAATGGAAGCAAAACTAATAAAATTTATTATTAGTGTAATGGAAAATTTAATTAAATTCAAAGGTCATCACTACTATAGACCTAATTTCATGAATGAAACAACATTATTAAGGAAAAATAAAGAACAACAATGCAGTAGCAATGCAGTTAGAGTACTTGTATACATTTTTAATTCTATTTCTGCTATTGATGTAACTTACACACTTAGGGTCTATCAGGGGCAGAAGGACAAGTCACCAGCATTTGGAGTCCTGCACTGGGAAGGATATGTTGTTCATGATTTCTTCTTCCTCTCATTTTTCCTCCATTATACATTCACACACAGAGTTAGTGAACACACATTTACATCTTTGTCTACATTGGTCTGTTACCCCAGATTATATCAAGATACTATATTTGATGCTCCCTATGTATGATAGGATTTTATCATGCGCACTATTATAACATTAGATGCTATTACCATGTTATTCTTTACCCATAAATCAGTTTTGAGGATCTTCAGGTCCTTTTTTTTTTTTTTTTTGATTGACTATTAGTGAACAGTTTATAAATGTGGGCTCTTCCACAGCAAACCTGTGCCCCATCTCTTATTATCCCATGCCTATACTCCTCAGTACCCCATCCCATATCTTCATATTTCAAGGTCTCTGCTATCATAACTGTATCTTTACCATATATATTTACATCATTTTGCAAGGGTTATGAATATCTCATTCTGCCTAGAAAAATGCTCTTATATGCTATCTATATACAACTGCAGCTCTACAGCACAAAGATAAAACAAGAGACACAAACACATTTGGCTGATTAGAGAAATCTCTGTCATAGCTTAAACAAGTAAAAGCTACAGGTCAAGAAATATTAAGACAAAGCTGGCCTGACATGTCTCAGTCTAGAGGCCTTGCAAACTCATAAAATCTTGTTACCTGCTACTAGCAATAGCAAAATGCAAAGTTACAGCAGCTCCTAAGGGCAAAGGGACATGCTTATAGGGTACAGTCAGTGACCCCATGCAAAGTGAGGAGCTGCCTCCACCTGTGGCCCATCAGAGAGATTAGCAGGATGGAGAGGAGGAAGATGTACTCAGAGCTCTGAAAGAGGTGGGTTTGTTTCTGGTTTCCAGAAAAACAGGTGATCCAGATCACATAGGTATGTTTGGTCTTAAGATTTCAGCCAATGGAAAAAAGAGAGAATGCAGAAATATTTACTAATCAGCCCATTCCAGGGAGAGTGGGAGAGAAGAAAAAGGTCTTAAACAAAGGATTAAATGATCAGCTTTTAGTACCTAGGAGACATTGAAACATACACAAAACCTGGCATTAGTACAATCAAGATATTTGTAACAAGCCTAATTTCCTTTTACTGGTGAGATTATTGCTCTTGTAGGAAGGTTGTATGTGCATTACATATTTTCTTTTCAAAAAGTCTTTTGTATAGTCTCATATAACATTCTCATAAACAAAATACAGAAAAATGGTGAAGATGAGACCATGTGTGACTGAGTCCCTAGCTGAACAAAAAGGAGAGAATATTAAAAGGAATTCTAGTATAATGTCTCTGGGTTTTGGGTCTTACAATCTAGGAAATGGACCAGATACTTAATAAATCATAGTTGTGACACCCGACTAGTAAGGGTAGTGTGTCCTTTTGGAATGGATCATGTGCTGAATAGAATCATGGAATCACTAAGATCAGAAAAAACCTACAAGCTCATGGAATCCAACCTTTGAATGAACACCAGCATGTCAACTAGGCCATAGCACTAGATCCCACATTCAGTTGTTTCTTGAAAAGTTTCATTCACCCCCTTCCTTACTTCACCAAGAATTGAAAATGCTATCATTTTGTGGTTGCTATGTCCAAGACAGCCTCTGACCACCACATCTCCCACTAGCCCTTGTAAATTCATAAGCAGCAGGTCAAACGGGGTCCCACCCCTGGTAGGTTCACTTGCCAGCTGTGTCAGGAAATTACCTTCTACACTCTCCAGGAACCTCCTACACTGCCTCCCCTCCACTGTGTTGAGTTTCCAGCAGACATCCAGCAAGTTAAAGTCTCTGACAAGAACAAGCAATCATAAAACATCAGCCAGCCACTGACATATAGAATACTTCACCTGCCACTTCATCCTGGTTGAGTGCTCTATATCAGACTCCCAGCAGGATATCTGCCGTATTAGCCTTCCCTCAGGTTTCAACCCATAGGCACTCAACCTTCTCATCACAGTCCTTGACAGCTGAAATGCTCTCTAACAAATAGGGAATATTTGTTATTTGAGAAAATACTTTGGCTTTGGAAAATTAAAGTTGCTATGAATTCAGGCAAAAATGTGAATTTTGAAAAAGGTTGACATGAAAAGAAAATACTATATCCAAAACAAGATAATATGTATTTGGGGAATAGGTTATTCTACTCAATGTGGGTAGGTCTCAGCTGGAATATTTTGGGATGCTGTGTTTTCAGAACTCATCATAGTGGAGGAAGTCAAAAGGAAAACAGAGGGGAAGATGTTTGGAAAACATGAAAAATAAGGCAATCAAATCCAAATTTTAGTAAGAAAATATAATGTTTCTAGTAATTAAAAAATCTATGGTAGGATTTAGTTGCTTAAATATTGATGTCTAGAGCCAATTAAAACAGCCCATGTGTCCTACTTAGCTTCCAGCAGCTCTCTTATAAGAACATGCATTTTATGTAGTGTCATATCTGTTAACTTCATAAGGAAATGCTAAATGCTTTAGAGGATCTGAAATTACACAGCTGTTCATAATTTGGACACCTTAGTGTCTCTCAAGTTCAAAAAATTACATGAAGAATACAAAATTTTGAAGTAGTTTGCAACCACGAAGACTTTAATGACAAAGACAGCAAGGATAAAGCTATGAAAGGAGCTTAGAGTCAGCACTTTTGAATTCTATTTAACAGAGGCTTGTTTGTTGGTTTGGTTTTTGGTTTTGCTTTGTTTGTGTGATTATTTTTTCCCTTTTTTTTCTAAAGATGCCTTTAAGCAAATATCTTTGAGTGGTCCAAATATTTTTAGTTGTCGAGGTGCTCTTAATCTTACCCAGAATAGAACAACAAATTCAGTGATATATTGCAGATTTTCTATATATTTTAGTCTGTGATTTCCATCTGGAAATTAATCCCATATAACTGAATGATTAATTTAAAGTTTAATATTTTCGTTGCCATCTCATCACAAAGATTGCTGAGCTTTCAGCAGTTCTAACTTTAAAATTGGTATAAAATATTTTCACCAAAAATTAGTTTCTAAAACTAAGTATGAAATAGCATGAAGTACACACCTGGCAAGCATCACACTTTAAATGCTACCCTGCTGAGGAAAAAACATATCCTGTTTTAAAATATGTACTTCTGGTTGTTTAGCAAGAGTAGGATTTAAGTAGTAAGCTTTAAGTCTCAGATGTATTACATATATGTCCAACTATGCTGAGAATAGAAAGGAAACAGGTTTTCCACAAATAAATGCACTTAAAGAGAGGAATACAAAGCTGGAGGTGTGGGGGGATGGGAAGCAAAACAAAATAAGTGGACTTCAGGTAGTCATTCTTCTTCCTGAGCTTTTTATGATTCTTATCAGGGATCATAGCCCCAAATCTTGCTGCAACAGCTTTTATTCAGATGGTAATGTTGTCTTAATATCAAATTAACGGCATCTGGGTGCAATAATTCCTCAGGTAAGTTTTCCTGAAATGTCTTTTGTAGCTTTTGTTTTTACTTGAAACACAAATTGTGGTATAGAGAGTGTGAGGTTGTTCATGATTTTGTACAATAAGATAAAGTTAATTTTGGATTTCAGTAATTTCAAAGAATGTGAAACTGCCCTAGCTGTGGAAAGATCTAAGCTAAACCAAGCTAGGAGTTCAGGGGAAAATCTGATTGAAATGCTTCTATCTTTTGCTTGGTATCAGTAAATACAGTTTGCACTAACTATAGGTTAGGGAATGCTAATATAAATTTGCTTGTAGCCTTCCACCAAATTTAATGAAACGTTGATTGAATTGACTGTTGGGGTTTTTTCGTACTGAATTTATTATGAAGAGTTATCTCACAATATATCAGAAAATGCTGTCATTGATGTGCATTGCACTTGTAATAATTCTGTGAAACTGTCTTGTTAATGTATTATATTACTAAGAGGACCTGAGGAAAGCACCTGTGCATGCTCTGGCAAACATTGTTCTGATTCCCATCTCAACAATCTAGAGGAGAGTTTTTCCCCAGCAAGCAGACTTTTATAGAGAAGAGTCCAAATACTTTGTAGAGAGTGACTTTGGAGTACAGAGAAAACAAATGTTGAACTTGCTAACATTTTGTAAGTTATTTACTTGTTTTGGATACTAGAATCCTCTGGGAGTTATACAAAGATATATTAAGATTTATATAACACAAGGACCCTACCTGGAGAAGAAAGCTTCCCAGAAACTGGTCTTCAAGTGTCCTCTTGACTTCAGAACTATATTTGTCCTCAGAAACAAAATTTCCAAAATCAGGCACCAAATCAAAGCTGACCGTAACTGAGTAGCCTATGCAAATGTGTTATTACTTATAAACATAAATTACTGGCATGGAATTAAAAAATTATCATACACCAGAATAAGCTTATGTAAAAAATGTTCTGAGGTTCTTGTAGTGGTGATTTTCACCCAAATTTCTCAAAAAAAAAAAAAAATCCTCAGTAACCTTCACCTCTCAGTATTTGTTCTCAATAAAAAACCTAAATTTTAAAAAATTGAAAGAGACAGGCTTTGAAAGATTGGGTTGGAAAATAAAATATCATCATCTTTCCAAAATCATAGACTCTGCAGATGATAATTTCATGGATCATGGCAATTCATCTCATCTTTCTCCTTTAACAGAATTTTGTTATCAGCTATTTTCTTTCACCCAGTCTGATTAATGTATCTTGTAAAATCCACAGCATTTGTTCTAAAACTTGTACTTAGCTTCGAAGATTGTTTCTTCTTTTTCTCATGGCAGAAGAGCTTATGGAGCCAAAAGCTTCCCTCTTTTCTCAAGCTATACAAATTGATCTAAAAAAAGATACTATATCTTCCTACAAGCTTTACCTAATTTGTATCCTTACACTGTCACAGCTGCAATCAATATAATCGACTTAGCACCTAAGTTATGGTAACATTGAGTGATGATAATGTCTTTGTAATGCATTTAGCTAAAGTTTAAACACTTTCTGGTTTTCTGATTATATCTGTCTCCAGTAGTTCTAAGACACCAATTCCTATAGTATTAGCTATAGTAGTCGACCTTTTTAATAATCTTCCCAAAACCCTATTCAGGTGAAAAAACCCACTGATTTTTATGGTTTTAAATCAATGATATATGAGAAGTGGCAGGTATTTCCTCAAGTTTCCCTAAAAAGCCTCTGGACAAAAGCACAGTTCAAGGCTCTTAAACCTTGACTGTTCTTCTAACCTGTAAAAATATCCTTTTGCTTATTTAAAAATGTGGATAAAAAGAGAGAGAAAAAAAGTCAATCTTAAGTTCAACCAATGTTTTCTAGTGTAGTCAATATTCTGACTCAGACCTACAGTTCATTTTAAATTGTAAATTGTATCTAGATCCCACTTTAGGTTAAAATAAGGTGGTACAATTACACAGCAGGAATTCCTCAGGGATACCTGGCCATGATTTTTCTAGTAATAGCAAAATTACATGAAGGATTCAGTTTTGCTCACAGAAGTTCAGTTGCTTTGCCTGACTTTGGGCCCAATCTGGCAAGCAAGACATGTGCAAATGGTTCAACTTTGCTCCTATATAAAAATGTGAAGTTCCTTGCAGTTCACATTTCTCAAAATTGAAATTTGAATTGCCAAAATTGAAAATCTTTTGAAATTTAAAACTACACCAAAGAGATTTTGGTTTTTGAATATATATGAATGGCATTCACTTATGAGGAGTCTACCAATTAAATCACAGTAAGACAAAAAGAACTAGGACTCTAACGAACTTAGTTAAATAAAGTAAAAATTTTAAAACTGTGTTTTTCAAGTTGCAAATCCCAAATTCCAAGCTGTGTTTCTCCAGAGAATGTGTATCAGAAATAGCAACTGCTCCAGCGTTAATAATTCTTTCATAGGATTTGCATGCTAAGGCTATTTTTTTCAAACCCCCAGTCTAGGCTCCTTATTGGTTCATAAATCTTGATGAGCCTTGTAAATTTTCTCACATTTTCATTAACTGTGCCTGTACTGACAGCAAAATTATCCATCCCAACCAGATGATGACTATAAAACAGTGTACAGATGATGCAAAGAGAAGTAAAAAAAAGACAAGTATCCGTAGGACTTATCGGTACGCACTGTACAGCTCTGCAGTTCACAACAGCCCAATGAAAGTATCAGTTTAAAATAATAATTAATAGAAAAAGCCCATTCATGACTCTTAAGTAGATAGAAACTCTGAATCTGATTGTTTTCACTGATGTAGTCAGCTAATGAAATAAAGATAAAGCTCCTAATTTATTTCTTAGGTCAAGCCATAATATTTCCTGAGTTATTTGACTGAAGGAGAAACAATGCAAATGAGTGCTTGACTGACCTTTTTTTAATACTTTACATTACCTAGCACTTTCAGGTTTGATTTTTTGCAGTTCAATGGCTGTTGCTTTTCATTAGAATAATAAGGGCACTAGAAATAGCTTCAAAACAGCTGTGATTAAGAAATGTTGCTGAAAGATGCATGTCTTATAAATAATCCAGAAAAATCACAAAAATTGATTTGTAGTCCTTGATTTCCTCCTTCCATATATCAGAACCCACTGCTGCAAACCTCTGGGCAACTCATTACCATGTTCCTAAACAGAAGCAAAGTAACTAAGCTAATAGTCTGTGTTTTTTTCTGCTTCGATATTCCTGAAAATCAAAGTTGTCCAAAGATTGCTACTCAGAGAAATTCTTCTCCTTAAAAAGCATAGCTTAAGGAGTTGAAACATTGGTCTTAGTAGTTAGGATTTCTGTCTGAAACTTGGAACTGTTTTCAGTAAAATTCTAACTTCTTTATTCCAGATGGTCAGTTATAAAATTTAATTTACAAAAACAGTTTGGTTGACATGTTAATTAAGATTAGGAAGTGGTCTTTAAATGGGGATACTGTTCTGGTTTTCTCCCTATCTTATAGTTTTGAGCCCTATGGTGATTAAAAAAAAAAAAGAAGAAGAAAAAAATTAAACCAGTAAAATTGTTTCCATTGCAATCAATCAGTGAGATTTTGAACCAGGGCCATTTATGCAAATGATAAAAAACTGAGTGAGCCATTTGCAATGCATAATTTAGCTAAAAATGTTAACCTCTCCGTCTGTTCAAGGCTTATCCACAAGCAGATCACACATTCCTTGAATTTATTTCTATTTAGACATGCTTTCTGGGAAAAAAGGACAAATTAATCTGGTAGTTTTATAATCACAAATATTCATGAGTATTTGGCAACACTTATTTATAGTTGCATCTGGTAGTAAGTACAGATTTATTTATTATTTGTATTTTTAATTCAAATCATGGGGTTAAAAATATTTGCAGCTAAAATTCTGTAGAATTTTCTTTAAAGAGAGAGTAGCACTTTTTGTCTTATTCTTAATATTCTTAATATTTTCAGAACCAGATTCCAAATACTTACTCTGTCTGATACCTTAAAGAGCTTTCAGAAAGGGGATTTTTCAAACTGCCTGTGCTTAAGCCTTCCTATTTTGAGAACATATGATCATATGAACATATGATCTAATTCTGTTTAAAGTGGTGTATCTGGCTTGCCTTTGTGAGAGGTTATACAGAGAGAGTTGCAAACACATTGCTCTATATGGGCGCTTCACAGACAGAGCAAAACTTGTCGACCACACACAGACCCTACTGGGAACCCTGGGACCATGTCAGCACGTTGTAAATGTTAATATCATAAAGCCCCTCTCTCAGCTTTGATTTCTAAGAGACTGGACAGCACAGTGGTGCAGCCTCCTGTTGTTGGGTTTGTAAGACTTGGTGAGCTTATGTCTGTTCATGTCATGAAGTGTAGGTCATCTGCACAAAAGGCACCACTCATACTCCCTAGAAGCCCAGTTGCTAATACAACAGACTGAATGGTTTGGATAACAAGATATGGGAGCATCACTTTCATAGTTTTCTTCTGTAAATGCAGGAGACAGGAAGTGCAACCCAGTAGGTAGGATTCTGTCTCAATAGAAGACTAACACTTCCCTATCATAATAACAATTGCGGAAAATAAAAGAGAAACAACAACTCTAAATTATAAACGTATTCTGCCATAGAATGTTTGTAATTAGCTGATATCATGATTTAGAATAAGCAATGTCTTAAATTTAGGAGAATTTTACTGCAAGAAAGAAATGTAGATATTCTAATGTTTATTGGAATGAAAATTGCTCTGCTAATAAAGAAAACAGTTTATAAAAGAAATAGAAAAACAAAATAATAGAAACACCAATTACAGCTAGAAAATTATGTAGATTTTTCTTAACATAATCAACTAAGCAACATAAGACATTGATTGGCTGTTACCCACAAGCAATAAAATATTATCATAAAAAGTTTAAAATAGAAAATATGCAAGTACTTTTTAAGCACCCATTTTAGATTGAGTTCCTGTAAGGGCAAAATGTTTCCACTACAGCTAATTCAGTATCCCCATTCCCTGACTGGTATTCTCTTGGGTTCCAGACTATATCACACCAACAAGGCTTAAATTAGTGAAAATGTGAATAGTATATAATCAAAAAGATCCCAAATGAAGCGTATTTTATTCTTGTTAGACTAGCCTTTCGGATTTACTGTATTCCACTGAAATATTTTAAATCTCAAAAATCTCTTCTATATTCATCCCAAATGGAGTTAGCCAAACAAGAGTCATTGCCTAATTATTTTATTTCATAGTAATTGATTGCTTATTTTACCCACAGGTACACGTTTCCTTGCTCTCTAAGGTAGGAACAGGGGTGTTTCTTAGTAAATATCACACCCCCTTAATCATCAGAGGAAGCAAAAGTTTTGTTGGTATTGTGTCACCTTTGTTCCTGAACTACAACCCAGATTCTAATACTATATGCCACAAAATGGGAAGATTTTAGGCCTCACTTTTGGTTTTCTCATAGTTTTATATATTATATCTGGCATTTTCTTTAATATATATAAATATTTTTGTATTTATTCATCCTTCCTTCCCATCTCCATCCCTTGGGAAGGCACTGAGAATAATTTCCAGGCACTGGGAATCTAAAGGATTTTCATTTGGTAAACCATAGCAATGTTTTCCCTTTTAATGTTTGTGTGAACTGTCAGACAAACTAGTTTACCCCTGTAAGAAGTTTACTCATGTATGATCAGTTGTCTCTTATGGATACAGGATTACAGAACAAAGACTGAATGGGAATAAAAAGAAATGGGGGAGAGAAGGGAGGTGTCCTGCACACAGTGGCATTTCAGGAAGAAAAGAACCTCCATTTGACCTGAGAATTGTGTTAATGAATTTGAATTTTTATATATAGGCAAATGTAAAAGATTACTTCTACTGGGGATAGGAAACTGAACAATCTAATTCAGTTCCTGTAGTGAGACTTGTAAGAATTGAATGAATCCTGTGTTAACTTAATGATTTGATTGCCAAATGTATTAATTGGTTGGCCTGTGATTTAATTCACTACCACATTTGAGCTTCATTTTATAATTAAAATGTCCATTTTTTTTGGATTAGTAATTGACACAGGTTAGAATTTATGGCAATGGCCTTGATTTTTTCTTTATTTGTTTTATAGTTCTTTTAAAAATCTGCAAAGTTGTACACAAAAGCAGATTAAATGAGATATTAACTTGCACTGACAGTCTTAAAACTTACTGAAGTACATACTTTTGCCTCATCAAGTAATTGATTCTCTCTCTGAAAATGATAAACAGATTTCCCAGCATAAAGATGAGAGACAAGGGGGTGCCCTTTCTTTCCCAGGGGCAAAGAGAATGCAAGGCTTTTGCCAGGCTGTGTCTGACTCTAGGCTGCAAGTTTCTTTCTACCCGTTATATGATATCACTTCCACTTCCCGTGTAGACTGGTGAATATTTAAGTAAGAATACCCTACGAATATATGAACCTCAGCATGGTCATAAAGGACATGAAAACCAAGAACTCAGTTCCCACAAACAGAAAAGCCATAAATTTTAAAGAGTTGTAACTTGTAAATACAATAACATTTTGAATGTAGTAGAAACAATCTATAAAAACTTGTATATAAAATAATTTGTAAATTATTTGCCTGTTGCAACTTGCATGAATATCATGTAAAAAGGAGAAACTAAATTATGCAAGATTTCTACTTGGTTAGAATATGTTGTCAATAATCAAATAATATGAAAGTTCGATTTTGGGTTTTTCTAGCAGTTCTTATTTTTGCTGTAAAATCTTGCAGCAAGTAAAAATGTCAGAGCTAAAAACACAGTAAAAAACTTCATGCTTGAATTGTCATTTTATTCTTTTGTGCAGAGATTGAATTTAAGGGTCCATACTTTTAGTCAGTGATGTTGACAAAACTGACATATAAATGAAACAGCTTGCACCTGAGGTTCTTTGTGCATTTGACAAGCTATAATGGAATTGTTTGCAAAGTTTTATTGAAGTTCCTACTTCCATTTATCTTTGTTAGCATAGCTACAGAAATCTGCTTTATATTATTCCTGCAATAAATTAAACTAACTATAATGGAATTATACATGGAGAGGAAAAGACAATAGTGTATTTTATGCGTAAGGAAAAATGTTTTTGTGGGAAAATATTTATAGATTATGACTTTGATTTTTGTAACAATTAGATTGGGTTTATTTAACAACGCCTAAAACAATGCCTAAAGCTTGCAAGAATCTCTGATCAAGGACATTGAATAATTTCCTTTCTTTCTTTTATCAAGAGGGGAATTTCCAAGTATTTGTGAACTTTAACCCAAATGCTTCTTCATAACAACTGACAGGGCAGATTATTATTCCTAAATGGTTTTTTTTTTGCTTTTGTTATATGATCAAAAAATGAAGAGCAGTCTAATCTGTTTGCTAAATTAGCCACTAAGTTCTTACAAGATGCTAAGCACTAATTCTCAATCCTCCACAATGTTTAGCTTGTGCATAAAGGCCTCCAAAGTCAATTGAAATAAAATGCTTCTGTCCATATGTTCCCACCAAAAAAGCTAACTGGAAATTATTGTGACAGAAAGTCCTACCTTGAATTTAATTATATTTTCATATCCATATTTTATATTGGTTTTTATAAGACTCCAAAAGTTCCTGTGACCTTGAAACTAGTGACCAACTTCAAAAATACCATAAACCAGAAAATTCACGATAATAATGATACTAAAGTATAAGTACAGCAAAAATAGCCAAAGGAAAAAAGAACTTGGAAAATTATACAAGTTTTCTAAGAAATAGGAAACTAATTGTTTCTGTTCCTTTAAAGTCTAACTATAAGAATATTTATGTACCTGCCTCTCAAAATGACACAAACCGATATAGAAAAAGAAAGTATCTGAAATGTGCCAGTACATATTAAACTATAAGTTCCTAATAAACCTAGAAGGTTAAGACAACTACAGTACATTGCAGAACTGAATTGAACATCTTTTTAAAGAGAGAAGAGCCTGAGTCTGTTAACATTTCATAACTCATAAATGACTGCTGTCCATTGCCCTGTACCACCTTGTCCCCACATTTAAACCTCTGATTCCTGACGAAAACAACTCATGCATTGACTCCAGAAATTAGACTAAAATATTTAACTAACTGAAATTGGCTCACTTAAAATACATTTGATAATTGTTTCACTCTTTTTGTGAAAATTGACTTCTTTATGCTTCTGTGAAAATTATGCAATGGTGTGGGATATTCATCACTAGACACCATAATGTGGATAAGACCTTACCTAAATGGCAAGAAAGCCAAAAGAAGATGGGCAAAATATAATCAATATCCCAGAAAATCTGCAACATTTTTTAAGATAAATGTTTTAATAATTCATTTTACCCTGCCAGTGTCAAACTACATAAAAAACACCTATGTTAAAGAAAATCAAAAGGTTTATTGTATAAGCCAAACACTTTTAAAGCTCTATTCAAAATGTTAAGTAAACATATTTGTTTTGTAATACAGAAGAACAAATTCTATTTCCTGTTTTAATTTTCAAGCCATTTAACATTATTTCCCTTAGATTAAGTCTATCTGTTGATGTTAATAAAAAGTATGTAATAAAAGCTAAATCCTAAATCCTCTCATCTTTTGTGGTTAGTTGACTGGGTGCTGACTATTTTCCCTTAAACATTTTTTAGTTCTCTTTCTATCCAGTCTTGCCTCAAAAAGCTGTGCTTTATAAAAAACCCTCCTTCTTAAGTAAAAATAAGCACCTTTAACAGAGGAAGCTACAGCACTTAAGAGGAAATAGAAAGAGGAAGATGTCCTTTTACGCAAAACTTCTAAATTCAGACCTGTTCATCTGAGTTTGGGTGAGACAACTCCATTGGGTGGGGAAAGAAGTAGTTTTCCTTTCTTTTTAAATTTTTTTTTAATAAATTAGCATTTTTAAACTACTTTTTAAATAGTTTTGAACAAATTAAAATGAAAATACAGAAGCCTGAAAACAAGGCAAAAATCTCAGGAAATGTTCATAAACACAAAACCACAACAAAAAGGGTATTAAAAATATTTCAGAATTTCTCCACAGTCATTCTAGTCCTGCAGTCTGTTTTGGCTGCATCACTGCTAGCAAAAAGAAGGATTTTAAGGATATAAACACAGATCTTTATTCCTTTATCTTACTTTAAATATATCAGAAGAAAAACCATATTTTTCTTCTCCATCCTGTGATTTCCACAATAGTTACTGTTTTTAAAAATGGATAGATATGAACTCATTACTGGAAAACTTTTGGAAAAAGTACTAAAAATTCCCTGTACCTTGCTCTCCCTTACTGTTGGTACAGACCTGTCAGGTGTTGAAACAATCCTGGTTACTGGAAACTCAGTTCCTTTGTAGGCAATTTTCCACAATCTTTGACAAGTCCAAAATTCCACCTTATAAATGAAATGAAACATTTATGAAAGCCTTTAGAAATTTCAACGGTTTCTCATGCTTTTGGGATCCTGAAAATGCCAGAATGTTCACAGCAGGAATTCAACTCTCTTTATTAGAAAGAACTTGAATCTGTTTACTTTTACAAAATGCCAGATATATCTGAATTTTCTTTTAGTTATGTGCTTCTTCTGATTGCTATTGTGTCCTGTTGTGTTATGCTTTTCTTCAGAAGACACTTACTAGTGAATAGCTTTAGTATTTGAATATCAGCTTGACGTGAGCTTTTTATTTCAAGACACACTTTCTATTTAATTTATAACTGTGTTCATCAAGACAGCAGTGCTCCATTGCAGGAGATCACTCATTATTATGTGCTCAAAATAATATATAAAAGATTTATCTGAGGGCTGATACATCCAGTTGGGAGTCTGGAGAAACCAAGTTTCTCCTGCTGTGAGACGTAGAGCAGGGCAACTTAGACACTGTTTGTGATCTGAAATGGGTTGCTGTGCTGGTTGTCCACCCAGCTTGCCTGAATTTTTTGAGTGATTGTACTCCTATGGGTGCCCTCCCTACAGTCACACACGCTGCAGAGGCAGGAAGAAGAAATGCTTCAGATTTGTTACAGTGATAAGCCTGATACTTTCAAGTGATACAGTTTCTCATACCACTTTTCCTCCACTTACTACTTCAATCTATTTCAGACTGCAGCAATGACTACACTGACTAGTCCTCAAAGTTCGTTCACAATCATGAGCAGATATGAAAATTATCTAAAATTATTTTTAGGTTTCCCTCAGTGTCTGTATCAAATGATTCCTAACACATGCTTGATGTGTATTTCCTCTTCAAATACTTCTGTTCAATAAAATGCAATGAAGTATAAAACAGGAATTTTTTTGACAGTATTTATTACTGACACCAAAATTATGCTTCTAAAGATGATACCCATCATCTAGCCCATGCATCATTGTTAAAATTATGACTTTCTGTTTCAACTCTGTGCAAATTGTCTATTTTTATGCAAGAAAACTTAGATCCAATTCAGTTAGAGTGAGTTGGGTTTTTCCTACTTGCTTCATCAGAAATAGGATTTTCATTCATTATACTTCTTTGATAAATCCAGATAGAGTTTTCAAAAGCTGTGTTACAACACAATAATTCTTCATACTTAAAGATCACTTAGAAATGTTTTTGTTAATATATATATAATTAGAATTTTGCTTTTAAGTGCAATACTTGTTAATTAATTAAATATAGGTTTTAAGAGGTTAATTGTTCAAAGTTAAATTTCATTTTTAGGAAAACTGTCTCTGTGGAAATTGGTGTCACTAATAAAAAACCAAAAAGCACAAAAAACTTTGAGCAAAATGTTTCTAGTTTTCATCTAAAGTAAGGTTCATGCCCAGGGTGTTTCCGAAGCTAGTACCCTCAGAGTTATTTAAAATATAGGCCACTGAATTTACAACTTATTATTTAACAAACTGCTTCTTACAACTTTTTCTTCCCCATTACCAAGAGCAATGCTGAATCTTTTTCTTTCATTGTTGTTAATTTTTATAACATTTTCTCTAACTCATCAAATTACAGCATAACACCACCCTCAACTTTGGCAAGACAGTAGGGAATCTGGTCTGATTGAGCAGAGATTTATCCTTTGAATCCTGTGATTCCCATTATGTTATTTTTCTTGGCATGGGGCAAAAGGTGCCTCTCAGTAAGATTAATTCAAGCAGTTGAGAATTGAATATTTGGCAGTATTCTATTTCAGTTTAAATTCACTGATAATAGTCATTGTGCTAGAGATATTACTTTCATCTTCTCCAAAATCTTTGGCTAGATTATCATCACCTTTATTAATACTGAAAGCTAAATTTTAGCATTTTTAAATGGGGTGCATGAAAGATTAAAGACCATTTGCAGGATAACTTGTATTGTTGTCTGAAGCACTAAAACGTCAACGAAAATTGAGTATCATATCTTACAGGGAAAATCCTATTCTAGCTCTCTTTTTCAGCACTTTACTTGAAGTTCCCATTAACCTTAACAGTGCCATCAGACAACTTTTTGATTGGATGAAATATTCTTCTAACAGAAAAAGGCTAGATTTGGATATGATGTATCCCATGAGTAGCGTTAGCAGGTTCAAAAAGTCTGACAGAACTAATACATCAACAGATTCTATACAGCAAGAGATTGCCTGATTGGCATACAAAACACAGGGAGACCTTTGTCAACATTATATCCTCTCCCAACATCCTCTGTTACGCTAACATTTTCTTGTCTCTCCAAAAATAGTTCAAGAGCCCTGTGTAAACCTACTGTAAATCCAGAATGTATCAAAATTCCTGAGAAAAATTCTGTCAGAATTGGGCTTTGGTTTTGAGTGCAGATACCTGTGATGTCAAGCAGACACCTTAAAGGGTACTAGGCTAGAAAGTTTTCATAACTTTATCTGCTAAACTGTGCACCAGTATCTAGGGGATGAGGTACTTTTTTATTTTGGTTGGTGTTCTTATCCTTTGGGAAGTTGTTTCTCTGTATATTAGATGTTTCTTATGCAGCTGTTCAGAGACAGCACAGGTGTGGCAACTATACACTGAATTTTTTGTGATAATTCTGAAGTGAAAGCCACCTTCAACACAGAATAAGCTCATACAGAAACAAGGGAATTACTTTATTTGTGGTCATAGCTGAAGTGGAATGACAGTAGAAAAGTCAAAGTTGAGCACCAGGGAAGAAAAAATACATCAGTCTCCTAACTGTTCAGAAATGATGAAGGCAATTTAAAAAGAAAAAACACATGGCAGACCGTCTACAATGTGAACTGCACTGTAACTTCAGTTTAGTAGTTTGAATTAGGATGACGAACTTAGGGGGCTGGATCAAAGCTGAAATTACTCTTATTTCCTGGAGAGAGAGAGAAAAAAAAGGGATATCATTAAGAATTAAAATCCCTCATTTGGATGTCGTAGAACATAATTAAGAATTTATGTTTAGTGATGCATCAGTGAAGAATGACATTATTTTTTATCAAAGTGTAGAGTTCAAACAACTGACCATACTGAGGTATATTGTCTTAAAGACACAGTTTCTCACTTGAAATTCAAAGGGTTTCTCCAGATAGATTTTCAGTGGTTAACCGACATGTAGGGATTAAGTCTGCATTGTCTCTTAAGTGACATTGAAACTGGTCTCAGGCTTTTTTTTTTAAATCCGACAGTGAGAATTATAATTCCACTGTAATTTCCACAGATACTCTGATTCAGTCAAACTATTTTTTAAGATTGAAAAAATATTTAAAAGCAAACATTAGAAATAAAGATTTTTTTTCAAATGGGGATCATCCATATTCTTGTGAGAGGAGTGATGAAAAATAAAAAAGTTAACCTAATTATACTTTTCTCATAAATTACCAGTGAAGAAAATCTTCCTAAGGGAAGAAAATGTTCAAAAAAAAAAAAGTTAGTTTTCAAGCTAGCTTTTATTTCTATTTTTCTTCAATTATCTACATCATGTCCTATTTATGATAGTAGCACTTAAAGCTAAACAAGGGCTATTCTCTACAGGTTTTCTGCCACAGCAACAGAGTAGCATAAATATCCCCTCTGATTAATTTGGGGTTTTGCATATGTACATAAAAGGTTGGCACCATTTTGTCAGATATCAGCGTACTGAGTATTTGGAATACTTCCTTTTTAAGTTATTTTTCATCCTGAATTTGTCTTAATTGGCTGAATGCTCAGCTGTTACACAACTGCATATGGTAGAAGTCAAGATGTGACTGTGACTGTTTCTAATCTGGTAGCATGGAAAACAGTGCAAGGATTGTTACTTAAGTCTTTATTATACCTTTATTGAAAGGAAATAACAAGATCTGGGCCACTCAAACAGATAACAACTGTAAAATTTACAAGGTGTTTTATGAAGAGTTTATTTCTAAACATTTTTCCCTGTTAACTTTGCCTATCATTCGATTGCAAAGATTTCAGCTATGACCTCCTTTATTTTGTTAGAGATCAAAAATCCTGTATATGAATGTATTCAGGTGCAAAAGAGTTGTGAAATTTAATTAGGTCCAATTGGTTTAAAAATGGGATACAAAAATGAATGTGATAATGACTGCCATAAGCAAACTTTCCTTTTGTACTTTAAAGCACAGCTTCTCTATTCTGTCCCCTTCTCTATAACTTTATTTGATTAAGTAGTTCTATTCTGATCTTATACTAAAAATAACGAACAATTGAAATGTAGTCTGTGTTAGTGTGAGGGCCTTTCAGTCTGCCATGGGGCAAATTCTGCTCAGTGTCAAGGGCATAAGTAAAGGCAGAGAATGAGCTCATTTTATGTTCCAGTTCCATGAAAAAATCAAAGTTGTTCAGTAGTTAATATCTTTTCTACCCAAATATCCTATTAATTAAAGAACTGTGCTCTACTCTTTTCCTTTAGGACCCCAAACCTCATAAATTTTGGTTCTTTGGGTTCAAAGTGATCTCAAATTCATTTCTCCCTAATCGGTTAGCTCATTAAGCAACTTTAACCACCTTATGTAACAGCTTTTATGTTAAATAAATTATAATAAGGAATCAATAGTAAAGCTAGCCTGATCAGGCAGAAGATCAAAGCTTTATACACAGATTATTGGCTCTATGTCCTTGGAGTGTGATCTCTATGAAATTAAGGGCAGATGCTTAATAGTCTACAAAGTAATTTTTATATTACAAGTACACAGATACGTGACCAGTCTCCTGTGCCTATGGATTTTCAAACAGCTGCAAGAACTGGTAAAAACTGAAATATGTACAAGTAAAAACTCAAAACACTTCAAGTTACTTAAATCCTATTTTTTGGATATTCAAATTTTTATGAATTTGTAAACAATAGCATAAACAAAACATTTCTAAACTTTTTTCCCTTAAATAGCTGTCTTTTGAGTGTTGCATAACTTTTCACATAGTAGTTCTGTCATCATTTACTTTCTCTAACGTGATTAAGTAATATCAAGTTTCTAATTTTCCAGCGGCACATAAAATAAGGTTTCTTTTCTGGGAAGTCAGGCAATGTTCATATTGGCTTTAATATTTAATGTATGGTACAAATGTGCTGATTCACCACTTCTTGTATGCAAGCAGTGGGAAAAAAAACAGGAGAAAAAAAGTTAAGGTTCATTTTTAAGAAAAAAATGTCACCCAGAACACAAACAATTCTTGCTTAAAGTTCTACTTTTCTCTGGAGTGCAGCGTTCTAAAGTGTGTTGGGGGATACAGCTTTTATTATCACAGTGATTTTCAGGTAGTATCTGCTTTGTGTACAAGTGGAAGGAAAGTTTATTCTAACTGCCAGCTCCACTCAACTTGTGACCTAAAAGTGAAGGAGGCAAGGTTTGGCTTGGTCTGGTTTGACTTCATTTTGCTTGGATTTTTTAATCAGTAATAAAGTTTCTGTAACTGAAACTTGTCTTCTAAATTGGTTGATGACACGGGAGACAGAATAGGATAAATATTCTTTTCTTCCATAGTCTTCCTTACAGCAAATAAATCCATTGAAAGCTTTCTTAATAAAAGCAACAGATTCTGAATGCTTAGGGGTAAGTATCTTCAGAGGGGAACTGACCCTAGAGGGTTACAAGAAATGTTCAACCTTCACAACTCCCAGCCTTAGTCACCCTTGCTTCCTTGCAGCACTTGATATTATTTCTCTCTGTTCTCAAAATGAGAAAATAGCTCACGGGAATTTTTTCTTTGCTGTACCCAAGTAATCAAGCTTCAGAAACAAATGAATACAACAGAACAAGTGGAAACAGAACAGCTCACTTTTTCTGTAAATTTATATTTTATTGTCACAGCAAATCCGTGTCTCATCACCTGCTATTTTCAATCATCTGGTGGAGAAAGGGCACTTCCTGTTCAGGCTTTCTGGTATACACAGGGACTGGAGCTGGTATGCACAGAGAACTGATACTCAGATTTCCTTCTGTTATAAAAATTTCCTTAATAACAGTTATAATTTTCATTTGGAGTCCAAGTGTTTTCCATTTTTGAATGCTTCAAACTCATATTCTAATATGAACATGTTTAATATTTTTTTAATGTGGGTCCAAAATTGGCAGTTTTAGCTTTAGAATGAGAAGATTAAGTACTGTTCTCTTAACTGGGAACTGTGGTTAGTCATCACGATTTTTATATCCCGAACCTTCTGTGTTCCCCTAAGTTGTTGGTTCACTCTATAGTTACTGAGCACTGAAAGTTATGTTTCAAGATCTCTGCTGTTCAGAACCACTTTTCAAAGACTGTTCTTTACTCAAATATATACAGGAAGCCTTTGCTGCATGCATGATGCCAGGAAGTCAGGCAAGAGATTTTCAAATAGCATGATAAAGATGAGGCTGTTTCCAAGTGTCTAATCCAGCATGTCCAGATCAGTGCTATTCAACTTCTAAATTATCATCTATGCCATAATAATAGTCAGTCCCGAGGCTGATCTGCAATCTTAATTAAACTGGTGTGAAGTCAGTTCACAATAATGAATTAATTATATGTGGTAGTGTCCCTATATTTCAGAGAAAGAGACCCACTTCACAATTGGCATGGACTCAGCAGAAGTACATAGATGGTTATCGTGGCTGAGCTGACAGCTAGATAGTTTTTAATGCTGCATGTACCCAGTCAGGGGCAGTTGCTGCTGCTCTAAATCCAAGGCTTTTATCCTCTCTTCCCTCACAGAGCTGTCCTACTCAGCGCTTTATCCACCCGTCACCCAATGAGAAGTACTGCCTTGCTCTGGTGTGTAGCCTGAGCTCTCTCTCATGGTTTTCAGTTCTATTCCAGGATAGATTGGGCTGTCTCTTTCATCCAGATGGTTTGGGCTAAAAAGTGTCCCACTGATCATTAGGAGTCACATGCCCAGTCTTCATTTTACACTTTTCAGTTTCCTTGCCTTGGTGACTTGATTTTTTTGTGAGGTACTATACTCTTTTATTTACTTCAAGCCTTCTACCATTTAATTATCTTTTTTGCTCATATCACAAACTAGGAGAGGAAATTTTTTTTGTTTAATTTTTTCATATATGTTTATTTGATCATTCATTTTTTCATATACATTTCTGGTTTCCATTTTTCCTTTCAGAAAAAAAATTGCAGTCTTTTCACATTCCTATTAGTTCTTAAATGCCCTTGAACTTTCTTATTTTGTCTGAATTGCCTCTATTTCTCCCTTTATTTATTTGTTACAGTGGTTAGCAAATTTACTTTGCATTTAACAAATTATTTACAAGTATGTGGCCTCCTCTATGTTCCCAACTTTAAAGTTTCTTCACTTTTTTTAATACACTGAGCAGATTATTTTTCTGAAACTGTGTAACTGATTTATTAATCATTTACATTTGGGTATTAGTCATTAGAATCCTTGTAAAACTGCCATCAAACATCTGAAAAGAAGATCTCCTGTGTGACTAGATAAAATATGAATAGATCAAATACATTCTATTAATAATATTACAGCCAAATGGTAACTTTAAATAGGACAAACTATTCATAGGTGGGGACATTTTGAAAATAAGGCCCTGAGACACAAGTAATTTAAAAACTTGTCAAAATTAAGATTTTTAAATTCTTGGATTACAAAGAATACATCTTTTCAGCAGCTTTTTCAATAGCTGTATAGATTCAGTGTGAATGGTTTCAATGCAGAGTGACAGGAACACATTGAACAGTACATTTATAAGGGACAAACCTTGAAAATTAGATGCTCATATTAGGCTTCTTAATGTTTGTTGGATATTAAGAGCAGAGGGAGGAAACTCAAAAAATTACATGGCTATCTAAGCCATTTCCAGGGATTTTACTCAGTGCCCAAAAGGCATCTAATGTCTTTTAGGTTCAAAGTGATACTTAAGTCCTTTAACCATCTTTAGAATTGTTACCCTTAAAAGAATGGCCTGTTATGCAAAGATGCAGCTCCTTCTATTGAAAATGAAACAATGAGTGTAGGATTGTAATTTTAAACAGTAATTTAAGAGATGGAATGTTAAACAGTAATAATTCAATGAGCTTTAGCCACAAAATAACCTTTCCTGCCTCTTTTCTTCTTCTCCTTTCTTTTTCTTCAACATTTCCCCATAAAACTGTAAGTCTCCTCAAAAAAAAAAAAAAAGACATGGAGCAGTAGATGTTCAAAGGTATTATTAATGTTCCTGTCACAGTAGTTTCTTGCCCACTGGGAAATTGCTCATTTATGATGAACCAGACCTCGACTATAGATGGAGCTTTTATAAGTTAAAAATATTTCCCTTTTCAATAATAAAGAAAGAACTTCGAAATAATACATTAAAAATGTCACTGAGGGCACTGTAGATGACTAATGAGTGACTTGAAAAGGATGAGTGCAATGTTTAGTCTTATAAGATTATTTATTGACTGTACTTTTACCATATCTATTTTTTGATTGACCTTTTATGAAATATAAGAATTAATCTGTGTCTGTCACCATGTTTATGAGGTTTTGGTGCTAAAGATTAATGGATGAAGATATACCACAAAATATTTTTTCTCTTTTCTTATTATATTTTAAAGGGGAAATAAGTTATTGCTACCAACACTATATCTATGCTAATGACATGCAATTATTTGCAGGAGTTTTCTTTTTTTATCATAAACTTGGTATCTACAAACATGTTTTAAACAGAAAACCGAACTATTTCTATGAATAATAACTTGTGCTTGAATTGTGCATTTTATAATTGCATTGGTTAAATGTTTAGGCTAATTTAAATTAGACAAAAATCCCCTATATTTAACAAAATAATTCATAACAAACCCTTCACAAGAAAGAAACAAATTAGGATAGTTAGATATTGCATGAAGAATTGAATGGTAAAGCAAAACAAACCCACAACTTTGATTCCTCCTCTTGACAGTAGTGAAAGGCAGTTTCAACTGTAGTATCCAGAGAATAAAGCACATTTGATATCTCAGCAACAGGCAAAAATTTGGTATTTAAGTGAAAGTAAATGAATTTGAGCAGGAAATGGTATGATTACACCTTTCTGATCAGTCATAACTAGTAAAGCAGTCTAATACTCATGAAGTGAAACTGGTGACCAAAGTGAGAAGAATGCAACTGGCAAGATCAAGGAGGCAGTGAAGGAGAATTTGCATCTCAGACACATTAGCCCAGTGGCATCCTGGTTTGTATCAGCAATAGTGTGGCCAGCAGGACCAGAGTAGTGATTGCCCCCCAGTACTCAGCACTGGTGAGGCCACACCTAAAATCCTGTGTTCAGTTCTGGGCCTCTCCCTACAAGAAAGATGACATCCTGGAGCATATCCAGAAAGGGGCAACAAAGCTGGTGAAGGATCCAGAGCACAAGTCATGAGGAGCTGTGGAGGGAGCTGGGGTTGTTTAGCCTGGAGAAAAGGAGGCTCAAGGGAGACCTTATCACTCTCTACACCTGCCTGAAAGGAGGTTGTAGAGAAATGTGGGTCTGACTCTTCTCCCAGGCAGCAACTGACAGGACAACGAGAAATGGCCTCACAGTGAGCCAGGGGAGTTTTAGGTTGGATCTTAGGAAAAATGTCTTCAATGAAAGGCTGGTCAGGCACTGGAATAGGCTGCCTGGTGCAGAGATATAATCACCATCCTGAAAGTATTGAAAAAGCATGTAGATATGGCACTTGAAAACATGATTTTGAGGTGAACATGGCAGTCACAGGTTACTGGTTGGACTCAATGACTTAAGTGGTCTTTTCCAGCCTCAATGACTTTATGACTCTATGTGGTTTAGAGAAAAAAAGGAGAAAAATAAAAGAAAAAAAGAGACCTTTCAGTGTTTTTGCAGAAGAAAATGTCTCAGTAACTTATTAGACAAATGTGCTCACTGTGTATAGAATTCTAATTTGAACCTAGTGAGTAAATTAAGACAGAAATTTTCATATTTAATGTGGAGAGGAATAAAATCTCAGGTAAAACCATTTTAAAAACACTTGCAAAAACATTTTAAAAATACTGAGTTGGTAAAAAGTGAGAAAGAGAACATGTACTGTTTACTGTGAGATTATCCAGCTTTTAATGTAGAATTCAACCCCTTGAACTCTGTCCCACTTTTACTTTTTTGTTTAGATTAGAATTTTTCACATCTACAAGTACTATCTCTCTGCTTCCAGAAACCACGATTTTATACTTTACATTTTTCTCAATTATTTGGTTCTCAATGGCATGTAGTTTCCTTCTTCTCTTCTCTCTGCATATGTCTCTTCAGTTTCATCTCCTTTTCTCCTGTCTCCTCTCCTGTCAATGTGTGGGCTTCTGCTCTTGCAAAATTGCAATAATTTGATTTATTCACATCTGCAAGGAAAGAATTCTTATGAACAGTGTCTTAGCTGATATAGAATGTCTTTTTAGCCCCAGCAATTTGTTTGTGTGTCTAAGTCTTTATACTTCTTTCTATGCTTTTTTCAAATATTTTAGAAATCTAGTGGAGTTCATATGTTGTAATCTGTCTCATATTGGAGGTACCGAACCACACACTTAAGATTCTTCATCAGTAGTCTCATTGAAACTATCAGGACAGTTTACATACCTGAGCTTCAGCAAGAGCTTTATAAATCTTATTTCTCAGAGAGGCACCAATTCCACTTTACTTTTTAGTCTCTGAACTGCCACATTGCTCTCTGTCTGCCTCAGTTTCCATTTTTCTTCCTCTCAGGGGACATCTACATGGCTACATATCTACCACTAGACCTCGAGTAACATTCACAGTGTGATTCCCAGAATAGGAAACCCTCTTGTCTCTTGGCAAGAGGGCTGGTTGCATTTGTCTGCTCAGAACACCACTGAATTGCACAGGGGCCTGCATGCCACCATGAGCCACATGGAACTTCTATGTGTGAAATTAGCATCCAATGCCTACAGAGCAGGAATTTGAGCCCTGATCTCTGAAATTCTAGCCCATCTTCTAAGATGAAGGATTCTCAGAGATAGAGCTGTGCAAGAATATTTGTGTGGGAGAGAGGAGAGAAAAAAGGCTAACTGTGTAGGTTGCTCTTCAAGCATTTGTCAGGGATATGCAACATAGAGATTTGTGGAGATTCTAGTCCCAGGAAATTTGAGATAAATAAGCAGAAGTGATACAATTTTCAGTGGAGTCACTGGAAAAAACCTCTCAAATCACTCCAGGATATCTGGGTTTTGCATATACTCAGGGAAATTAAATTCAAGTTCTGGCTCCAAATCTCTATATGCAAAAGTAACACTGTTCCTTGTGAGTGGTGCAGCTGAGGGTTGATCTTATTTTTCATGGATAAAGGAGTCTATGAAAATGTCTTAATGTAATAAAATTAAAACCTTAAAGAGATGGATTTTTGTCGCAGACAGGAAGGCATGTACCTCCGCTTAGAACAGAAATTGAAGAACCTGAGTCATACTCTATTTTTTTTCTGTTTTATACCCAGAACTTCTGTGAGTCTCTGCACAGTCTCTTAGTTTTTAGTATGAGATCTTCTGTGTGAGAAGTTTGGTTTGATGGATGTCCCCTCTAATTAGGATATGCAGTGCTGATTTTACCCTGCCTTAATACTTTTTTTAGGAAATACTCTAATGAAACATAGAGTCACACAGCCTAAGGTACTATACATCAGAAGAACCACCAACCTCTTCAACCGTGCTCCTCTAGTGCTCAGAAAATGTGATGTCATTAAACATAGCTAAGTTGGAAGGTAAGGAAGGGTAAGCAGTGTTCCAGACCTGATTTTGGCCATAAGGCACTCTTGGGGACTGTTACCATTGCTCAGCTGATACACAGTAATTAAACTGAATTTCATTGTCTGTAAATCCCTTATATGCTTCCTAAATCTCTCAGAAAGATCCTGGTGGAATGATATGTACTACTGTACTGCTGTCCTGCCTCTACAATACTTCTGCAATTATAACCAGATGTCTTCTTTAGTTCAGTACTGCCCTTAACATTCTTATTGTCTTCTGTAGCCACAAGTCATGATCTGTATTCTCTTTCTATTGTGAAACATATCAGAGTATCTGCCTGTCTGATAAACAACATCAGATTCATGTCTTATCTTTCTACAGTTGGACATACTCCATTGTGAGGATGCAAGGGAATTGAGTTAGCGATGTCTTGTATAACACTGTGAAAATTAATGTACACTGCTGAATCTCTGACTACAGGAGCTCCCACTGGACGACACGATGGGAACAGTAGGATATTTTGTTATCTATGGCCATGACATTATGTCCTAGTTTCACGCACCACAGTACAAAGCAGTTGTTCTACTCAGAGAAGTTACTTACAGAAATGATGGAACGTGTAATAGCAGAAAGGCAAAATTTATTTGCTCAAAATGAAGCATCCCAACACTCTTCCTAAGAAAGTGGTTTTTTTGGCAATTACGTTAGACAACTTCCTGGAGACTTACACCTTGCAGATATGTGCTACTCTGCATGATTCTGAATTACAGGTGCTTTCAGTAGTTCTCATCTCCACCTAGCTTCCAGACCTTCTATAAAATTCTCAATGTGATTGTGTAATCTATTTCTGCTGTGATTCCTGGTATTTGTCGTGATCAGACATTGAGCTGGGTCAAAAGACAGTAAATACAATGCTTGCTCATATAGTTTCTCTTAGATGTCAGAATGCATCCTTCACACCCTTTTAACTCCCTTGTTCTGCTCTTTTTCTTTCTGTGGTGAGACTTTCCAATGGCTCTACTTTGTTCTTGGTCTTTACTGTCACAGGGCTTTTTAACATGCAGGTTAAAGCTCTCGTTTCCATAACTAGAGCCAACAGAGGTTTCGTCCTGAAGTTGCTTTAATGATAAAGCAATGTCTTCCCAGGAATTCAGTGGTATTTCAGAAAGGCATCAGAAATTAAAAAATAATGGCCTGTTGAACAGGCTGCACTGGCTTTTAGATCCACTCCTGCTAGATTTCACCTGCCATGTATTGGGGGAGGGGTATTATTGATCTAGTTTTAAGCAGAATTTTACTATTATAGAAATAAAAGTATTTTCTGTGATAAGAAAGATTTGTGAAACTAATCCATGAGACAGAGCACAAGATGAATAGAGAGGATTTTTTCCACAAAAGCCCTATAAAGACAATCTTTATGTGTTTGCACACTCAAAAAAAAAGAAAAAGAAAAAGAAAATAAAAGAAAATTAAAAGCCTTGGATGCAGTGTAGCTAGCTCTAGAGTCTCTATCACAGTACTAATTCTGAGCTGTCAGAAGTCTGCTCTATTTTATTCTTTTTTCTGTCTCTGTGTGTGACATGTTTTAGCTTTCTACAAAAAGGGAATAAAGGGGAAGCAGCTTCAGCTAGCCTTGGAAAAGCTATTTAGCTTGCATATTGTGGAACTGTCTTCCCTAGCTAGTTACTGCCATTTTATAACACTGCAGCATATTGGATCAAAGACTATAACTGCCACCTCCTGTTTACAATGGGCTGGAGCAGTCATAGAATTGTCAGGGCTACTTTCTGCCTCGGTGTGATTGGAAACAAGACTGAAAACGGTAGGTTGCTACCAACAGGTTAATTTCTTTTTTTATTATTTAATTTTTGGCTTTCACCTGCAATGTCAATGCAAGTAAAGCTAAAACATTTAACCCAGAAGGGTAAGTGTCTTTTTTAATCCTTTCAAATATTCTTGAGTATACCTGGAATAACAGGCACAAATATGCATGCAGTACTATTGTTTCAGAAAAAATTTCAAAGGCAAAACCATGGAGACAGGAAAAAAACCCTAAAAATAATCCTTGAAGTGTGTTCTAGATTTTTAATATATGTTATGCTGAGACAAGAGCTGTTGTTAGACTGCATAAACGCTATGTCCCAAGGCTTAACACTTAGAAAGAATATTTTTATAGCTCTGCCAGTATTAAATTTTTGTGAGAGTCATCAGTGATTTTCATTTTGCAGTGACAATATGGTGTTTAAAAATATCAATTGACTGATAAGAATACTTCCTTTCAAAGGTGAAATTACATCCCAAGTATCCAGAGCATGTAATTTGGGAGCTCTGATAGAATAATAAGCATTTGGCAACCAAATTTCTAGTTTATATTTCTGATTTATCTTTCCAGCTTTAAGAAAGTGATTTCATTGCTTATATTCACCTAAAAGAGATGCAGAGCAGAGAGACAACAGACCACGATTTTTGCACTGAACTAAAATACAAACTTTAAGACTCCCATCACTGTGTCTGTTAATGCAGGTACCTTATCAAGAAGATGTGCATAAACCTCTGAAGTTGGGTTTTCAAGAGACAAAAGAAACACAAACAAGAAACATGGATACTCACCATGTTCTTGTAACACCAGCTAAGGTGGGAGACCTGTGCCTTTCTTCTGTGTCACTTCCATACATACCTTAAACAAACAATGTCATTCCTTCTCCTGCACGTGCCTTGTGCAAGACCTAGGAATTGCATCATTGCTCCCATTTAGTGTCTCTGGTTGGTTAGATACGGGCTGCACATTGTAACGTGAAAAATAATGGGATAAAGATGAAGCTGATCTGCTGCTTTCTTTCATGCAGTGGGCTTTGACGTATGCTGAGATCAGAGAGCAAGATGCATGCTGCATCATGGGACCAAGGATCTTGTGAGGATATTTGGCATCAATAATATACCATCTGTATGTGATTTAAATCACTCTGAAAGGACCAACCCTTTTTCTTACTTATTTTATGGTTTTTTATTGAAAGGCTGACTTGTATATGCAAGCATCAGTTTGTGGACTCAGTGATGACTTAAGGACTATTGTCTAGAGACTGCTAAGGGTTTTTTGCAGTCTGTGCAGGTGCCCTTTTTCCTTCATGGTCTCCTACATCCAACTAGAACTGTTTATATTGCTAGTTCTGGCAGTTTCTGATTTGAGAATGATGATGATTGTGCATCCATCTCCATCTGCATACTGGGTGTGTAATATTTAAAGGGATTAAGCTTTAACAATACTGTTTCCTTAGGCCTCACAATACTATGTAAAATAAAGGAAATAAAGGAGTGTGAACTATGTGGTACCTTGTATGGTCTGGTATATTGAATGATTATTTCTGATGCACTGAAAAGTATATATTTTGTAGAAATTTTACAAAACTGGATCAAAAGTTGCGTTTGCATCTGCGTTTTCTTTTTCTTTTTTTTTTTCTTTTTTTTTTTTTTTTTGTGCTTTTGGGTAAGCCTTATATTTCTTTAAGTATTTGGGACTGAAAAACATACAAATTTTTTCTTAAATATTTTTTGCTTTCTGCATTGAGAGATCCTTAAGTTACTGAAATGTCTTCACCATTTTTTCTAAACTCCCCTTCAAAAATGAAGAGACACAAGACTTTGTATTTTGGGTCTGCTAATGTAATCAAGAAATTATGTCAATGGAAACTAACTGAAGAAAAAAATCTGGTGCTCAGAACATAAATGGGACTTAGAAATGTAGCTCCTAGAATTTCCAGCCTGGTTCAGTTAGCCTATCATAACAAAATTGAGTGATGATAACTACTACCCAGTCATAACTGTATCTTTTAATTAAATATCTTTTCTCACAGACATCTAGGCTCACTCATTTATGCATTAAGACTTGGGCCATGTTTTTTATTTTTTTTTCAAACCTTCATATCCTTGTGTGTATTTGCTCAAAAGAGAAGCCAAGAGGAACCATTTACTTTCTCTGTATTTACCAAAACTTACTAAATTAATGGTACAAAGAGCAGTTACTTCACACCTGCACCTCAGACCCACTTCAGACAATATTCTAGTACCATTCTTGCTACTCCTTCTTGCCTTGTATATTAATTTTAAATATCTTCATCTAGTTCTTCTCTATGTGTAACCGTTTAAAATATAGAAAGGAAAACACTCTGGTGGTTACAGCAGCCCTCCAGAATAGGTTTCTCTGCCTCAAGCCCCCACTTGGACAAATTATTTCTCTTGTTAATGACTCAACTTTCATTGAATTTTGTAAATATTTCACCATGGAACTGAAAAGAACTACTTTCCCAGGAGAGCAACTGTGTGCATGTTCTTGCCATGTAATGGGTAGGTGATCACACTCAGCCATTTCTTTTCTCTTTTCTTCTAGCTGCAATCTGCAAATCCTGTGTTAACAATACTATCCCAGAGGAGGAAAAAAAAAATCCCTGAAATGTTTGTTAGACGAAAGGCAGTCTTTAAAAAAGAAAATATATTAATTTGAATACTGTTACTTAGGCAACATCAGAAATGCAGCATAGCTTATCACTTACTAAGAAGGAAAATGGCTCCAGGTACATGTAAATGTAGTTCATGTAATTTCTTTATACTCTCGGAAAGCAACCAGTTAATCTCAGACCACCTGATCAGGCTCCTTCTTGTTTTTGCACCTAACTACTCAATTTCACATCTGGTACAGCTGAAAAAAAAAAAAAGAAAAAAAAGGTCTAGCTGGGTTGCTTTTCCTCTTCATAAATAAGAGTAAAGTCAGGCATTCCTTAGCTATTTCACCTGTGATTTGGATTTCATCTTTCTTTTCAGAAAACAGACTTGTGGGGATGATGACTTTAAAATCCCTTCCCTATGTTGATATTTATAAACCACAGAGGGTAGAGGTTAAGCTCTGGTCCTGTTTTCAAAAGCTTCTCTCATCAGCCAAGGTCAGGAGCTGTGCTCCTGAGGTACCTTGGGTTCATAGTTTTATTACCAATGAGTAATGCCTTGAAACTGCATCCAGTTCTGCTGCACTTCAGAAGTTTATGTGGTGCTGGTTTTAGTATCTTGATTAAAACTTAGTAGTAAACATAAAGTAACTCTCTTGTCACTATATATTTTCAAGTTTTACTGTTTTTTCACCACTCCTCTTTATGATCAGAGTAATAAATGCACCTGTATAGGTTTTTCCCTGACATTTTATGCTTCTGACTCCATGAATAAAATATGCTATAGAAATGCTAAAACAATGTCTCAGACAGTTAAATAAGCAGAATGACCTTATTAAATAGATGTTTTTCAATATTTAAAAGTAATATATTTTAGATAAAATATGCAATTCACCAGTTTTGTGTTTCACTTTTTTTTTTTTCTTTTTTCTCTTTTTTAATTCAGTAAAAGACAGTCCAGGATTGCTCAATTCCACCTGCAAATAAATGTGGAAAGAAGCAGCCTGGACAGATTTACCCTTATGGAACTTAATTATGATAGTAGTTACACATAGATTTATTTAAGATTACCCCTCTTCTTGGCATTTTCTTAAAGATTTGTGGAACCCTTAGCTTTTCCCATTCCTTATTTTTTTCTCCTGGTAGTGTAACATGATGATCAGGTTCAGTGTCTAATGAGGCAGCCATTCTGAACACGTAGAGACAAAGAAGAGGTTTCCCTGGCAACGAGGACCATGCCAGAGCTCTCAGAACAGTTATTTCCCCTGTATTCAGGTTCCTTTTCTGTTTAGGATGCCTATTAGTGTGAGTTCACAGGCAATGCCTGGCAAGCTTTTCAGAGATTACTGCTCCTAAATATATATAACAAAATACAGCTAAAGCTATGATTTATGAGTAAACTGAAAAGTGGTGAGCTGACATATATTTTCTCAGTTTTATATTTTTTTATGGAATCTTAAAACAGTGGTGACCATAAGTTCATTACATATGTCTAAGGCTATTAAATACACTGCCTATATCTCTTTAGAACTTCACTGGTCTCAGCAAAATTTGTGTGAGTTCACTGAATTCTGAGCCATATTTCTGCTGTCACTAGAATAAGCACTGATTGAGGTTTTAGATCTAAAACACACATGAATTTAAGCACATATAGAGGTGATGAAATATTTAGAACTGTAAGTAATATAACTTGAGTTTAAATCTCAGTTTAAATGTAGAGAAAAATTACAGTAATAATATTAGATAATTTTTAGTATTTAAAAGTAAAATGAAATTACAATGACATTAAATTCTTTAGTTCAAATATTTACTTGCATCTGAAATCTATAAACCTTTTATGATGAAAACTTCTGAAATCAGATTAAGAGATGAGCTTTTCCACATCCTTACAAGTTCTTGAGAGAACCAAGAAGACTACTACAGCACCCAGCCCTAAGCTTGGTCGGTATGCTGAAATTGTTCATGCAGTGATCCAACTCAGCTGAGACTTTTGATCTGGAAAGTGTTTTCAAAGTACACCTGCTCACACACATTAAACATACAATTGCAATTTCCCCTCCATGTAGAACAGAAGCATTAATCTCTTGTCCAAGATATCCATTGGAGATACGAAATAGAACAGTCCAGGTTGGAAGGGACCTACAAAGATCAGCTAGTCCATCTGATAAAAACATCTGTTTAACTCCACCTTCATCAAGAGAGAATTCAAACCAACCAGCTTTCTTTCCTTCCTTCTCCCTTCCTCTCTCCCCTTTTTCCTCTGTCCTCACTTCTGTCCTCTTGCCCTAATACACACAGCCTTGTGACTACATCACTGTATGAAGAAATGGACATCAAGTGTATGAATATTCTGAGGCAATAGAAAGGATTGTTTCTGGACAAGTACTGCAACCAGCCAACTTCTACTGCAGTCATCATTTGTCTGTCAGTAGTTGAACTTTTAAATCATTAATCCAGTTCATTAAAAAAAAAAAAAAATATATATATATATATATATATATATATATATCCTGAGCACTTTAAAGTTCTCCAAGTGAAAATTCAAGCATTAGGATCCCAAGAGGACAAAACCTCCCTACAGCCTTGAGTAAAGAACCTAAAAGGCAGAATTTAATATCTCTCTCTTCATTATTCACTATTGATGATCTGTAGGAAGCTACATAGTGTCTATGCATACTGAGTGGAGTCCTGCATATTTAGAGAGGACCCTAGGCAGGTGCTTCCACTGGGATCTTAAACAGATGGCAACTAACTCCCTGTGTCTGTGAGACAGGAAGGTTTTCTGACTGTCCTGGAACAAATAGAAGCCTTAAAAACAAGCTCTGCAAAGTTCCTTGTATCTGATTCTCATACACTAACCAAATCACTTGTCACAAGTTCAGCTGGGATTGATAGGCCTGGGAAAATATTGCTTGGCTCTTCTTTACATCCTGTCTCATATTCAATTCCATTGTTATATGTAAAGTCAAGGTAGTTGCAAAATAGTGAGAAACTAAGGAAGAAAAATAAAAATGAGAAATAGGAGTAAAAATAAATTAAAAAGTGGGATCTTCCTTTGAACTTGCAAGGAAGATATTCTCATTTTTTTCTCCTGTGAAGATTGCAAAGGAAACTCATTTCAGCTTTGTAAGACCACAACGATTGCTTCAGACACAAAATGAATCAAGCCTCTTGTTGGATTATGTGGGTGGTATTTCCACTCTTCCCTAGTGGGATAATTCACAGCCTGCAGCTGTGGCATGAAAACTCAAATATTTTTTCTCTTTCTGTCTGGCTTTAAAAGGAGGGACCTGCATTCATTTGCTGTTTTAAAGAAAAAGGAAAAAGAAATTGAAGGCCCATTAAAGATAAGTAGTGTGAAACAGAGCAGTCATAAAACAAAACTGCATAAACAAAGAAGGAATTAATTTGCATCTTTTTAAGCAGCTATAGTCTAGTATTTGAAAATGAATGAGAAGATATGTACTTGCCCAGGTGAATAAAAAATAAGATAATGGTTGTAAACAACCCCTTTTGTACTGTTAAGAATCATAACTCTTTACTTACCTGCTCTCAAAGAATTAAGTTTTTCTTTTTATACAGCAATTTTTTTTAATATTATTATTACCTATTAAAACAAATTTCTTGGATTTTTTGTGTGCAATTCAAACAAATTAGATAATACATAAACTAAGAACTTGCTATTCTCTATCATTAAAAACACTTTTCAAATTCCCAGCTGAACTTCACTTCCAACTACACTTTTATAAGTCTAGGAATATCTTCTCCAAGGGAAAAAAAACAAAGCAAACCAAAACAAACAAACAAAACCCACAACAACAACAAAAAAACCCAAACAAGTAAAACTTGAATTCAGTGTTTCTTCTCTTAATATAACATAAAGTTGATCTTCCATGGCATGTTTCTTAAAAGCTGCTTTAAAGTTTTTCCATATCCTGTGAGTTATTTTCTTTCCTTAATTGTTGTACTGTTTGCCAGTACAAGGACTAAGAAATCACTATTAACACTTAAGCTAATTAAAGTTTTCAGAAAACACTGGTATGTTGTTCTCATTAACAGACTTTAAAAAACTACTATTCAGATATACGAAAAAGAAGATTGCTTTTAAATCCCAAGAAATGAGTGTAAGTGTCCATATTCTGGTACATTAACAGTTTGTTCCAGTACATTGAAATTTTATGTGGAAATCCTACTCTGCAATTAATATGCCTGATGTAAATTGAAAAACCCATAATCCATCCTTCTCTGCTGTAATGTAAGAGCATATTATTATTGAGAAGCTACAGGATATCGGAACCATTTTTTAAAGTTGAATGCCCATTACCTTAAATCTGCATATAAAATGGTTTGCTTTCAGAGTAGGTAATATACAACTGAATACATCATGATACACATGAAAATATAACAAATAACAATAACAACAATAATAACAATTAGTCCAGTGTGTTTCACCTCCACAAAGAAAATTACATCTTTTAGCATTAGTAAATAAAAAAAGCTTAAAATTAAACACAAAAATGTAATGAAATGCCTGACTGTTCTAGATAACATGAGATATCTGCAATATCTGCCTGGTCACTTATATTAAGTTTGAAAATAGTGTGGTCATTATTATCTTTTTGGAAATTTCCCAAATCTACTGAAAAGCAAAAGTTATATTTTTGAACATTAAGTATAAGTTAATAATTGTGTAAATGTAAATAAAATATGTCAATGCCACTTACTATCCCCTGGAGAAATTTTCAGTGGTTTTGAGGTGATTGTTAATGATTGATTGATATTGAGATACCCTTTCCTAATCAGATGTGGATCAGCTATTATGAAGGAGCAGGGTTCTGGTGGGTTGACCCTGGCTGGATGAGAGGCGCCCAAAAAGCTGGTCTGTCACTCCCCTCCTCTGCAGGACAGGGGAAGAGGAAATACTAGGAGAGGCTCATGGGATGAGATAAGGACAGAAAGGATCACTCACCAAGTATTGTCACAGGTAAAACAGTTTCAATGTGGGGAAATTAGTTTGATTTAGTGCAAATGAAATCAGAGAAAGACAATGAGAAATAAAAACAAATCTTAAAAAACATCTCTTCCCCCACCCCTCCCTTCTTTCCAGGCTCAACTTAAAAATTAAGTTCTCTACCTCCTTCTCAACAGCAGTGCAGGGAGATGGGGAATGATGTTGCAGTCAGTTCCACACACATTGTCACGCCTTTCTCCTCAGAAGGACTCCTTCACGAACGTCTTCAACGGGAGTCCTTCCCGCAGGCCGTAATTGTTCACAAACTGCTCCAGCACAGGTCCCTTCCACAGGATGCAGTCCTTCAGGAACAGTCTGTTCCAGCAGTGGAGCACAGGGTCACAAGTCCTGCAGCAAACCTGCTCCAGCATGGGCTCCTCTCTGCATGGGGCCACAAGGCCCCGCAAGGGACCTGATCCACCGTGGGTCTCTCACAGAGCCGCAGCCTCCTTTGGACAGATCCACCCAGTCTCAGATGGGGTTCTCCATAAGCTTCGCGTGGAGCTCTGCTTTTCCCTTGGGCTGCAGAGCCACATCCGGCCTCCCCATGGTCTGCACCATGGATTGCAGGGAAATCTCTTCTCTGGCACCTGGAGCACCTCCTCCTCCTCCTCCTTCTTCACTGACCTTGGTGTCTACAGAGTTGTTTCTCTCACATTCTCACTCATCTCTCTGTCCATACACAGTTCACCACCCGTGCTACTCTCTTAACTATGTTACACCCAAAGCTGCCATTGGACTCTGCCTTGGCCAGCAGTGGGTCTGCCTTGGAGACCGCTGACATTGGCTCTATCAGATGAAGGGGAGCCTTCTGGCAGTTTCTCACAGAAGCCACTCCTGTAGCTCCCTGCTACCAAAACCTTGCCATGCAAACACTATATGTTCCACACCTTGCCTCTGTGAATCACATATTTAAAAATTATCATAAAAATCCACATTCATCACGCAATCTTCACAAACTTTAATCACATCACTCACGTCTACAAAAACTTCCCCACACCAAAATCAAAATAACAACATCACAACACTGAACAAGTTGGTGGTCTAGCAATTTTCTCATTAACAATGATGACAATATCTCATTGTAACCAGCAGCACAGAAACCTCCTGCAGCTGCCCAATTTTTACTGGACTGCTGGATACTCCATTGCTAGTACTGTTACTTTAGGTAAAGGGAAATTAAGACCTCATGTACCAAATACCCTGAAAACGTCTTTAAAGCCAGATAAAGCCTTAACACAAGGAAACAAAAAATGTGTAGCAATACATTTATTCCATGTAGAGACACCACCTTTATGTCTATGCTGTAGAACTCAAGAGATTTTGCTATCTGATTCATGCAGCAAAATTATTTGGGATACTGCACAAGATTGTGAAATCAAAATCTTCTTTCAAAGGATTGCTCTCTGAACAGAATCCCCTTTGTGGAGACACAGGCAGTTTTCTGGAAACAGAATGTTTGTGAGACCATATTCAGAATTCATTCTATCTCTCAGGAGGCAATTTTTCATTTTCTTCCTTCTACAGAAATGTGGAATGCCAGACTTAAAAAGTACTACTGTCATTTGGATATTACAGAGCTATCTTGAGCTTATCTGTATATAGAATATTCAAAACACCGCTCCAGCACTTACTTGGCAACAAAAAGTTCATACCTTTCTTGATTTCTTCATACTCTGAAAACAAGGTTTCATATAAGCATATGTAATAATAACATATTCTTGCAGTAGCAATCAAAAATAATGAATCAGTGTGGTGTTTTGGGCTAGGGTGAGTTTACTTTCTTTACAGTAGCTAGTATGGGGATGTGTTTTGGATTTGTGCAGAACATAGATTTTATAATACAGAGATGTTTTAGTCATTGCTGAGCAGAGCTTACAGAGAGCCAAGGCCTTTTCTGCTTTTTGTATGGTCATGCTGGCAGGGAATTGGGGGTGCATGGGAGGTTGGGAGGAGACACAGCTGGGGCAGGTGACCCTAGCTGACCAAAGGGACATTCCAGACCACATGACATCATGCTCAGTATATAAAGTGGTGAGAAGAAGGAGGAAGGGGGGGGAATGTTTGAAGTGATAGTTTTTTTCTTCCCAAGTCACTGCTGTGTGTGATGGAGCCCTGGTCTCCTGGAGATGGCTGAATACCTGCCTGCCCATGGGAAGTGGTGAATTAATTCCTTGTTCTACTTTGTTTGCATGTGCAGCTTTTGCTTTTGATGTTTAATTGTCTTTGACTCAACCCAGCTTTTTCAGTTTTCCAGCTTTTACCCTTCCAGTTCCCTTCCTGGTCCTGCTGGTGGGGTAGTGAGGGAGTGGCTGCTTGGGGTTTGCTTGCTGCCTGGGGTTAAACCATGGCAATCAGTCAAAAGAGACATCACAAGAACAAAACCACCTTGAGGTGGTAATGAATGGGAAGTGAACTTAAAGGCTTTGAAACATGCTGTTGTAGTAACCAAGCAGGAGACTCTAAAATGTTAAGTTGTCAAATACCATAAATTTTTAAGAAAATACTTTGAAATTTACAATAATGGCTTTTATTAGTTTCTTATTCTCCGGGAGCTGTCATCCTATCCAGATGTATGTGTGAATGGAGATGTCTGTATGGAAATGGTTCATTTCAACCCATTCCTGCATTTCAAACTATGTAGAAATGTAAGAATATTATTTTAATACCTAATGCCAATCTAAACCAAATTTTCCCTTTCCTCTGATCGCAACTTCCTCCTGCTGCTCATCTAGCACTACTTTTCTGTGATTGCTCCTGGCATATAAGTCTGTTGGAAAATATTATCATCCTCAGCATACAACAGAAATGTTCAACTCCAACATCCTCATGAGTCAGCAGTGTCTATCAGCCACAGCTTTACCCTTGACTTGGTTAAATTTAGGAAAATATTTATCAAATTGGGAAGGCATTTTATGTTTTAGGTTCTTTTTTCCCATCCTCTGAATGACTACTGAGTAGAACGTTCTCGTAGGGTGCTATAATTTGATGTAGCAAAGAGTACCATCATGGTTTACTATTCAGCAGCAACTGCAAACCCCTGAGAGACACCATGTGCCTGTCATGGACAGAGCAGCTGGAGAGAGGAAGTGATCTGCACACTGCGAGGCAGACAGCCACATACTTACAGCTGAACAGCCACTCTGGTGGCAACAGGCTGATGATGTTCACAGTGATTGTGACATATTACGTGTCATTACAATGTTGCATTAATTACATTTTTCACACTTAATAAAATCATAAAATACGAGCCTTAGAATTAGCAGTACTCAAAGCAAAAAAGAGAACAAAATTTATTGAACTTGTATATTATTTTAAATGAGATTTTTATACAGTAAGTGGCTTCTTTTGCTTTCTACTTGCAGTTATACATATACAGACTATTTTTCTATCAGGTTTCCTTCTCCGCTTTTCTTCCCCTAACTGGCTACTGATTTTTTCCTCTCTCCTTTTTTCGTTTTTTTAAAAAGTCCTTCATTCTATCACGGTACTTATTCCACTTTGTTCCTCTTTCACCATCACACTTCAAAGACTTCCAGGAGTCAGACAAAGTTCTTTCAACAAGGTAGCACTTTCCTTCACAGAAAGGCAAAATTCTTCTCTGTATAAGGCAGGAGCAGTAGGAGCAGTCTAAGTAGCCTTACAAACCTTTTTATTTTTTTTTTTATTTAATATATCTGATACCCATTACTGTTGGAAAAGTATGAGACAAATGCAGTAAGCTACAGTTGTTAAAGGAGACCACACGATTTATTTATTCTCCCCACATCACAGAGGGATTCTCAGTCCCAGAATGGAATAGAATCCAGATCTATCTTTTACAAGTTTTTAGATGCCCAAAGGAGGCTATGACCCAGTGAGAAGCAGAGTTCTGGCGGGACACGTGGTCCCATGGAGAGAAGAGCCCACACTGGAGCAGGGGAAGAGTAGGAGTAGTCCTTACCCTGAGGAGGAAGGAGCAATAGAGACAAAGTGTGATGAACTGACCACATTCCCCATTCCCCATCTTCGCTGTGCCACTGGTGGGGAGGATGTGAAAAAAATTGTGAGTGAAGTTGAGCCTGGGGAGAAGGGAAGGGTGGGGGCAAGGGTTTTTAAGATTTGATTTTATTTCTTGTTGTCCTCCTCGTATTTGATTGGCAATAATTGAAACTAATTTCTCCAAGCTGAGTCTATTTTGCCTGTAACCATAATCATCTGAGAGATCTCCTCCTATCCTTACCTCAACCTACAAGCCTTTGGTTTTATAATCATTATCCTGTACAGCTGAGGAGCAGAGTGACAGTGCAGCTTTGTTGGGTAGTGGGTGTCCAGCCAGGATCAACGCACTACAAAGTTATAGCTGTCATTATTAGGGTATTTTAAAGACTAGTAGGATAATTGTGATTAAAAAAAAAAAAAAAATCCCAAAAAAAGTATAAATACAACTAATCTGAAGTATGAACTATTACAGACATTCTCACAGACTTCCAGTAGGTAAATATTAGTTTCTCCAGTCTTTCTGACAACACACATTTTCTCTTCCCTTTAAATCAATTTTACAGCAGATTACAATTCCTAAAACCTCCCTAGGGACTTGAGCTAACTGAAAAAGGAGAGCTGCTGAAGCACTGTATACAAGGTGAATACTTTTCACTACTGATACGATCATCTCAGAGACCCTTCCAAATCATTTCAGTTAGCGTAATGTGTTCTTTATCTTGAAGAATGGTTTGAACCCTGCTTTAACCTAAACAGTCTTTAAAGTGGTGCAAAATCTATTGCTGAGCCAAACTGATTTTTGACAACTAGCTTCACCTTTAAGTTTCATGTTTTTGCAAATGGATTATCTTTGTTGGACAAAGTGTTCTTATGTTTCCTATCTGAACTAATTAGACCACTGAAATGTTTTCCCAGTAATCTAAAATGTTTTTATTCTGCTTCTTTTGAATTCTTCTTGAGTTTTTTTGGCCAGGGTTTTTAAAGAGTTTCTATTGTTTTCTTTATACGTAAGACCCTCCCAATCCTCCTTGCATTGTTCAGTCTCCCATGGGTGATAAATAAATGGATTAGGACTGTGAGAGTTTCATTGGACCAGAATAAGCAAGTCCTCTGATCAAACAAAGCTGAGGGGAGAAAACCGCTCAGGCATTTTCTAGAATCTGGGATTCTAGTAAGTGCTGACCAGCGCTGAGGTACAGACTCACTCAGTGTACTGGAAAGCTTTGCAAAGGATAAGGTTATTTTTCTCAGCTATTTTTTCATGCTAACTTCCCACTGACGACTAAGAGCTTCTCTTTTATGTGGGTTTAGTCTGTGCCAGCTGCTGTTTTTTCTCAGATTCCCATTAAGTAAACACTGCTTTATTAACAAGACCATATTACTCACAATTGTTAAAAAAAGAAAGTCAAAAATATTGTTATGTAGTTAATTCTGATTGAATATTGACAATATCAAATCTTTATTTACCCTGATTTTATAGAGTACTGTATGTTTGCTTGCTAACAGCATGGTAATTTCAATGAATGAAAGATAAAGCCACATATGTATACAGCCTCTTATTTCTGTTTTTGAGTTATTTACATTAAGCACAGAGTAAACACACTTTATAATTCACAGAAGGCTAAGGCCAAAGTCATCAATATGGGTGAACAAACCCATGTTTTGAAGTCTAGCTCTGTCTGATACTCTAAGGTAGATATGCACAAGATCATTATGTATTCTTCACCACAGGTCAGTTGCTTAGCTACCAGAGAAGTAGAGAACTACTAATTGAAAGTATTCAGTATTGCTGGCAGCATCTGTTGCAGGACACTGATCTTGGAAAAACTCAGATATAAATGTTGCAGGAGGAAGAATGAAAGAAAAATTCACACAATATCATCTTGCTGAAAATGACTAATGTTTATCTTCAGTATTGAGATATATGAATTATCATCAGTGAAATGATATTGATTCTGATAACCATCAAATGCTCCTGTGATAAATTTCGTTGTAGAGATTACTTATTTCCAACAAGCTTATATACTGTAGTTATATTTTAGATGCAATTGTTGTTGCAAATAGTGGAGTCATTTCTTATTTATATAGCTCTGTCCCATTTCCAAGCCATTAATTACATTCAGGGGCCTCTAGTTAATAGTAGAGTCATTAAAATAAAATAAAAAAAATAAATTCAGGAACAGACAAGAATATTATCCTCTCATGAGATCCCTAATTGCTAAAACTCCTGCATTTAGTTCATATGAAATCTGAAACTTTGTAGTGTAACAAGCACTCCTTTATTTTATCTCAGAGAAGAATTTGATGATACATTATTAACTTTTCACAATATTCTCCAGTTTAGGTGGGTGATTTTTTTATTTTATTGTTTTTCTCTTGCATTCAGGGTTTTATAACTTCATTTTCTGCCACTCCTAATGTCTGGAATAAAAAAGTTAAGGCCATCCCGTTGGGATAAATGAGAGGCTCTCTTTAATCTCTTGTCCTCCTATCAGACTTTTCAAATGAGACATTTTCAAACTTTACCTTTCAGCTGCCAGATTGGAAAAAATAACTTTGGACTAGAACTACGTTCCACTGCACTTTTGCATATAAAGTATTAGGAAACCATTCCTTGAAACAAAATCTCAGCAGTTTTATTGAGAAAGTTCCGTTAAACTTCTTCCATAGAGAAATGTCTCACGGATAACTTCTCATTAATTCAATAAATCTATATTTCCATAGATAGTTTTTAAAGTTAAGGTTGCTCATAATGATGACTCTGTTTGTATACCATTTTGTAGATCTGACAGATCTGTAAGTGAATAAAAGATACAAGTTTTTTGTATTTATCTGATTTCCAAAGACTTTAAAACCAAAGACAAATTTTTGTACTTTCTGGGCCTACTTAAAATACATTGTCCCAAGATTATCTGTTCACATAACAGGATTTCATATTCTCTTACCTGGGAGAAGAATTCAGAACTTGAGTAAACAAAATACATTTAACTGACAGACTGCCATGTTAATTTAGGACATTTTTATCTTTTATTAATGGATAAAGAGTGATATTTCATGGCTCCAATAATATCACTTGCAACTCAATAAATCCTTTTTTTTTTAAATTTTGTTGTGATTCTGAAAAAAAAATTCCACCCTAATTTTTGGTAAATTGTAGGGTTGTCCACTAGAGAGTAGGCCTAGAACTGTCCCTTGTATGCCTTTATAAAAATATCCCTAAACCAAGTCACTGGGGAAAGTAACAAATGCAGCTTGTTGCAGACAACTTCAGCTCACAAAATTGCACGTTCTAAATAAGACATCCAGTTGAATATTCATATATTTATGATTGCACCACCTTGCAGTCAGGACAAGGTCAATAAGGTAGCTGGCATAGGCCTTCATCGAAGTAGTACATGATCCTCAGGGAACACAGCAAACCACCCAAAGTGCAGAGATATGTTTAATATACCAAGACTGCCTTAATTATAACCTATGAATTCAACCAAAATTTCCGTTTCCTCAGACAAATGAATTTTTCTCCTCTTGTAAAACACTTAAAGTTCTAAAAACACTAAAACATCGCTCATTAGTCTCAGCTAACATCTGACATCCCAAAGCCTAGGAAAATGCCACAGCTTCCTTGCCATCCCATGGGTCTTTCCAGAGATGATTCTACTGTATTTAAGCTCTGCACTTGGTTTTCCTTTCTATAACTTCCTCTTTCAAAACTAAATTTTCTGTTACATGGAGAAAGTGGATTTAACTTCATAAGTTAACATAATTTTGAGAGAGTGGTTGCTTAGCGCTTACTTGCCAGCTGTGCTTTGACCATGACACTCTGACCAGTGCTTTTCATCCCTTATCGCTTTTGAATTCCCTGAAATCCATATAGGCTATTCAGGGCTCAATGAATCTTTCGTCCCTTCATAGATATTTCCATGTGATATAAATAATAAAGCTGCTAACACCGAAGACTAAAGTGTTTCAGCAAAACCTATTTTAAGGTTGAGATATAAGTAAGTGGTGATTGAAGGAAAAAAATACTTTTCATCCAAGCAGAAATTAAGAACAATTTAAACAAGAACTAATAAAGTTGAACCTTTGAAATCACAAGTTATAGATAATTTACAAACAATAATTGGAAAAGGCTCAGCTAACGAGGTCTCTGGACCATTAATAATCTGTTTCAATAATTCCAAAGAACCCAAAACACTGGTAAGAAACCATCACTGTACGTCTGGTTTAATAAGGTAAAACCAATGGCCCAAATAACTATATATTTTTCAGTCTGACCATTTTTGCAGATTAAAGAGGAGAAATACTGATAGAAATTCAGTAGAGACAATTTAAAAGCCAAAGTAATTAATGGTGATTAAATCTTTGCATGGTTGGAGTATGAATAAGTATAGATGGCATGGGGCAAGAGAGGTTATATAATATCTCTATATGACACTGGACTGTTTTGTCTTCTGCATTTCCCAATTCATCTCATATATTAACAAATTTGAAGGAAAAAAACAACCAAACAAATGTCCCACAGCTGATAGAACACAGTTGGTAAGGTTCCAGATGGATGAAAAGAATTTGGCTCAGTTAGGTGGAAAAATGAAGTGTCCAAAGGTTGGTTGTGGAATTTAGACATTTGAATAAGAAATAAAGCATACATTGAAAATATCGGTACTGTGGTGTTATATTTTAAAATCAAGAATGAGATCAGACTACTAGATCAGTACTTGATTTACAGACTGAAAACTAAGTCTGTCCCTTTGACCCTCACAAATCAATCGGCAACAAGGCCCAGCACTATCCAACAGCATCCTGGACTGTACTAGGAAGAGCACCACCAGCAAGCAGATTTACATAATTGATCCTTCCCATGTACTCAGCACTGGTGAGACAGCTGGAGTGCTGTTCCCTGTGCTAGGCTCCATACTACAAGAGGCATGACTATATTTGAGATAGCACAGTGAAGGACCACTAATGTCATTCAAGGATTGTAGCATCTGTTGAACTAGGAAAGACTGAGAGCTGGGAGTTTTGCCAGGAGAAGGAAGGTTTTAGTGGCATCTTAGTTATGTGTACCAATACTTAATGGTAGAAAAAAAGGATGTAGAAGCCAGACTTTTCTCAGTAATACCTAACAAATAGACAGGAGACAGCATTCACAAATTAAAAAGCAGGAAATTCCAGTTAAACACAAGGAAAGATGTAATTCCTGTAGAAACACTAAAAGCTTTGGGTTGGAAGGGATCTCTTAAAGATCATTTAGTCAAGCTCTCTGCCATGGTCTGGGACATCTTTTACTCAGCTTACTCTTTTGACCACGTTGCTCAAAGCTGGAAAGGTGGTTGAACACTGGAACAGGTTGCCTGGAGAGGCTGTAGAGTCTCAATCCTCGCAGAAAGTCAAAGGCCAACTGGACACATTCCTGAGCAATCTGCTCTAGTTCATCTTGCATTGAGCAGTGGGATTTGGCAAGATGACCTCTGGAGGTTCCTTCCAACTTTAATGATTCTGTGATTCCATGATGAAAAAACAAGAGGTGACTGTTACATTACTGATGTATATGATGTATATGATGTATATGATGTTTGACATGAAGCTTCTCACAAAGCTTTATTATTAGATACTGAAATATTTCAGGTATTATAATTTACATACAAATTGTTAAACTAAGATATGGACACTTGCCATATGCACTTTCCCTTTCTTTCTTTTACTCCTCGGTACACAGAGGCATACAAATAAATTTTACTTTCTCTCTTTATCAACCAAACCTGTCCTGAATCACTGAAAATTTTGAGACACTTAAATCACTGAGTTTTAGTAATCTGTCTTGTTTTCAGTTTTCATGAACCCCTATTTCTGGCAATAGCTATAACTGTGAGATATCTAAATGCTGTGCACTAATAACAGACCTGAAGATTTTGGTTTTGGATGTGTGAGAGCTGGGAGGCATTAATGCAAATAAAAATTTTAAAATTTTCAACCAAAAAATATGCTAGCATTGTAAAATAAATGGTTTCCAGTATTTTTCTTTTGAGGATTTTTCTGACTTTCTGTGTCTACTAATTTTCAGACTTTTCTAAGGATGACAACATTCTCACTGGGTCTATTATCAGTGAGTTCCTTCATATAATTTTTATATTGGGAAATTAAACCAAAAGCAAACACTTGTACACAACTGTTCTTTCCTGTACGAGTTTCTTCTATTAAATGTATGGGGGGAGGGAGGGGGAAACCCGACCAACAGAAAAGTAGTGTTCAGAATAAAGTAAAGCTGACTAAGAGTTCCAATATTGCATGCTTCTTAACCCAGTATCTAATTTCCTCTTCAGTTATATATCAATTACTTTGATATACAGAATTATATAGTATTGTCCTATTAACTTGTGACTTACATAAAGGCATGGTTTCCCACCCATTTTCTGACTCTAAGCTAGTCTTTGAAAATGTCATTCCTGGATAATTACCTCCTATCCAAAAAAAAAAATCAATATTTCTTTATACACAAGTCTATGAATTCCTTTTATGGCATATGCAGAAACTGGGTGCTTAGGCTGAGTTTGCAGTAATAAGTCAAGCATGTTGCTTTCTGAAATTTATTGTTATTATGTTGGTTTTGACTTGCTGATGTAATTACTAAATGTGCAGTCTGAATTGTTCTAACAGTCTACTGATAGCAGTGGTTGGAGTTAGCTGCAGTAAGTCAGCTGCAGTAATCATTGTTCTAGAGATGATAGTAAGCCCTTCCCACCTTTTCCTCGTGTCTGTTTTTCATACTACGAGGAAGAAGCAAGTTGGAATAGTCTACATTAAGAACAGTACTACAACAATCTGTTAAAACCTATCAATTAATCCTCTGTTAGTCTGTCATCTCCCCCGTCACATTCCTTTAGAATCCTGGAAAACTGGAAAAGAGAAAAGAAAAGAAAAGAGGAGGCATCCTCAAACTTTTCTTGGCATTTCATTCTCACGGTGAGACCGTAATCAACTCTCACAATTTCTACTGCAAATATATCTCTTATAATACAGCCAATAAGACATGCAGAAGCAATTTAGTCACTAGACCGAACAAATAAACTCCCACTTTTATTTGAGTACAGTGAATTCTCATATTACCTACTCCAGTCATACTGGGTAATTTCATATTGTTTCATTCCTGATACTCGCACAGTGTTTTTCTGACACCACGCCAGGAGTCTTTGTTGCTCCTTCTTATGTCCTCCACTCCAAATTATAAGTGCACTCTGCCTTCTTTAATCCAGTAGATACCTTGATAATCAAACCTAAAAATGTTCCTTTTACCCCCGTTCCCTTGCCTCCCCAACCTGCTTTCCAGACCACTTTACTTAAAACTGTCTGCCCTTTGGGATTCATAAGCTGAAATAAGGGGGGAGCTTTACTAACCTGTGGGTTTTAGTCCAATAAGGTTTTAAGACAGTAGAATCATATAAGTAGAAATCCAGAAAGCCAATAATCTAAAATCCTACCTGTACTCAAGGTTGTCACCCAGGTTGCCAGCTTATTGAATTGTGACTTACCTTCCAGTGTGTATTCTCTAGTTCAAAAATATAAGAAGTGCTCATTTTCTTATCCATATAGATTCAGCTTATGCTCAATTTGTATGCAAAGCAAATAATTTGCTCATACTTGTAAAGGATATGCATTATCAGAACACAACACCTGCAGGACAAAGGAGAGGTTAATTTCATTGTTGCCATGAAGAAAAGAAGATCATTATAGAGCCTGCAGTAACCAAGCTCTGTGAAATAGCTGCATTAGTCATTAACTTTCCAGCACTAAATTTCATATCAGACTCAATTAACTACTACATAGCTTTTAATGACAATATTTTTCAGATGCAGCTTTTGTTTACTAATAAGATTTCCCATCACAACCAACTTTGCCATTACTTTGGTGGCATTAATATTCAAGTCTTGTGCTTCTCTGAAGAAAATGGAGCAATGAAAATCACACTTGCTGAAAATACTCCTTGAATTATTCCTCTAAATTTTAAAGAATTTAAGTTGCACTTTTGCACTAAATGGCAATAGGTGCGTAGATGAATATAATCTCTTCATTACATCCACAGAACAAACTAGAGTTGTTTATAGAACTTCCATATTTTGACCAGAATATTTCTGTTGTGTTTGAGACTTTCATGATCAAAGGCCTTTAAAATAGAATTGTCCTTTAAGTTTGTTATTTTGTCATCCTACTGAAAGTGAAAGCTCAGAATAAAAGAAGTCACAAAGTTAATATATCCAGAAAATAATTTATGTAGGTAATTAGCGCAACATGCACGTAATAAGAGCAGTTGGATTAAGACATAAGATCACCCACAACCTACAGAAGAAAATATTCCCTTCCTTAGTCCCTCTGGTTCCTACCCATAATTTTTTGCCTTTTTTGGAAAGGTGGGAGAGATCCTTAGGTTCAGATAACAGCAGTTATACTTTTACCTTATTTGTTTATCTGCTTTGTTGCCTTTGTGTCACTTATATAATTGTTAGTTGTGGCTTTGGTGCAGGTTTTTTGTCTGTGCTATGGGAGAAATACAAATGCTTCATTTTAATTTTGAAAGATACCCAGGTACACACAGGCAACATGTGAGAAAACCTAGTGTTGAAAGCAGTTGTGAAAGCACTGGTCTCTAACTTGGACATAACTGCCAAGGGTATGCTTTTCATCTATATTGATTTTTGTGTTTGCTTTCACAGTCCTAGAAAACCTGAGTAACAAGGCTATACTATAAAGAAATAACTATAAACCCTCAGCAGACATGTGGATATATTGTTCAAAAGTGGCTAATGGTAAATAGTTCTGCAAGTTGATTGAGAAAGCCTATGATTGTTCTTAAGTAAAAAATGTTCTAGCCCTGTATTTTTTTCTAGTTTCTGTGACATTTCCTTCTTCAGCATTCTGACTTCTTTTGTTTTCTGCATCTTTTGGTCATCTGCCATATACTGTTCTTCTCTTTTGGATATGTTATTGGGGCTCTAGGAAAGAATAACAAGTAAGCAAGTTTTATGCTGTTTTCACTTTTTAAATTTTTTCTTAATAAGGAAGGTATTTATCCCAGGGAAATCCATCAGATAGGAAACTATCATCTAACTATCTTGGATATATCAGTCAGAAGGCATTAATAATGACCACCAGCAGTAGGTTTTGTATTATTTATAGAGACCATAGTGAGAATGCTGGAGTAGGATCTATTCATGACATCTCACAGATAATGCATAGGACAATCCCTCCCGTTCTCCTTGTGCTGAGACCAGCTGGGATTACTGCCTTATTTACACCATTGGGTGTTCCCTTCAAGCAGTACTTGTTGTCATCCAACGTGTCCTTGGATAGTAAAACTAAAGGAGTGATATCTAAGTCATATAAAAGGCCAAAAGAAGGACCTACATTCAGTGAAACTCTCCAATAAGAGGTTGGATTGCTGCACAGAGCAATAATTATCTGAAAGAGCATATTTATGAAATCCATTTTAGTGTTCTTTTTAGTAATTTGATGTGACATAGAGATGATACATTGCAGAACATTTTCAATTACTTTCTCTTGGATAAATCTTCAGTGCCATCGCTTCACTGCAGCTCAGGTTTCATGGATCCTAAAGAAATCATTGTAGTGTCTTAAGTAACCTTTTACAATCCAAGTACATCACATTTCCTACATTCAATTTTAAATTGTATTGTGAAATTTTTACCAATTTTTACAATTAAGAAGTGTGGATCAATAACATTTATTAGGTGCCTTGCAATATAACTAATGTGTAAAATACATTCTAAATATAAAATATTATAATACAAATTAGACATTTCTTTTTCTAAGAAAGGTTATCAGCTAACATGGAAAAATAAGGAGCAATTAGTTAAACTAAGAAATTAATAAAATTACCTGGGGTTAAAGTACAACTGTATACTTTTAAATACATGTTCTATATCATTTAGATTCTATATATTTAGCAACCAATCTCCTCAGTTCTAATTTCTCTGAAGTTTATCATAATTTTGCTAGTCACCTGTCTATTCAGCTATTTCTTCAGACTTAGAGGATGAGTCTCAAGTTCTTTCAAACTCTGTCAACCTAGACTGGACTGAAAAGGCTAGTTCATTTTGTTCTGACTACAAACACCTTTGCAGAACTGAAACCTTCCAGATGTTCCAACAGAGAGAGCTGAAAACTGTCTGAAAGATGTGTGAACAACGTTACCATTTCTTTCAGTACCTAATATGAAAGGCATTGACAATTAGCATTTGCTTAAGAGCTAAGCTCTGTCTTATCTGTGATAAGTTTCAGCTCTGTTCTCATCCTCTAAATTAAGGAGGGAGTGTTTTGCTTTATTTGAATTACTCTCCAGTCCATTCAAACTATGAGGACTCTATTTATCAGAACATATAAGTTTATTAGTCCCTGAGAAGTCGGTAACACCTTTTTTTCCTACTTGTTTAGCTGATTACCATTAACACTAATCACACACTTGTTAATTTTTTTGGTAGTTAAGAATACACCCTAACTGATGCAAGCAGCTTTGAATGCATGAAGGGGGTGGTAGTTGTGTATTTTTACAATATGCATGAATACATTGATAAAATTCATTTAGTAGTGAAACCACACTTTCAAAAATTGAAAAGGAACCCTCTGTGAAGCCAGTTTAACTCTGATGCTTATTAAAAACAACTCATGGGCTCACCACAAAAACTCCTCACATTCTTTTCACAAGGGGTGTTAATTTTAACTGTCGTTATTAAGACATGCGCTTTACTGCTCAAGCTGCAAGATATATTATCACTTTCATACGGCTGCTATCACGTATTTCATTGTATATTGATACAAAATGGACATAAAAAAAGCTAATCACCTCATTCCTCACATATTCCTAGCTGAAGGTTCCATCCAGGCAACCCAAGGGCAATGGCTTTGGATTACAGCTTTATCAACAGCTTGTCTCAAGGAGGAAACACAAAAAGGTTTTAACCAGATATGTAGAGATATGCTATTTTTAAAAAACGAACAACCAACCCCAACAAAACTGTATTCCAGTTCTTGAAAATAAACAAAAATCTCCAGGGCAGTATTGTCACCAGCCTTTGAGGACATGAAATCCAGGACTATTAATCAGAAACATTGAAAAATATTTTATTCATTGCAGTCTTTTAATTACTGAGTTTTTATGCAGAGGATCGTGAAACACCCTTTAAATGAATTAATAATTTTAAAACTAGTTAAAATTATATTAACTTTATCAAACTCAAGGTGAAATATCACTATGGTATAGTTAGATCGCTGTTATAAAAGTGTTTTTTCTAAAGTAAGCATATAAATGTACTCTTTTCTCAATTAAGAAGTGCTGGATGACAGACATAATGCTCCTAATATCAGCTCGACTTGAGTCCCTGTTGTATTAATTTGCTAGGACCTCCTTCCTCATTTCTACTTCTTAAATTGTACCAAATATAGGAATAGGTCACAGAGAATATTTTAAATATGAACTATTTGAATCTCTGAGTTTCAAAGGAAGGGATTTGAGACAAAATTAAATTCAATACATTGAACTCAAGTTCAAAGGAATTTCCTGAGTTATTGTTGGGTTTTTGGTTTTGTGTTTGTTTGTTGGCTACTGGACTTTTATCAAATTGGTTTCAAGAACTGGAAAATTAAGCTGAACAAAGGCAGCTCTGTTTATGAGGTCTTTCACACAGAGAACACATACTTTTCAAGAAAACATGATATATGGGAGCTACCCTATTTTTTTGCTCAAGATCATTTACAAGTACCTTGGAAAATCAGTTCCAGCCTGTTTTTAAATAAAAAATTCAACGGATAGTTTAACTATAATTAGATCCAAATAGTATCTCTAACAGAAACAGAAGACTAGTACATTTTCAGCTCTAAACCAGATAATTTTTTTTGTAGAGTGAACAATAATATATTAAATACTACAAGAACAATTTACCAAAATGCTGCAACTATACTTCAATGTGTTGCTATTACTACCTGTGGTGGGTTAGCCTCTTCTGGTTCTCAGTAGCCTACCAAACTACTCTCTCACTCCCCTTCCTCAGCAGGGCATAAAGTGAAATTAAGATGAACAAACTCATGGATCAAGGTAAAGACAGTGAGGTCACATCACAGGCAAAACAGAGATCTTTAGAAAGACTACCTTAATTTATTGCCAATAAAAAGCAGAATAGGACAGTGAGTAACAAAAGCAAAACTAAAACCATCTTCTTTCCCTGCACCTCCATTTCCCAAGTTCAATTTTATTCCTTCATTCCCAACTTCCTCCCAACCCCAAATAGCACAAAAGGGATGGGGAATGGGGATTATGATCATTTCAGAACACTTCATCCCTGCCACTCCTTCCTTCTTATACTTTTCCCCTTCTTCTTCATGGCTCTTTTCCACAGGCTACAGCCTTTCAGAAACAAACTGCCATAGCATGGGTCCCCATGGGCCACCATTCCTCTCAGAAAGCCTCCTGCTGCATGAACACATCCACCTGCTCCAGTTGAAGCCTTCTACAGGCTGCAGTGTGGTTCTTCACAGGCCTCAGGGGAACAGGTTGCTTCACCATGGTCTTCTCTGTGGACTATGTGGGATTCTCCACTTTTCCTCACTTAGTGCCTGTGGGGTTGTTTCTCTCCTTTCTCTCCTTTCTCTCCTTTCTCTCCCCTCTCTCCTTTCTCTCCTTTCTCTCCCCTCTCTCCTGCTCCCCAGCACTTTTTACCCTGCCCTAAATATCACAGAAACACAGCTGATGGGGATCAGCTTTGGCTGGCATGGGGTCCATTTAGGAGTCAGCTGAAACTGACTGTGCCCAAAATGGGGACGGTCCCTAGTGTCTTCTCACAGAGGCCACCTCTAAAGCCTTCTTACTACCAAAACTTTGCCACATAAAAAATATACACTATTTGAAACAATTTTATATTGCTTAACACTCTGAAAGAATACCGATATCTCAGCTTTAAATTCTTCCTAGGCTTTTCTGTAAGACAGTGTTAGTGATTCCTGCAAAGGGTTCAAATCTAAGCTGTTGCTCTCATTTCTAACACAAAGAATATTTTCAGGCATAGACCTAGAAAGCAACTTTACTGTGAATAATATAGTTTACATATACATATTTTTATTATAGATATCAGGGGTAGCTGGGGAGGTTCACTGGTTATTCTGGGAAAAAAGCCCTTAGGTAATCAAAAGTTAAATCAAGGAGTTAAGCTCAAACAGAAGATTTCAAATATCTGTGCAAAAATTTGAACAGCAAGAATGAGATAAAATAAATTTGGAACCACAGTTTAAGATAGTATGGATGCTACAGGAACTGGCATTTCACCCTTCCTTTCTCACAGGCCAGCAGCCTTTTCCTGCTCATGCAATCCCTTGGTGAATCAAATTGAGAATCAGATCTAAGTTAAAATTAATCAGAAAAAAAAAAAAAAAAAGCTGTTTTAGCTCTGATTGGTTCCCTGATCTAGTTCAATGAGCAGCAGCACAAACGTTTCTGCTAGCCCAAGGGAGGAAGCAAAGCAGGGTGAGAATAAGCTGTCAGGTAGAGAAGGAGGTCAGGACTGCTGCTTGAGGCAGCAGTGCTAGCTGACAGAGTACTTGAAACTGCAGCTTGAGGTGATTTCATATTTGCATATTTTTCATCAAAACCAAATCTTCATGTTCTGCTCTTGATTAATTCTGATGTTCCCAGAGAAAGGACTACAGCATGAATCTTTACTTATAAATACTTTAAAAGTATTAGTCATTTCTGCTTTTTTGAAATTAATAACAAGGTTTATTAATGAAAACAAGGGTGACGTCACTATTACAACAGTGGGGCAATAAAAACAACAGCCCAGACCAATGCAAAAATAAACTAAATGAAATTATGTTGCTCCATCAGTTCAGACTAACAGTGTTTGTAGACTAGATTCTAGTTTTTAACAGCTCCTGTAGTTGAATGTTGTGGAAAACAGCCTCTCCTGGAGTGCCCTATTTTTAAGGGAATTACTGTGATATTTGAATAGTTTAGCAAGCCACTGTACATATGCAGCTGTCTGACATGAAAACTAGCTGTGCAGGAGTGAATCAGTATTCCAATCTGCACTGGTTATAACTTTTAAAGCAGTGATGCTTGCACATACGACTAAGATTCAGTTTATGTACCTATACAGGGAAGACTCAAACAAACCCGCTTTCTATGGAAAAGCAGTCAGTTAAATTTACAGCCTTGTATTCATAGAATGACTGCTGCTGAGCAGATTACATTAATTTAGAGATGAAAATCAGTAAATATACAGCAACTATTGCATTTCATTTGTACAGTTGCTGATTGGAAATGAGGTAAGGATGCAGCAACACGTCATCTAACTAGTATTTGCTACCCTGCGACAAAAGATCACTTCCATGGCAAAGAAATCACCTACTTTTTCACACATTCATGGATCATAGACCTCAATTAAATACAAAGATCTTCAAGTATTTTTCAGGTAAGGAAACTTTGTAGGTATTGCTTAAGAAATCAAATTGAGGAAAACAGTTCCAGGTGACCAACTGATCCGATTGCTTTGAGTGATAGTATTAAACAGAAATAGCATTTGCTCGACTATGCAGCAACAGAGAACATCTCAGCATCCTGGGCTCACAAGGCAGATGTGATGCTTTGTTATAGCTGTCAACAATTTGCTGCATTGCAGGCTAATGGTAGTGGTTTAGGACAGCAGTGTTACGGTAATGTTCAAAGGCTCATCATAAACCATCACACTCAGATTCTAAAATAAGATATTAATTGAACACACAGGAGTCTTAGAATGTAAATAACAGTGTCTGGTTGTTTTGAACATTAGTAGATTTCTGCTAGATCTTTAACTCTGCAATTGCAGCAACCTAACAAAATCAGAAGTAGAATTTGAATACAACAGGCTCCTCAGAGAATTGCTCATGCAGTCGGACAGATGAATGCAACAAAGGAATGGTAGATATCGATTTCTGCTCTCTCCTTTGGACACGCATATAGAAACACTCATCCAAAACCACATATATATATTTCATTTAATAACCTAAAATATCCCTGGTGGCTGATACCTACTTGCTTTTTAATATTTTACATCTGCTTCATTAGAATAAAAAAAAAATTATAATAAAAATGAATACATGCTGCAAAATTCCATAAAAAGTTATAAATAACTGATTTTGTCTTCTGACTGAAAACATCAAATATTTGATTCTCCCAAACACTGATAATCAGAAACATATTTTCTCCTTCCCATCTCTGATTTTTGACAGTTGTCCAAAGCATAAAGGTTTCAAGGACAAACTCACACAACTATAGAAAGTCACCCCATAATTTCATATGACTAAGACAGAAAAGAATCCTGTTTAAAAGGCATTTTCACATGGATCCCATATGGATTTCCCTTAAGCTGTTTTTGTCACTGGGATTTCAGGTGAACCAAAATTAGCCTTTGTAATTAGATGCTCACAAAATGACACCAAAATTTCTATAAACCCAACAAGCCCTTTTAAAAATTGTAGTGTTGCATGATCCCAAACTGTGTACTAACATTTCCACCACTAAACTTAATTACTCAGTTTCCCATAGCTGGAGCACAATGCCTATAGCCCTCAGGATACAAACTTTAGAATTCCGTTCATATAAGGTTTTTGTCTCTGGAGCGCTACATGCACATTCAACAAAGTGATGGGAAGGGTCATGTATAGAAAGGGTGAAAAAACCACTTTATAGTCAGTTACTGAATAGTTTTTTGGCTTAAAGGGACATACTGTCATCACAGAGGTACAATTCTGTAGCATTAAATTGAACCCTTCTGATCAGAGGTGCCACGTAACCTGTAGGTGGTTTGCTACCATCCATTTCTGTCAAGGTGAAAATTATGTGGGAGAAAATTAGTCTTGCCAATCTGCACATACAGCTTAAAAGAATTAGTAGTGTATAGGTCGTTGCAGAGTATGATGCTATTTTTCTTCCTGTGTGATTAAACTGGAAGATAACAGTAATCAGGCAGCATTGATTAAGTGGATGATGAAAGATTTTTTTTTTTTTTTCAAATCCTGAAATTTAGGCTAAGAGATTTCTGTGTGACATTATCTGTGATATTTGGAAATTTTGTTTCTTGGATTGTTTTGATAGAAAGCAGAGTTTGGTAGTGAAGGGACTACAATAGGAATTGGTGGAAGAGCCTGGAGACTGACTCTGAGATGATGGCTTATGTGAAAAGGGTGAACTGTGACTAGGATGGTATAGACTAAAGGGACTATTTAGTGGTGGAGTGTGAGAAGAATTAGAGATGAAAGTACTACATCTACTTTATTTTCATGTTGAAATCTCCTATACCATCAAAAATGCCAGAACTTTGCAATGGATGTAAGCCAACACCCAGGGCAATCTTAGCTTTCAAATATAAGTTAAGTTATTGACTTGCTTTTCCAAACTGGTTAAAAGAAACAGCATTAGAGGGACTGAGCATCTCTCCCTAAACTCTTGAGCAAACCAGATCAAGAGAAAAGGATCATTTCTTGTCATGCACTACCTAAAAGAAAAGGTAGGGTCCACACTGGTAACAGGAAATGTCCCCCCACCTGTTCTTTGACCCACAACTGGAAATAGCCTGTTCTAAATCCTCTTGCTCCAAGTTGTGCCAGAAATGAATAGCAGATGGGTTAGATAGTTTTTCTCTGAGCCAATATTTCAGGAATCCATGATTCTCCAGCAGAGATTATAGTCTCTGGATTGCAAATTACTGATGAGGCTTTACAGGGAAACATGAAAAGTTAAAATGCTGACCCCTGAAACACGTCTATGATTTGTTTTCTTAAGCTTCCAACTCCACAGCAGTATCATCTCCTAACATTCAACGCATAATTATTAGCCTCAGCATCACACCCCTAGTGAATATAAAGTACAGCTATGAGTCATATAGCATCCTTTCTGTTAGTAATACCTTTCACATAAATCTGTGTGAAAATTCCAATTACTAAAATAGATATCAAATTCTAGATGTAGGACTTCTGTACTTCTTTGCAAAAGGAGAGTTGGAACAATAAAGAAAAGAAGAGAAACCTCTGAGCACTGAAGTAGGAAGCAGCATGGCACAGCAGATAGACCTTCAATCTAGCTCTTCAAACAGTGACTAAGCACATCTTGGTATTGCAAAGGGTGAGGACCCTTTATCTTTGCAGATAACTCAACATTCATAGAAAAAGACAAAGAGCAGAAGAGAGACTACTCACTTTCTCCAAGGAAGACAGTCATTCCAGTGAAAAATTTACTCTTGGATTAGTCAGGAAGCCTTCTCCAAATTCTACTATTTGCATTGTTATTGCTTTGCTAAAGTTGAATCAAATCAACATGCTTACAGGTGAATCAGCTTAATAGCACAGGTTAGACATGGAAGAAAAGACAAAAAAGAGTCTGTCTTTTAAGGTAATTTTTCAAAGTTATTTCTTTCAAAATTAGTTCTTTCATGTATTTCTTTCAAGGTTACTCTAGAGCTGAAAGAAGAAAATTGATATTGATTCATATAACTTGGTCTTTTTACTTTCTGCACACTAAATTATGTGCTGCTTCTTTTGGGAGAAACAACACAAAATAGTGACAACTTTAGAACATTTTACTCATATAAGGAAAAATACCAGCTGATTCTAGTCCCATGCTTATTGCACTCCCTCTGCCATGTTTGACTTCTTGGAGATTTTTCGCATTAAAGAAGAAAGGATTAACATTAATGTATTTTATGAGCTCATAATCATGAACACCAAGGAGAATGTCTCAGAAAGGCAACAAGAAAGTTAGTGTTTGTTGGATTATTGTGCATTTACTCACATGTGTATAGAAATAGCTCCTTGGGAAAAATACAGTGGAAGGATTTAATAGCTAGTGTCTATTCAGCTCTTAGGGTGATCCCACAGAGTAAATTCCAAACGGAAATCCAGCAACACAACTTTCAAGATGTGACATAAATCACCGTTACTAGACTCTTCAAGACACACTATAAAGAATTAAAATGCAGAACCTATAAAGGCTATAACCACAACTTGCCATTTGCTACCTTGAACACTTTTTTTTTTTCTAAATGTGTTTTTTTCTTCAAGCCCTGCTTTTTTCCTGAATTTTATAAGAATGCTTAGTGAAGGCAATTTTAAGATTAAATCTTTTATCTATGATGCAATATTTTCTTGCTTACATTCCCAAATTACTCATCCAAAGTGGAAAAAGAAAAAAAAAAGATAAATCCAAAATTAGGATACATATTTAAATTCAAAACTCATGCCATTAATACAGATACAGGTTTTCATTACAATCTTTACCCTGAAGGCATTCTTAGGCCTTCTATCCTCCTCTAAAGCAAAAGGAAAGCACATTTACAGCACAAGTTTTTGCTGTCTGCTGGTGAATACGCAGTAAATGCGTGAACCCCCAGATTCTGGTGTTCTTTTAAGAAATTCATTATATAGAAAAACATTGAAAATGAAAGAGATGCACGGTTTTCTGTCACTACTAGGCCTGATCTTTTTGTTAAATTCCTCTTGAGCTGTGGCCTTAAGGATGCTGCTCTAAGGTAACTCCATGAGCCTTCCCTAGACCACATTTTAGATTTTCAAACATCAATGTCTTTTCAGGAGTTGGTACATATTCAGAGAACTGGCGTTAAATTTTAGGAGATGGATTTCTTAATCAGATCCGGAAGCTGACATGGCCAATTTACATTTCTTAACTATGATAGCTCAAAGAGAAAAGGAAAGCTGTTATCATATTTTTGATAATTTTTAAAGTGCAACATAATGTCTTTAGCTGGTTATGATACTGCTATCATCTGGAAAATGTCTATGGAAATTTGTCTCTTGTGAGGTTACAGCTTCACCTTATTGAGCTAAGCAAAAAACACTCAAACTTCGAATTTGCAGAGATAAACTTAACATCATAAATATGTGGGAATAGGATATTATCAAAATGACACTGGAGATTTTCAGTAGCCATTTCACAAAGTAAAACAAGGGAAGAAGTACTTTAGTGTCAGTAATAAATATGCATATTTGAATACTGATATCATAAGCCCTAATTCAAAAATTCTCAATTACCTTGTGCAATTTATGACAAGACTAAAAATAAAAAACACAGAAATAAATTAAATTTGGAGAAAAATCTAATTTGCTAAAATAGTTGTTTTATTTTCTGTTTAAACATGTAAAATCTATGAAAGTATTAATTATTATTTAACTTCCTATTTCATGTGAGAATTCTGCAGCCAGCTTGATAAAGGGCATGGAGACTTAATTTGTCCAGTGAGGAGCTATCTTCACTCAGCAGAGAGTAGTAAAGGTTCAGGGACACATTTCCTGGCTGCTTGTCCAGCCTAGATGGTGTCAAGGGAAAAAAAAAAACCTGCAAATTCTTGAAGGCAATGGATATCCAAATTTGTTCCTGAACCTCTGTATTCATAACCTCAGTACAGGGGACATTTCAAGGATGGGGGATAAGGAGCACAGGAAAAGCCAGATAACATGCTTCAGTGATATTTCAATGATGTATGTTCCCCAGTGATCTGAAAGGATTCAAATGTAACTTTATTTGAACTTGTTGAAAATTGACCTTAGAAACTGGAACAAATTGTAGAACATTCCCCATTAGACTTACTTCTTCAACTTCTTATTTTTAATTATCATGCATTTCAATAGCATTGTCTACATCCATTGATCATGACCCTGTTATATAAAGGAAAGCTTTTGTCCTTTTACTCTTGATGGTGTGCCTTTCAATTCTGCGAGTTAATTCTCATGAAAGTCAACACTGTGAAGTTCAGGAGAACTTGACCCAAAATGATTAGGGGACTGAATGTTTTTCTCTAAAATGAATGGGTTATACCTAGGTTAACAGAAACTCATATGGATATGAAAAAGAAGCAAGAAAAATTAATACCTTACTCTCTTGCTCCTTAAACAAATTGTTTTGTTTAATTTGGTCATAAAAATTTTTTTTTCTTAATTATGTACATGTCAATTTTGAAAACAGAAGGTATTTTACAGAAGGTATTTGCAAACAAGATGTTTAATGATCAGCTGAATTTGTCCTCAGGTAAGCACTTAAAAATGTATTGCAGTCTTAAAACCCATTCAAGGTGTTCCTTAAGCCTTTGATTAGATTCTGATTTGATCTTTAGTGCATAAATCAAGATTTATTGGGAAAAAAATCAAGTTTACACTTTTTACCATGGCAAACTTAATTCAGAATTCAAAATCTTCACATCAGCCACCAAATAGAAAACTACACAGTGACTACTTGTGACAGAGTTAAGAAAAGAACATTCACAGTTTTAAAATACTGATAGGATCTCATATAGCAACTATTCCTGCCTATCTAATACAGAAGGCTCAGGGCTGAGTTTCTTTTAAAGGCTTTTGAAATCAAGCACAAACATTGTTTAAGGAAATATTCTCATCAGTCACAGAGTGAGATTGAGCGCACTCTCAGCAAGTTTACAGACAACATGAAGCTGAGCATTGCAGTTGACACAACAGAGAGAAGGGATACCATCCAGGGGAACCTGGACAAACTTGAGAAGTGGACCCATGAGGACCTCATGAAGTTCAGTCTAAATACAAGGTTTGCAGCTGAGTCAGGGCAATCTCCCAGATGTGAGAGACAGAGAAGAACTCACAGAGAGCAGCCCCATGGAGAAGGGCTTGTGGGCTCTAGTGGATAAAAAGCTGAACATGAGCAAATAGTGTGCACTTCCAGCCCAGAAGCCAATTGTATCCCGGGCTGCATCAAAAGCAGCAAAACCAACAATTTGGAGGTGATTCTGTGCCTCTGCTCTCATCTCGGGAGACCCCATCTGGAGTACTGCATACAGGTCTGGAGTTCGCAACATTAGAAGGACATTGACCTGTTGGAGCAAGTCCAGAGTAGGGCCATGAAGATGTTCCAAGGGCTGGAGCACTTCTCCTGTGAAGACAGGCTGTGAGAATTGTAGTTGTTTAGCCTGGAGAAGAGAAGGCTCTGGGAAGACCTCATTGCAGCCTTCCAGTACATAAAGGGTGCATTTGAGAAAGAGGAGAGCAACTTTTTGCACAGCCTGATAGTGACAGGACAAAGCAGAATAGACTTAAAACAAAAGAGGAGAGATTTAGATTAGATGTAAGGAACAAATTCTTTATTCAGAGTGTGGTGAGGCACTGGAATAGGTTGCCCAGAGAAGATGTGGATGCCCCATTCCTGGAAGTGTTCAAGGCCAGGCTGGATGGGGCCTCAAGCAACCTGCTCTAGTGAATGGCATCCCTGACCATCATGGGGGGTTGGAACTAGATGGTTTTTAAGATTCTTTTCAACCCAAACCATTCTATGATTATACGAAAGGGAGCTAATACGAAAATTAAGAGAAGGTTTTTTTATTTTAAGGGTAGGACAGCCATATTGTTCTCAAACTGTGTATGTGTTTTGGAAGTATAACATGAAGACACAAACCCCCAAAAAACCCTATAAAAATAGTAAGTGTATCAACAAAATAAAAAAGTACTGTGAAGAGTTGGGGGATATTTCTTTTTTCAACATTCCCCTTTAACTTCATATGCACAGAGGGTAGGACAAACACCCTGTTAAAAGTCCAGAGGGTGTAGATTTTTTAATATGGTGGAGTTTGCTCTCCAGAAAGTGGAAATCCTTAAGATAATCTGCATAGTTCCCAGATGAGTTAATAAAGATGCAATCTCATTAAGTCACAGTCCTTGCATCTTCTCTTCTTTCATGTCTGGGACAAAACCTAGTTCTTCAACACTTTGTACGCTCCACTGAAGAGAAAGAGTTCCATTACATTTTAATGGCTACTTTCTGCAGCCTTTACCTTTGAGTCTTTGTAAATCTGTGTCATTTTTTTTACTCTTTTACTAAGCCAGTCAAAAGCTATGTACCTTGTAAGGAAAGATGTGCCCTTTGAGTGCTTTCACAAGAACACCATCCTCTCTATCATGATGTTGTGTTAGGGCACAACTGTGGGCAAGATGGAACACAGTCATACTGATTCCAGTGTCCTTGCAACCCAGGGGTTGCTTTCAGAGTCTGAAAGAGATGAAAGAGTCAATCAAGAAAGATTCCATTTCACTTTCTAGTGAAGGAACATTCAGTTTGTTTTTGTGTAGTGTGGTTCTGATGACTGCTGACACATGAAGAGAGACCTTAAAGCAAGTCCACATCCTCTTATAAGATGTAACAAAGGCCACAAGGCTGGCTCACTTTTTTCTTACCATCTGACTTCATTCCACTGGCATTCTAAGTAAAGCACCTCATAAGAACAAAATTTTGTTACAAAGTAGAACTAAGCCGGGAGGGAAAATGCTTCACAAAAGAGGAGGTAGGGGAGCTTGGCAAGGATACACACAGCTGCATTTTTGTCCTGCTTGCTTAATAGTGTAAACAACTTTTGTTGGTTAGCTTTGTATGTGACCATTCAGGAAACCCTCTATATAGACAATGCATCTTGTCAACCATTTCCTCTGTGTGTAAAATGTAATTCGTCACCCTGTGCTGCCTTGGCAGCAACCTTGTAAAGAACTCACTGAATTAATGAATATTTCATAAAGATGTGATTTATTAGCATTCCTCCCCCTCAGCTTTGAAAAAGATCCATCCTTCAAAAGCTGAGTGCACAAAAGCTATCTGCAGGTATGGAAAGGAGCCTGAAACCCCTGAAGACAAAACCAGGATTTCTTAATAACCTCTGGGCTCTGTAGACTTTAGAAGAGATATTTAGTCAATCTTATATTAATATTTTAGTTGGTAAAGAAATGCAGTACTAAGATATTATACTGAATTTGGCTGTCAGAACCATGGGCTATCACAACAAAAAAAAATATTACTAAATCAGAATCTTTCAGTTTCATATATTTTTATGAATATATGAAAAAATAGGTCATGGCATAATGCGAATACCTCTAGGCCTTCTGGGCTGCCCAGATTTTCATACTGCTTCAGAGTACTTTCCTTCCAGAACCACAAGCAAATTCATCACAGGCACACATTTTGAAGTTGTATGTACCTGTGGTTCTATCCTCACCACTACTGTCCCTGGATACTAATACACTAACTACTATAACAACAAGCATTCTTTTCTATGATTGCAAATATTTATTGTGTTCAATTCATTTGTATAGCCCTGTTTCTAATAAATAAACATTCATTTTCTGAGAATTTTCAGATTCTGACACAAGTTGCAATACAGAAACAAAATAAACTAAAAAGGCAAATGTGATTGTGATATCTCAAATAGCTAGTACTATCTATCCGTGGCAAAAAAAAAAAAAAAAAAAAAAAGTATTTTTCCTTTTTTCTAAAACAGATATCCCTCATTTGCAGTGCTAGTGGAATCCCAGTATTAATTGTCCTCTGTGGTTTGATCCACAACACCTGTTGCATTCACACAGTTGTTACAGCTGGATTACTAAACTGTTATCTTCAGCTGTAGGACTTTATGCTTTCAAGTCAGGAATCCTCTTATTCTGTGAAGACGGCAAATGCTGCATAATGTCAGACCACGGCAAAACAACACAGAACTACTTCACAACAAGAATCATCTATTATGGTTGTGTTTAAATCTCCTTGACTAAAACTTTCTTGTGTCTCTTTCTCTGAGAGAAGATGAATAGCTCCAATGCATAGCTTTGGGACATGAGGTCAAAGGAGAAAGATGCATGCGTGTGGCAAGTTATAAGGGCAGAGTGATTTTCACAGGTGATAGATACTTTTTGCAGTGATTTCTTTAAAAATCTGTTTTAATTAGTTAATCTAAATTTTTTAGTGGAAGAAGTATCCACTGTGTGTCTTTAGCCTTCAGAGAGACAAATATATTTGAGGGGAAAGAGGCTTATGCTACAGGAATAACATTACAAATAGGAAAAAGAAAACTAAGGAACACCTGATGCATATTCAAGCATAATATGATATATATGAGACAAGGGCTGCATCAACTTAACATCTGTATAGAAATAATTCCTTCAGTTTGTTTCAGAACCCAGAAAAGCCTTCTCACTTTCTCACGAGCTATTAATCTAACCCCAAAATATCAGGGGAATATATGGAGATATATTTCTTAGAAATCTGTTCTTGCACAGGAGCATTCATCTAGGAAAATATACCTATAATCCATCAAGAGTGTGTATGAGATATCATGCATAGCTCAGATAAAGCTTATAAAATGCTCAATCAAATATTGGTGTGATGGGCATAGAGAAATGAAAAACTATAGCTTATTATCAGAAGTTAATGCTCTCAGACACATCAGGAGGAAAATGAGGTTTTCTTGACACTGCTGTCATCCCCTTCTAGGAGCCGTTTGCTGGAGTCTTGCTGCATATTTTTGGTTTATTCTATGATCACCACAGAAGAGGTACAACTGTGGTTGTGGTCATCTGATATTGGCTCTGCAGACATAATCCTTTTCCTAATGTAGAAGTCAAAACAGCATCAAGATTTATATTTCACCAATTACCAAAGTTGGAGAAACATACTGTCAGACAAGTTTTTAAGGATTTATGGAACTAAGTGGGGTAAAACAAACAGAGATACCCTAAGAGACTCCCATGAACACTTTTGAAGCAGAAAGTGATTAAGTTACAATTTCACAGTGCTTGCACTCCCTAGACAACCTGGCATACAATCTGATTTAATCACCTATCTAAATGTAAAAACAAAAATTTTTTGGATGGCACCAGAGATTTTGGAGAGGATAGGACTGAAAAGGAGGCTGAAGCAAGCATTATATATGCTCACTGGGTCAATACTAATTTACCTTACATGATGAGTTTATAGAGCTGTACCTTGCCAAGGAAATCTATAATAAAAACTTAGGTAAACACTTAGGGCTTGAAGTCCTACTTCTTAGTTCTTGTTAAATATCAGCAGTTTCAAAATTGTTGGGAAAAGTCTATTGATGTGGTGAAAAAGGTTAATAACATTACTAATAACATAAAAAACCCTTTGTAACAAGGTCGCATCAACAACTGCGCATGTGAGTAGGTTAAAATCCTATCACAGCAGTGAGGTGGTTGTTAGCTTCCAATGCAGCAGGGAGAAGAGAATTCAAACTGAGCACAAGATAAAAAAAGTAAAGTTTGAAGAATCAGTTCTAATTGATTTTGTGATTTTTGTCATCATCTCCAAAGAGTGTTACAGAGTCACACATGGAGGTTTTGTAGTCATCTGTGAAGTGGATACCTAAGTAGGAAAATGCCAGAATAGGAATTTGTAACTAAATCTTTGTCAGATCAGGTGCAAAACTCTTTGTGTGAATACTGGGAGGAAATAGCAAAATGAGGTTGCATGGAAATCTCTGGAAAGCCAACATGTCGCTCTCACTGATGCATTTCTTTTTTGTATGGCCCACCAGATTACATAGAGAAAAGAATGCCAGCACAATGGATTTAAACTGAAAGAATTCTTTCCACAGAGGAAAAACAAAACCTGTTCTCATCACTGATGAGAGACAAGACCATGTCAAAAGGCTGACTAGTCCTTCAACTCTGTATTGAGGCAGGTCAGCTAAATGCTGGCTGGATTACATAGTCATGACAAACTCACATTTCTGGCATCCCCTCCTTCTGAAACTGGAAACAAAACAAAAAAAATGCATGGAATTACTTGAGGAAACCTACCTACAGACATCACACTATTCAAATCATCTAATGTAGTCAAAAAATAACTTGGAAGATAAAGGAAGAAATCTATCCCAATCCCTCAAATGTGGAGGCCTTTATAGATTGACACACATGCCTAAAATCAGTCTTCCACAGACCTTTCAGATATTACGGAAGCTTTGTGGAAAATTTCAATGACATTTTTCTACTGTTACTGCACTGCGTAAAAAACAGAAGGCTAACAAGGTAACTAGTGGAAACTTTTTAGAGAGGCTTGAAGTAGATAAAGCCATTCTTGTCTTAATCTTTCTTGTCCCATCTTTACTGTCCTAAGCTTTGCAAACATATTTAAACATATCTCCAAGATTTGAGATGTGCATAGGATATTTGGAAAAGATGGAGAAGGAAAAAAACTACCTTCTTAGTCTTCTCAAGGAAAAAAAAATAAGCAAAATTTTTCCATTATAGAGAAATTATACTCTCCAGCAGCAGAACCATTATCTCATTGATTGTAAATGTAGGCATCTCTCATACTAGTCCCCTTTAATCTGGTTTGACAGAATGAAATGAACATACTCTAAATTGCTGTAATAGAGCTTTCTGCTTCAGGAATTTAATATAAGAGTTGTTCATATAAAAGGCAAAATGTGCACATCAAAGTACTAGATTTTTTTTGTCACTTTCCAAAACAGTAAATGAGATGTTTACATTTAAATTATGCAAATGTATTTTTTCTTTTCTATCTGCCTTAACCTTTGGTTTGTGTCAAGAGACACTTCAGGATAGTTGGCAAACATCAAAGCACTCTAGTCCCTACCGGTGTCATTTTAAAAATAATTATATTAGACCACTTAACAATGTTCAGTTTCTTATATAGGTCTCATGGCTACAGAAAGGGCAAGGAGACTAGGAGGGCAGAAACTTTAGAAACCTGTAAAGGTTTCCACAGAAACCATTAATGTTTAAGTGCACTGATGTCATAGAAGCATTTCCAAGTGTCTCACACTAGCTACAGAATCTCTAATAAAGCAGTCAAAGAGAGGGAATACCATATGAACTTTGGGGCTCTGCACCAATTCATTATAAAGACAATATATACTTGTATTTAATAATTAATACATTAATTCTACATTAGCAAAAAGGACCAATTGCCTCAATTATTACCATAAAAGTTATTCACAAACACATTTCAAAGGTATTAGATAGTACTGCCTAGACAGAGGATGTATTTTTCTTTCTGGTTTTTTTCACTCTGCAGTTACTTCAGTTACTACATGTGAGTTTTATTACTACATTGTGACTAACCACACAGATACAGAGGGTTTTTTGTGGCTTCATAAGTTTATCATAGTACAAAAGTGTATGGTTTACCATATTGATTTTTACTATTGAAAGAGCAATTTTTTTCATATGTAGCTTAAAATGTATGGCTTTTCATATAACTTGAGGGTGTCAGTCAAAGCATTTGGAGAGTTAGGTCTGTTCTTTATGATACTACACAGTGTTTACTAGGGCGACTTTTATGGGGTTGAGGGGTTTGATTCCTATGGGGGGGCATTGTCTGCCTAATTCTAGGGTAGTGGCCTAGCTGGAGTGGAAAAACACTCAAAAGAATCCTAGGAAGAAGAATGCTTCAGATGTGATGAATAGAATAATTGCACATCATAAACCTTTTCTGACTGTTGGGGTGTGGTAGTCTGGCAATGTGTTTTCTCATATGATGTCTCGTCATTATTGCAGTATGACTACAGTTGTGAACGTAGGCCTAGGGTCAGGAGTCACGTGGAAATGTAGTGAAACCATATGGTTAGTCCTGAAGTAGTGACTAGGGCAGTGGCTGCCTTGAAGATTGGTCAGGGGCTTGGGTCTACTATGTGTTAGGAATGTGCTTGGTGGGCCATCAGATATTTTTTAGTATTTTCTTATAGGTATAAGTTAAATAAGAGAAAGAAGATGCAAATTGGGTTTACGGCCACTACTACTTCTAGAACAGTTAGTAGGAGCAGGATTGATACAGTTGCCCCGTTCCTCTCCTGAAGAGTTATCTACATATTGCCTGGATAGCTGGTCCTGTGTTTCAGAGTCCCTACACACAGAGATACAGATTTTGGTCAGCTGGATTATATCAACTGCTCTCATCAGTATTTGTCCTGAGATACTAGTCTGCAAAATATGGCTGCTGAAAATCAGACCCATTCCCTGCCTTGTCACTTTTGCTAAAGAGGCAGAAATTTCCGAGGAGAATCAGAATGAACATATCATGAAAGAGTCACATCTTCAACTGTCTCTACTGAGTCTACATCTTCCTTCTCAGTTACACTGGTTGTACAACATGAACACAGGAGGGAAAGGAGAAATACACTCTAAGCATACTAGTGGTTTGGTTTTTGTCTTTTTTTCCCCCTTTTGTGTCAGTATTCCAAAGGTTTGCACTATTTGCCTTTTCTAATTTGAGTGAATGTAAACTCATTCCTCTATATTTTGAGCTTCTTAGGTCAACTGAAAACCTAAGCACAGCAGGTTCACTGAGGAATGACATTTTAGATTTAATGCCCAATTTTCTGCAATCCAGCAATTTCATCCTTTTTATGTGGCTTTTAAAGACTGTTATTCTGGACTCTACCAACATGAATATTGACTTTAGTAGTTGAATAAAAGTATTCCTATGGACTGAAGAAATTTATCTTTGGATGTTAATATTATCTTTTTGTATGTGTGGACACCATGGTATTAAAGAATGAATATAAATAGCTACTTTTGGGGAAGAATACAGAATTGTTTAGCAAGCAGTCTGGAAATTTTCGCGTATTATAATCTTACAAAAATATATTGCAGAAAAAGGGAATAAGTACAAGGATAATGTCCATGTCATTTGTGAGTGTATAAAACTTCTATTGTGAAGTGACAATTGCTGATTTGTGTTGTGTCATCTGCTATACACTTCATAACACATATGTTAGATCTAAATTCCCTTTTAAAATGCGTCTCATGGTAAATTTGTGTGTAAATGAAATTCAAAGGATTTTTAACTATTCTAAATTTCATAATAATGCATTTATTTATCCTCACTTATTCAGTAATATGTTTATTAAGTTTAGATGTATAGATCTCCAATCTACAAAACTTCCACAGGGCACCAGGTAGACATATGCCTCGAAATTGCTTACAGATATCTTTACCCTGTAAATTGAATGTATTGAAGAAGCCTGATTTGAAGGCAGTCCTGAACAATTTTTTTTTTTCTTTTTTTTTACAGAGAAATAGAAGTAATGCTTCTGGAAGGGGTGGATAGCTAATTCTTGACACTGGTGGTCTGTTGAGTTATACAGAAAGGAAAGCATAGAAAATTACAGAAAATATCATGGGCAGATTGTTCACAAAGGTAAAAACTAGTGACCAATCGAAAAGCTCTCAACCATGCCTTTCTTTTTTATTGCATATGTGACAGTTGCAATTCATTTGGGTTCATGTTGAACATCTAAAATCTGGTTCTCTAGAGCTGAGAAAAAATATAAGGTTAATGTAATGGTTATTTATGACGTTTCATCTGCTATATACTTCATAATGCATATGTTACATCTAAATTTTCTCTTTTAAAATATATATCCTGATGACATATCAAGGCTTATGCGGCCGGTGATGTTTAATATCTTGATCAATGATCTGCATGAGAGAATCCAGTGCACACTCAATAAGTTCACAGGCAATACTAAATTGAGTGGGAATGCTGGTCAGCTGAGAGGTAGGAAGGCTCTGCAGAGGGGTCTGGACTGAGTGGATTGATGGGCCGAGGCCAGTGGTGTGAGATTCAACAGGGCCAAGAACCAGGTCCTACACTTGGATCACAACAACCCCAGGCAGCAATACAGGGAAAAGTGACTGCAAAGCTGCCGGGTGGTAAAGGACCTGGGAGTGCTGGTCAACAGGCAGCTGGACATGATCCAGTGTGTTACAGGTGGCCAAGAAGGTAACTGGCATCCTGGCCTGTATCGGCAATAGTGTGGCCAGCAGGATCAGGGCAGTGATTGTACTCAGCACTGGTGAGGCCACACCTTGCATCCTCTGTCCTGCTCTGAGCAACGGAGCTGGTGAAGGGTCTGAAGAAAAAGTCATGTGAGGAACAGCTGAGGGAGCTGGGGTTGTTTCGCCCAGAGAAGAGGAGGCTCAGGGGAGACCTTATACCTCTCTACAGCTGCCTGAAAGGAGGGCGCAGCAAGATGCGGGTTGGTCTCTTCTCCCAGGCAACCAGCGATAAGACAAGAAATAACAGAGCAATATTTGCCCCAAAAATTCTTTTGTTATCTATCTTCTGTTAGTACACTAGGTTGCAAACACATTTCTGAAATTTGACCATTATGTTAAAAAGTTTGGCTGACACTGAGAGAAAACATACTATAAATTGTACCAGAATAGATACTTTGGAACATGAGCACAGAAAAAGAAAACATGGATCATAACTGGAAAAGAATTTTCAGAGCTGTGTCCAGTCACAGAGGGTAAATATTTTCATGGGAGTGCAGAACAGCCCAGGTGAAAGTTACCAAGCTATTAAATTGTCATCAAGCTTCAGCAGAATTTCGATCCTTCAGAAGACCAGAATACAATCTTTCACAACACACAGCTAAGAGACATCATCCCTGTAGGGGAATTGTTTCCCACACGGTGAAAGTGAGCTGTTAACAATAACAAAACAACAGGAAAACCATTATTGGAGTCCACAGATACAGGAAATCAGAGGGGTCAGAACATCAGTAATTGTGGCCAATTAGTATTACCAGAATTGAGGACTCAGAAAGTCTCATGGTCCCAGATATTCAGGTTACCGGAAAACACGAGATGTGACCAGACACAAAAGATGTTCTCTGCATTTTGTGGAGCACAAAGTTCAGTTCTCACTCCAATTTCATTGAATGCCAAAAGCAAGACAGGGAAGCAAAACATAGTAACAAATAAAAAATTGAAAGTATTGAGTCAAGTGCTCAAATAAGTACCCCTTGATTAAAATGCATATCCATTCTTGCATGAGATATGTATTAAATAATCTCTGACACAAATTTTCTTAGATTTTTGTCTATCCAAATAAATTAATTTCAATAGAATTATAGAATTTATTGAAGTTTACTTTAAAATTCTAAGAAGGTATTTCCACTCTGCAACATCAATATAAATCTGGATTGGTTGCCTGTGAAATCATTGTATAGCTCTGGAGTGAACTGATGTATGAGATTGACATCGCACTCAAAGAACTATATATATAATTTTGTCTGTCATGTTCTTCTTTCCACATAGACATGAATCCATTTAATTTGGAAATTTTTATGTTCGATTAAAAAGAATCAGTGCTTTTGAGCTGTGAGGAGGCTTAACAAGGTAACAGCTTTGATCACATCTCTTTTCTTTACCAGTTTTAATTTGCAAAAATGCCAATTTTGATGTCATTATCAAAGGAAGCAATTTTGCTTATTTGTTTACTAAATCATATTTACACTGAGAAATGTATTACTCCATTAGTGAATTGCTTTGCAAATACTCATGTGGATTTATATAAAGAAAGTGACAGCTGTTTGTGGTAATTTACCAATTTGCAAAATATTCCTTGACTCTCCAAAATGTATGTCATAGCTGAATAAAATATTGCAAAGTATTATTTTAGACATGACCTCCAGAGATGGTTTTCTTTGTATGACTTGTTAACTATTAGAGATCATAAGAGAGGCAATATAAACCCAACATTTTTTCTTTTCCTTCTTTTCCTTATGAGACATCACTAATATAGTAGACTCTAGGGACCCAGGACCTAAGTAAACATTTTTCTTAAGGTATCAAAATCAAGTCAAAAATTCCCAGACGATGACCATGCCACACACAATAGCAAAGATATTTACTTTAAAAGAGGCTTGAAAATGCAGAGAATTAGACTGAGACAATAGACAGGCAAGAATAGTACTCAGCCTATTACTTTGGTACAATACAATCTCGGTACTAACCATGTATCAATATTTATGTTTTGGCTGATAGGAAATTTTGGATCAAAGACCTGTATGAACATTAAAGTCTTGTCTCATACTAACTTTAGTGACACCAGTTCTCTCAAATTGCCACATATGATAAATTTATTATATGGAACACAAAATATTCACAGGCTAAAGAATGAAATTAAATGGATGCAAAATTTGAATGAATTGTAGACTGAATGGCTTGCAGAAAGTAATTATCCTCTCAGAAGAGCAAACATGAGAGTGATGTACATAAGAATAGAATTTGGTTCTGAACTTCCTTTTTTGAGGTGGCTTGCTTCTTTAAAATGGGTGGCAGTCCTGGGCCAGTGAGTTTGCCTAACATATTTTTAAAAACAATGTTAGAAAGAAACATTTCAGTGGGGAAAAATTCCTATCAAAATCAAGATATGGAAGTCAAGTATTTTTCTATTTGACCACAATGACAACATGTATTGTTATTAACAATAATAAATAATAATAATCATCTACATTTTTATATAAAAAGATTTTATTTCAGGATCTTATGTGCAATGGAATGGCCATCAATTATTATATTTCATAGTTGAGACAGTTAGGAAGACAATGTTTCCATATCATTGCTACCATATTGAATGTGAAAGACACGGGGAAGGAAGAAAAGTGAGACAAATGAGGAAGATGTAACTGTGATCTGGCTAGTCTATGCCATTATAACAGTTCAGAACATACCAATTATATACTAATGTTATTTAAAACACTAACCTTGGTATTTATATTACCAAGACAGTGTAGACCTTCAGCTAAGTATGAAATATGGAATGTGTAAAGGTAAATCTGAATTTTATCTCCATTCTTGCAGTTAGTAGAAGAAAAATGTAATAAAGCAAAATAATGGTTTCTGCATTTCATTAAGAAATCTTGTATTCTTGTTTCGGTCTTTCTTCACCTTTATGAATGTGTTCTATTTTAGGACTGATGCTGTTTTATTTTTCGTATATGCCAAGTCACTATACCGTAGAGCCTTGTCTCACACTTCAGTAAGAGTTCTGAAGTCTTATAAAATTAAATCATACAGAAAATACAGAGAATGAAACCTTTGTAATATATTTACATCCATTTTTGCTAGAGTGTTCTCATTCTAGAGAATTTTTTGGCTTCAAGAGAAATTAATAGTAGTGCAAAATTTTTCCTAAAATAATACATTTTTTGTTCCATAATTTTTTTTTTACACCTAAATAAATTCAAAGGAGAAGAAAAAATATTTTACCTTTTAGCTCATAATAACTTCTTTTCAAATGTGTGTGATGTATTTTCAATGTAAAATGAATGATTAAATGTAATTATTAAACCACTAGGGGGAAAAAAAAGGTAGTATGTTCCATTTTACTTACATTTTTTAAGGAATTAAAACTTACCACAAACCATCTTTCAAGCTTTGTTCTTCCCCCAGGCTTGAAATGAATATAAATAATTGCCATAAACTTAGCCAACAAACCACTGAATGAACACAAACTGCAAAAATGAGGCTGTTTTACCGTTCTGCTGTTCCTGTTCCTCCACGCACAGCACAAGCTCTCCCTCCTCATAGTGTGTATGTGCACGCACTTACATGTCTGTAATGTTCACAGCTGCACTATAAAGCATCTTTGGTTGCTGTAGGATGAGGCATGTACAAGTTTCTGATTCATCTTGAAACAAAGGTATATTTAAGTGTACATTTAAGGTTCAGAGGAGAGAATAGAAAAGGAGAAATTATGCAGGGAGTTGCTACGCCTATTCATAATTGCAGTAGTCTTAAGATGGTCTCAGATTAAAGACAAATTCATGAGGGATTTTTTCTTTTGTTACCACAAACTATTTAAAATATATATATATATTTAAATGAATATATAGAAATTATTGTTGCATACAGAGGTGTGCTTAAATTATGCTTCTAATACGTAAAGTTATATCTATATACAAATGCAAATTAGAAACTGAATCATCAGATACATATCTGTTGCAATATAAAAGCTATTCTATCAAACATGAAAATTAGAAATAAATTCTGCACCATATTAATTATTAAACAGATGACAAATATTTGAGAAAATTCCGTGCCATTCAAGGTTCTATTAGCATTCCTAACTCTGGAGCGCTCTGTAGTGATGTGCAGAAATAACTGAAGTAATCCATACAGCAGAAGCAGTATAACTAGGCTAATGCTGGCCTCTGCCTGCAGTGTCCCTGCCAAAATATGAAATGGAAAAGTCTGACATACTACCTTTGTAAGAAGGTTCTTGGTACCCTTCTGGAACTAGTTCTCATCCTGTCAGTGCAGCTCTACTTTAGATAAAATACGACAAATCATCCAAAATTTCAGTTTAAACTAATCTTGCTTAAACTGATCTTATTGGTTAAAGACAAAAGGAAAGTCAGAACAACCAGTATCAACAGAGATTTCCCAATGGCAATGCAAAGGAGAAGCAGGAACAAATGGATCTTTTCTAGTAGCATCTTCAAAAGCTAGTTGTCTGCTAAGTGAATGCCTTTCCATAGCTGTTAGTCTTTTCTACTGAGGCAACTTAGATTTTAGTACCTGAAACAAAACAATATGAAGTACCCACCTGAGTTGGTTTTGAGAAAGCTAGCTCATGTAATCAATGCTTTTGGAGCTGTCCTGATCTGCCTATTTAATGGCAGGATCCATAGACGCAGGATCCATGACTATGTTAGCCAAACAGCAACCCCTGAAACCATCTGACTGTTCTTCGTCCTCTTGCTACACATCCCTTTTGCATTTATCTTTAACTTGTGTCCTGATAGACACTTGTTGTGGATGCCCAGTTGTTCTTCCATGTGTAGCTGGATTTCCTCTCTTTGTCTTAACCAAGCAGTGCTGCTAATCAACGTCAAGAAATGCTCCTAGCTTAGTGTCACGATCAGACCACAGTATCACAAAATTATTTTCCCAGGTAATTTGAGAAATCACTTTGAACACTCTTAAGCCTTGGCTTAACCTGTGACTCTGAGGTATTTTTCTGTAGGGCAGTTTCAGCACAAAAGTGTTTCTGCAAATGTTGACACACAGAAGATTAAACACCCAGATTTATGTAATTGTAGGTTTGAGTAGCAGCTCAAGAGCAACCTTGGAGACTTTGGGACTTAAAGAAAGTAAAGAGAGAGGTGCACACATAGCTTTTGAGACCCTTATCAGAGAGTTTAAAATACCAAGCTGAGAAAGTAATTTTAAAAAATGGTATTTAAAAACCTTAAACTTGTAATTATATAATTAGCTCACCTATGGACCACTCCAAGTGAAAGAATTGGCCAGATAAAGCATATGTGGAAGGGTAAATAAGTTGTCTCCATTAGTAGAATAGAATTCTGCCAATATATAAGCAGAAACTGTTCAAGAAATAAAATGTCAATAAAATATTTTCTTATTAAATACCCACATTTTTTAAATTTCTGTAAAAAAGTAATTTTTACAGTCACAATTTTAATTTCATCATAAATTTCTAGATACAAATTCATATTTGAAATTGAATCTGAAATTTTCTTTTTTGAAATTTTGACATACTTTATCACTTGATCTCTTAATTTCATTGTTTTCTAAAAAATAAAAGTCAACAAGTTTCAAAAGACAACCTATTTTTACGATAAGATTATACAATAAATGTTAGATTCTTTTTCTCCACTTGGGTAACTGCTGTGAGGCCATAAACAAGTGGCATTACTTTCATGTACTTTCTACCCATGGTCGTTTTTCATAAAGTTATAACATTGCACCTTTGCTAATGATGTTCTGTTGCTTGGAATGTTAAGATGAGAATTTTTGGGAACATAAGTCTAGCAGTCTCAGAGTTCTGAAATCATTACCTTTATTGCTGCTTAAAGACGTAATGCATCACTTACAATAGAAGCCAGCAGTGGCATTTGTCTTCCATCACTTCCAGGCTTACCTTCATTTTTTGTATTAATTTATGTACTAAATATCTTGGATCTAAAAAAGATTAATGCATAATGGCAAAAAGGTGCAGCACACGCTATAAAATGGCATACTTTCAGAGTATATATTATATGTTTAGGTATAAGAAATGCAATACGCTGTATTGTTATTTTCTTCACAGAGCAGTAGGTGGTATCTGGGACATCACATTCTTATATGGCTTTATTTATAGGGTTTCATACATGGCAATGAGTAGCAGAAATTAATGGGATCTTTTAAGTGATGTGAGATCACCCTCCACAGGAAATACTATAGAATGCAGAATTCCTTGATACCGGGCAGGTTCCAGTAATTCCCCCATGTGCTGCTATAATTTTCAAAATATTCTACAGCATTCTTCCCCTGTGATACATCCTGTCCAGTCACTCCATGTTTACCAGTATTTTGACAGCCAACAAGCCTTTAAAAATAGAGAATTGAGACATAGGACATTTTCCATATTTCACAACTTTTGGTCACAGCTTTAATCAATTCAGCCTGCAATTATGTAAGTCTTACAGAGGATAATCTTGTTTGGAAAATTGCTGCTCTGTTCCCTTTTCTTTCTCTTTTCTGTCTTTTTATTTTCTTTTTTGTTTTTTTCCTTTCCCTTCACTTTTCTCTTTCTTTTCTTTTCTTTCCTTTCCTTTTCTTTTTTCTTTTCTTTCTTTTCTTTTTTTCTTCTCTTTTCCTTTTTCTTCTCTTTTCTTCTCTTTTTCCCTTTCCTTTCCTTTCCTTTCCTTTCCTTTTTCCTTTCCTTTCCTTTTTCCTTTCCTTTCTCCTTTCCTTTTTCCTTTCCTTTCTCCTTTCCTTTCTCCTTTCCTTTCCTTTCCTTTCCTTTCCTTTCCTTTCCTTTCCTTTCCTTTCCTTTCCTTTCCTTTCCTTTCCTTTCCTTTCCTTTCCTTTCCTTTCCTTTCCTTTCCTTTTTCCTTTCCTTTCTCCTTTCCTTTCCTTTCCTTTCCTTTCCTTTCCTTTCCTTTCCTTTCCTTTCCTTTCCTTTCCTTTCCTTTCCTTTCCTTTCCTTTCCTTTCCTTTCCTTTCCTTTCCTTTCCTTTCCTTTCCTTTCCTTTCCTTTCCTTTCCTTTCCTTTCCTTTCCTTTCCTTTCCTTTCCTTTCCTTTCCTTTCCTTTCCTTTCCTTATATATGTCTACCTGTTTTGTTTTTAAATCATTTAGCATAAAAATGCAATAATACATATTTCCTTAATTCGTAACAGCAATGATTCACAATAGTTTGTCTTTTCTCTCATGTAAACTTAGGTAGAAGGTAATTAACAAACATGCATTACAATTCCTAAATAAATGTCCAAAGATGAGGAATCTACGTCTTCAGAAAGAAATATCTGTAGTCTGGGTAGTACTGAAGCTCTCACCCTCTCTCAATCTTTGGTGTTTGGCTTCCAGACGGAAGCAGATGGATGAGGTCATAAAAGCCTTTGGGTTTGGTAACATAGGAAAGGTAGACAAAACTAGAAATTAAAGTCAAGAAGAGCAAAGAAAATGTATATCTTTGTAGATATGATTTATATATCTTTGTAGATAAATCGTTCCAATCAGCAGGTGGGTAAGCAAAAACCCTCTATAGGTGCTATTCTCTACAGCAGAGATGTCACTCTACAGAAAACCAATTTAAAAGGCATGATTATTGTAATTTTGCTTTAGTGATTTGGCAACACTTCTTTTTCTCTATTCTCTTCCCCTGCTGAGCCCATCACTGTGCATGACTCTACCATTCTCTAACCTAAGCTATCTCTTTTCTTCATATCCATTGCTCCACCTCTCTAAGTCCCTTTTTAATGTTATCTCTCTCTTTTAGTGTTTATATTTTTTTCTGCTCCCCTTGAAGTTACTGTCCTCTTGAAAGCCTTGTCCCATACACCTGGAATTAATGAAAAACTTTGGGCCATGTACAGTTCATTTCTAGAACCCTCTCGCTGGACAATGGCTTCTAGCAATAGCAGCGTACGTGGTTCTCCCATGAATGAAAAAATGCTGCATCTTTCTCATGCGAGAAACACTAGTATTTTGAATTATTCTGTTCCAGGCAGACTGTGATGTTTAGAAGTAGCTATTTGTAAACCCAGTTCCTCATCTTCAACAGGACGCATTGTTAGCTTTAAGCAAGGTGACTGTGATTGCTTGGTAAAGACAAGGTATAACACCTCCCATCAGGATTTCTATGTCTACTCCCTGTTCTGTGCCCTGCAGGGACAGTGAGCAGGACACTGATTCATACAGAAATTTACAGCCCAAATATCAGAGCAGTGATTCTCAAACCTGGTTTGTTCATATGCAGGTATGCTGCAGTCACTGATATCCTATGCAGGAGGTGGGGGCTGGTGCTTTGCAGTGCTGAGGTAGGAGGGCATCAGCCCCATTTTCCCTCTCACCTGTTATCTCACAAAATCGCTGCTGGCTCCAGAGTTCCTGTTGATCCTTAGTAGCTCTCCGCAGCTGCCAAAGAGAAGACAATGAGATGGATATTTGGCAGGTGTGAAAGGGGCAGCTATTACTGACTTGTGATGTGCCTTTTGGCACTAGCATTGTACACACCAAGCCTTCAGACCTCTTTCAATACACATTTGAATTAATTTAATTTATTACAGAGTTAACATTTTATTCTTTCATTTGAACTATCAGACCACTGATCATCTCAATCCTGTACTTCATACCCATAAACCGGTCTTATTGTTTGTCTGAATTTCATAGAGGTGTGTATTTTACAGGGGAAAGAGTATGTATGTCATGTATAATAAAATAAATGCTTTTCTTAATCTGCAAACAGTATTCATAAAGTACATTAAGCAAAATATCTGCTAGAACAATTTATGAATTTTATATTTTGAACATTGCTAACATTTTTAAAGGCTTTAGGGGTGAACTCCCACCTTAAGGTAAGAAAACATTCAAAAGTAAACCTATAGAAAGAAACCTTAAAACCAATAAATTTTTTTTACATCAAAGATCAATTTCTATACTTCTTATAACTGTATATATCATATGCTGCAGGTTTATCATATAAAAAGTAAAGTAAAAAAAAATTACAAAAACTTTAAGAAAACATTGAAATTCAAAATTATGTATGGGATGACTTGCAAAGAAAAAAGTGAAGGCTAGAGATAGATGCCAACTGGTAGATGAAATTTATTTAACTTGTCAATTTAGGTAAAGACTGCATTACTGAATTTTACTGACATATCTAACAGTAAGAGAATAGGTGAAGGCAAAGAATAAATTGAAAGCTAGCTGACTAGATGATGCACTGAAATACCTACCTACGGTTCTCAAAAGAGTTACTGTCAACCTGGTCTTGACACTGCAAATACAAATATAAACATTCTTTTCAGGAATAATAAGACAACCTCAAAAGATTATGCAGTCTTAAGAACACAAATCACTGTTATTTATGAAATAGATACTTTGGTAGGTAATCTAATAGGATTAATCATATTCTGGAATTTTCTTTTTCTATATTTATTTTAAATGGTGTTTTTCTTTCATATTTCTAAGATGATCCTTCCTCTTTCAAATATGGATGATATTCAGGAAAACGTTGACTTCTTCATTTCCCTTGTACCTAAACCTGCATTCACTTTGATAATTTACATTCAAATCTCCTCCTATGCAATGTAATATGCACTACAACATTTCAGTAAAAAAGCTGTTAAGAGACTTGAAGAGAAACAACCTTTCTGTAATAAAAAGACTGCATATTTATCCTACTCTTTGTAAAAGCAGTTTAAATTCTATCCAGGGAAGAGGGGAAAATTATTTTGCAAACTATGAGATGATACTTGCTGTACGTTGGTTTCCAGACTAAAATTATACTCAGCAATCAGTAGGGGAAATTCATCCTGTTTATATTTTTGTGGTTTGGTGATATAATTACAGTTGAAGTGTAGAGGAGTCTTTGTTTTCAGCCCTAGAATTAATTTTACCCTATCTGAATCTTTTTTTGAAATCAAACTATTCATACAGAACTTTACAAAAAGATTGAAAACAATAACTAGCATATGTGTCTTCCTTTCTGAGAAGAGGTTGGATGAATACATCACAAAAACAACAGAAAATTGATTCTAAACGTCTCCTGAAACTGGTTTTAATGCTGCTTTTCAGTGTTTACCTCCTACTGAAGATAAGAAGACTGCTTTCTAAAAGAAGATTTTCATCAGGATCCCACGTGATTCCTTTTCATCTCACCTCTACTGCCGCCTGTTTAATACATAAATGAATTTTCAATCAAATCTGAAATCATGTAAGTCCAGAAGCAGAGAAGATAATCCAAATAATTCTTCTTCATTTTTATTATTTGTATATCTATAACATCTTAACAGTATTAGTGTCACTGCCTAATGACTGTACTAACTATAAAGAAAAAAGATAAAGTTATGCTGCATTAATAAAATAAAAATATTTATCTGTAATATATCATCAAAGGCACATATGCCAAAAGTCATAAACATTATTCAAATTTGACATGAAACCAAAAACTTTATTAGTGTATGCTCCTTTATGGAATTTCACTCCTATAAAATGTAGCAATGATTTGCAGTAAAGTAGCAGTGATCTGTAATGAGAAGTGCGCTGCTGATGATTTAAACTCTGGTTGCAACTTCAGCTAACAGCAAGAAAACACTTTAATGGGATTTTCTATTTCTCTGAGGACAAACTTTTTTGTCTTAGTAAAAGATTTTTATTTCCATTTCACTCTTAGAGAAAAAGTATTCTGCTGCAGTACGTTTCCATTATGCTTCTTTCCACGAATTCCCAATGTAACAATTTTAACAACCTGCCTTTATGTCAGATATGTGAGGTGCAGTTTCTACACAACAATGTAAGGATGACAGGAAGGGTTTCATGCTCAATTCCAGACAGCAGTGAGACAGACTGTCTAGGATGTGATGTCAGAAAGACTGTTCACTTAGCTCCAAATAAGACAAGTGCTTCATATTTCTGCTTTTCAGGTTTTTCAAGTAGTACCAATCCCAATCTATGTGGAGTTCACATTCATGAAGCAGCTTGAAAAGCTGAAAGTGTGTCCTGATTCAGAGCATGACCTTGATTTATTTATAAATTCAGAAAGAGCAATCTTAATAAAATATGGACCCATGATTGAAAAAAATCTCCTGTATGTTGCAGTTAGCAAAATCCAACAGAGCTTTGTATAGTAAATGTGCAAATAAAAGGAAAAAAAATACAATTATCACCACAACTGTGCAACAGATTCAATAATTCGAGATACTAATTTCCAACTTCTGTGCTCTGGGAACAACATGGACTCCATAAGGAATTGCTATCCCCTGTTCTAACTGAACGTATTTACCAGCTTAGGGTTCAATTACAACCATCGTCTTGAAAATGGAGTGATCCCTGAAGAAACTTAAAATGATAGATACTGGAGTATATTAGGTCGTAAAGGGACTTTCTTGGTCATAGAGATCATTCCCTTGCTAGTGCTAGAGAAGATAACCACATTACATAATCCATTGATCAAGTTCTATTTTGAAAGAAGTTACTTTTATGGGGTTTGTTGTTTCCTCTTGCCTCTTCCCCTCCTGTTGTGAGTCATCCTTCTTCCCTGTACCGCAAAACCCAAATTGTCCAAAAGGAAATCAGTTTTGTTTTCCTCTTGAACATTTCAAACACAGAATATCCAACAAATTATCACTTGGTATAATCTTAGTTTCCTTAAGTAATTGTTTTAATTAAAAAAAAAAAAAAAAAAAGAACAGAACGGAAACAAAATGAGGAAAATTATATCTCTTTAATTCCGTTTTCTGTGTCCTATCATTACAGTTTTCTGGCATGAATTTCATGTCTGTTTCCAGTTCTTTCTCAGAGCTCTTTTTCTTATTCCCATTAAGACCATTTTTTAGTATTTTTATGTTTCAGTCATTACTAATTAGCACTATAAAGAACACTAACATTGATTAAAATTAAAAATGGAAGATTAAAGTAATATCTTATGAAGAGCATCAGATAGCATCTCGCTGATCTCATCACATCCAACGCAGAAGTGATGACTACATCCATGCTTTTTCCCAGTGTGTAAAACTATTGCTGAAAGCTAGTTGGCTTGTAAACCTAGGTTAGGTGCTGAAGCTCAGGTTTTCTCAGACTTTTACCTTCATGTCCAACAGTCACTCCTATTGTGAGCATATCCTCTTGTCTCTCTTTTCAGGCCGATATTTTCCATGCATAGACAAAGACTATGCTTCAACCAGTTTCAAATGCAGATTTCCATTGTTGGGTGAAATGCTGAGATTTTAAAACGTGATTTTTTCTTACACTAACATCCAATGTCCAAATCCCCTTCAAATGTATACCACCTATATAGTGGTATAGTCCCATTTTAAAGATGCATGTACATAATTATACATAAGGATAAATGTGTATAAGCATAACAGATATAACCAATATTTGACATTTTTAGCATTTATATTTTCTTTTAAATGTATCATCACTATAAAGTATAAAATGAAGCTTCAGGTTTTAAATATCTGAAATAATAACATAATTTCCTATGAAAATCTAATTTCACTGAAACACAATTTTTCACTGGAAATTTTTTACTCAGTTTTAATCTTGAATTGCAAAATTCTCAAGTGCCTGATGGGTATTAAAATAGTAATTTGTCTGCACATGCTAAGATACTACTATCATAGTTGACAGATTCACATATATTTAAATCTGCCATATCAATTATGGCTTTAGACCTCAACAGTTACACCTTCAATACACACTTGGCATCAGTCTAACCAGAATATTATGTGGTGAAAACATTCAAATTTCCTCAAGCAATTCGTCTGAAAGAATTCAAAATACAGGCACAGTTATATTCTACTATGTGCAAGCTATTTTTGAAATTTATCCCAGGAATTTTTCATATGCAGGGCATACTGCAATAAAAGCATTAAACTTTTTGGTAAATATTTTAAAACCAAGGTATTTATATAATCTGATTACTAACAGTCCATGGGCATTTTTTTTTCAAGAATAGTAAGCTATAAAACCCTAAATAATTTTCATGTCTGGCTGAATTATATGTCTTTCCCTATATGAAATTAAATCTAGCAGAATAATCCACCAAAACTATCAGTGATTTTCATGCGTTAATTCAGGTAACTTTAGCAAGTTCATTCCACTGTTTTTAGAGATGGTTAATTTCAAGTGTTCTTCAAGTTAAATTTTTGTGGCACATATGGAGAATTGCTGATTTTATGAACATTTGTTTTGCAAATGCCAAACTCATTATATTTGCTTTTATGGTGTCTTCCTCTCATATTGTCTTCTAAATGTCTAAATATAGCATGTAAAAACAGGCTTTATTATACTAGCCTTCTCAAAAGTTCTGTGAAAAGAAAACCATGCTTTATGGCATAGCTTATTCTACTTGTAAAACATGTCTTTTTAGTCAGTATCTAGCTACAGTCCTCTCCACTATTTTTGTGTACATTTTATAGAATTCTAGCAAAACAAAAAAAGTTGACGCGATTTCTGATCTCTATTTGAATGGATGGCAAACAGTACATATACACGCATACCCAGACAAGTTATTTTGAATTTTGCTAGACACATATTTGTGTTGATGCTTCATTGATAGTCTATTTGTAGACCTAAGCACCTTTCCCACTGTGGTGGATATCACCTCCAAAAGAGAAAAAGGCAAATAGGATAATCTTGGGCTTCAATATCTTCTAATTATGCAAGACCTGTTGTCTGGAATTAGACTTCTTTGAAATAACCCATCCGTACTGCAAAACAAAAATAAAAACATAAGTCTGCTTCAGCCATATGCTTTAGTGTAACAGTGTATGCAACAGTTCAAGAAATGGGGGGATATGGATAAAAAGGTAAATATAATAATGTTACAAGCTACCACAGAAATAAATTGTCAGATAAGCGGAAGGATTCTCACTCTTTTGATATGTCATACTCAAGATATGAGGCCAAATGTAAGTTACTGTCTTCATTACAGAGATTAATTTTACACAACATAATGACGTGGTCATGCTTGTTCTCAATATTAATGAGCCTAAGCCACTCAGTTTATTTCCCTACTCAGATAAGGAGGGTATCTGAGTGATTAAGCTGCCCTATGTATTGATTTGTTTTTTCCAAGTATAGTAGGAAAAAACATGAGTAAGATCCTGAGTTATGTGCGACACCTTTTGCTCTGGGGGACTACAGCATGCTGTGAATTTCAAACTAGTGAAGAAAAAAACATAAATTAATTGTATTTGAAAGAAGAACCTCAGAGTGACACATTCCTTTTTGTGTATACTTTAATAAGTCAGCAAACCAAGTTTTAAATGGATTGGACTGTCAAGAACAGTTTGGTTGAACTCTCTGTGAGACCAAAAATTTACACAGAAAAAAAAATCCACTGCATTTGCTTGGATGCAGTACAGATGAAAGATGTTAATTGCCTGTGGCATTTTTAAGTTTGGTTGAAAAGCTGAACAAAAATAATGAAGAATAACATCATGTGTATAAAGTGCGTGTAAAAAAAGAAATCTCAATGAAATCAAGTACATTGCCTAATAAGAGTGGCACTTTAATTTGTAGATTTTATAGGTCTTTTTCGTTTAAACAATCTTTGTTAAATAAAGCCACATCATAGAAGTAAGGATGTGAAAGATGGATCAAAGGATTTCCTCTTAGATCACACTGAAGGCTAATACTGACTGTGAGAGCTTCCACTGGCCCCCAGGCCCCAAGGTGCATAAAGGCTTATCCCCACATTGCCCAAGGCTGGACACCACTAGACTGGGCAGGCCATCTCCAAGGTCTCTTCCAAATTCCTTGTTTATTCCAAATTCTTCCAAATTCTCTGACTTTAAAAACTTCTTTTTACTGTACATGTTTCCTGTAATGTCATGAGTAATTAACAGAAAGTTATCACTTGAAGGAATGGAGGACACAACTCTTTTGCAATAAGCACAAGACCTCTATCGTATGTGCATGAAGAATTATGGGGAGTTAAAAAACCCAGATGTTTGTGATTAATCCATAGCACCTACCAAGAAGGATCCCTGGAGAGAACACCCACCTGAAGACTTGTTTAAATGGGAGCAAGTTGATTTGCTCTGAAAGAAGCTTGGAACTGATGTGATAAACTTGTGTAAAGTAGGAGCAGGGAAGTAGCTGGATCAAGTCTGATGGCCAAATTACTTGATGATGAAGGAAGAGCCAGAATCTCCCACTCAGCTGAGGAGTTCCATTATTTTATGATGGGAAGTGAATTATCTTGAGATGCAACATGTGTGCATCTACACTGGTGATTTCATGCTTTGGAACAGCTCTTTTCAGATGTAGATTTGGGTTGTATCTGTGCCTGGATTAACTGTTTGCTGTGCACTGTAGAACATTGCTATGCATTTTTAAGATTTCCCTCATGGCTAAGACAAGAGCGATATTGTGCCTTACTACACCATCCAGAAACCACCACTTGCAACATAGAAGAATGACCTTCCAACACTTTGCTCTCTACGTGTGTGGAGGATGAAAGCATGACAGCAAAATAACCTGGGATAGCTGTACAGAAATCTAATTAGCATTGTCTATTAGGTACAGCTGCACAACATGAGCCTATAACCATAATGGAAAGGCAGAACTTCCTATCTTCTTTGTATAGCAACAGTCAGCAGTGTAGGTGCACCCTTTGTGGGTACATTGTAAGTTTTAACAGTTTTTTGAAGGACATCATGGCTTTGAGAATACAGCGAGGAACAATATAGACATTTCACTTTCACCCCTAGATCTATGCAGGACTATAGGACCACCAAAACCTTTTTCCTTGTAGAAAATGCCTGTATAAAAAAATCGAACTGTGCATTACATAATTTGAAATTTCCCCCTGCGCAAGTAAATTTTTAACAAAACTTATGTATTTTGGTGTAATTACTAACAAGCAAAAGTTCTAGCAAAATAGAGAACAAAGGCATTCTTCACAGAAAGATACCCATTCATAGATATTTAATAAACTCCACATTTTCACATTCTGGAGACAATCTATTGTTTGCTGCACTAGTTTTCCCCATGCCCTGAATCTGAGGCAGTACTGGGAAGTCTAATTCTATCAAGGACTTGGCAAATTCAGTAATCTGGCTTTACAGAACACAGGCTGGACAGCCTCAGTCTAGGGCTGTCAGGGCTTCAAGCCATATTGCCATGCTCTTGTCTGGCAAATAATCATATCCTTTTTATTCTCTTTCTTTAGCAAACAGATGGTGTTGGTGCCTGACTGTGTCCTAAAATAGTTTTTAACTTTGCAACCAATTCTAGTTTCTTCACACTCAAATGCATTTCATCTTAGCCCTTTGCTCTGTATTTCAGCACGTATTCAATTTTCACGTAGTGGTGAGCTTACAGCTCATTCCTCTTTGCATTTCTAGTCTTTTTTTTTTTTTTTTGCTTAGGTACATATAACCTATATGAATACAGCCCTACAAATTGAGTGACAAAAAATGTCAGCTAGATATTATGTTCTTCTATGGAATAAAAAAGGAATCCAATAATAAACTTGCTACAGCAGCAGAGAGTCTGATGTTCAATCATGAGCCCCTGCACTATATTGTCCCAAATAAAAACAGGAGATAGCAACAAAAGAGAAGCATTTTAGCCATCTTGATATTCAATGAATGTGCTAACTGCTTTTGTGGAATTGCAGTGTTCTTCAATGTGTTACCTTTATCAAACCGAGCCCTGCATAAAAATGAAATGTCAGACTCCAATACACTTCTAGTCAGTCATACAGTTTATCTTCTTGTCCCCTGATAGAGTTCACAAATTTAATAACTGTCCTTTATCCTTGTCTCAATTCTCTTTCAGCTTTCTATTTGATTTTTCTTCTGTCCTGACTTGCAGGAAATGTTTCATCTTCCTACAGCAATCACAATAGAAAGAACAGAAAAGCATACCAATTGCCCTTATGAAGTGTGTGAAGGGTAATCAAACCTCTTCGATGGTCAGAGAAAAATACAGTTTAACCTATTTAGATATTACCTGCCTAAAGTAACTGGATAGTTTAAACTGGAAAGTTTATTAAGAATCTTAGTAACTGTGCTTCACATCTTGTGTGGAAAAATATAATTTATCCTTAATCAAAAATAATAAGATTATTTGGAAGAAACTGCGGTTAACATTATCAAAGTTATTTTTCACCTGATTAGAAAGTGTAATGATGAATTTTTGCCTTTTGGTTTCTGTGACTATAATTAAGAATGACTTTTCAGGTCTCCATATGGTCTGTAAATGACAACTATACCAGTTTCTACTTCTTACAGGACAATTACAAATGAGAATAAATTGAACTTACATTTTCTCTGATTTGAAAGTACTAAAAGAAAAATTGCTAAACCGACCTGCTACAATGTCAGCTATGTATTTCTGTGGAGGTACATGCAACCACTAAAGCCTTGACTCTTCAAAATGCTGAGCAAGGTTTGTGTGTGAAACAGCAGCCAGCTCCTTTGCAGCTGTGAACTCTCAACTCAATTTTGTTCCTCCTAGCTTGGAATGAGTATGAGAATAATGTTGATAACAGACTGATGTGTTAGCTGTCGCCAAGTAGTGCTTACCCTGCCTAAGTCAAGGACTTTTCAGGTTCCCATACTCTGCCAGTGAGTAGGTTCACAAATAGCTGGGACAGAATGTGGCAGGACAGCTGATCCAAACTGACCAAAACAATATTACATATCACAGAACATCATATCCAGTATATAAACTGGGGGGAAGCTGGAGTCATCAATCACGGTTTGGGAACAAGTTGGGGATCAGTCAGGGGGTGGTGAAAAATTGTTTTGTGTATCACTGGTTTTTTACCCTTAAATTTTATTTCTCTCCCTCTTTTTGTTATCTCCCTTTTCACTACTATTATCCTTATTAATTATAATTATAAATTATTATAATAGCATTTTACTTCATTTCAATTATAAAACTCATCTTAATCCATGGATTTTTCCAATTCTCGTCTCCATCCCGCCTGGTGGAAGTGGGGAATGAGAAAGTGTCTGCATGGGGTTAAATCACCACACTACTCATTTTCACCGGTCCTGAAAATAGAGAAATCTTGCATCTCCATGCATTTAGGAAGAGGGGCACTTGATAAAAGAACAGAAGTATAGGAGATGCTGAAATACTATCTGGCAAAAAAATCCTGCAATGTAAAGAAAAAGGAAAAGAAAGTAGATATGTGCAGGTTGAACTCTGAGATGAGTGAAATTAATCAAGGGACATAATACTGCCTTAAACCCAAGTGGAACTGTTGAAAATTGAACTACCAGCTAGAGTGAGGTAAGGGACATTGAGGCTGTTGAAAAGGGTTACCATCTTTTTGTAGTTGAAGTGGAAAGCAACATCTGATCATGTGAATAGCAGCAGCCCTTTCTGTCAAGTTAGGCATTGTTTTAAATTTCTGGTCCAGAAAAAGTTGCTGTAGACATTTGTCAGCAGCTGCTAAGTTTTGAAATTCTGGCATTAAATGTTTTTGACAGACACTTTTTATTTATTTTCAAGTTGTAATAACTTGGATTGCTGTAACAGTATAATAAAATCAATCTTTGGGAAAATTATTTGTATTGTGGAATAGTCTATTCAATATAGTACATTCTGTATATAAAAATTGACCAGAATATCACAAGAATTTTTTCCCAAAATCCAATTGACTTTTTATTATTCTTGAAATTAATTTCCATCCAAGTAAACATCAATTCATAAGAGGCTGACTGTCATTAGAAATACTTCTGTAACACTTCCTGTTCCTAGCATGGGTTCACAGAAAGCAGGTTCATGCTGTTATTCTAGGTAGATATTGAAAGACAAATGGAGACATTTGGTGTAATATTGCTGCTTAAACAGATTGGATTTTGTGTTTATTTTAGCTGTCATTAGAGAGCTAACATAAAAAGAGGGACATCACATTATTCTAAAATTAGTCATAATTAAATAATTTCCTCTACGGATACCACAAATTATATGGAAAAATTATTTTGAGGAAAGAAAAAGATAAACCTGAAGTAGCCTGCTGCAGGAAAAAGGTAGATTTCTAGTTAAGGTGTTCCATAAAAATTTCAGAAGACCTCTCTTTGAGTCATACCTCTCTTAGAAGCTTCCTGTATGACCTTAGGCAAGTTGTCTAATTTCACTGTGCTTCTTTTCTCGTGTAAACTGTTTTCTTTCTCACAGCATCCTTTTTCATCACAGTGGAAGTGATGGAAATCATCCTAACAGCGCAAACTCCCAACAATGTGCCAACACGTCTGGCTAAAATAATAACATTTAACTGAGGGGTGAAACAGAAGACACAGTACTTCTGGCATTTCCACTGCTAGTAAATATGCTATCACTTTCCCTAATAATTACTTCAGGTTGCACATTGTTGACATTTACAACAAGAAACAAAACAGCAATCGAAAGCAAATACCATGAAAGGTACAAACCTAAAATAATAGGATACCTTGGATCACAGTATTTACTGAAATTATTGATCCATTTCTTGGAATATTCTTTGTGTAAAAGATATATATATATAATTATCTCATTAGTGTTGCAATCTTGTTTTCTTATTAATAAAGGAAAAATAACTTATGAAAATTACTAGATCAATTTATTTTCTTCTAGTTTATAATTAGCTGTAAAACCTGTGAAATATAAATGAAGCATTTCTTCAGTAGATCCTAATGACATCTCAGTTGGGACTGTATGGCACAATCGTGAAAAGATACATGTCTTTACAATGACGATAAGTAAGATAGGCGTAGTCAATGTCATAAATATGTTCTCCTACATGAGCAGAAGTTCATTGAGTTAGAAAAACATTTATATCATAAAAGTTTGTACCCAGATTTGTACATACATTTGGGTTTTGCATATGTTACATCTTCTTCTGTCACTGTCACTGAGAAACAGCAAGTGCATTGTTACGTGCTCAGGAGGGAGCCTTCTTGCTTGTGGTTTGTGTGCCCGTAACCTCAGTGGACCCTGGAATCCACAAAGATTCTCCTTGTGCTGCCACATGCTCAATGCAGATGGCATCTTCAGAGAGTATGTTGGCGCACACACACAAGCCCATATTTACCATGTGCAAACAACATTTTTTAGGAGTTTGTAAGTCAGCAAAAGGCAGGTGTCTTTCACACAGATAACATGAGTTCTCTGACCTCATGTTGATACTCTCCATTTCTCCAGCTCCCCAATTGCAAGTCCTTGCTTAAAGTATGAAAAGGTTTCTTCACCCAAATGATATTATTTGTTTCATAAAGATGATTTTTTTTTCTATTTCCAAAGAATAGCTGGTCTGTTTTAGCTGAAATTTAAGTTATGTTCAATACTCAGCCAAAAACATCACTTTCAATTCAACAAACACCATAGGGAGAGTAACCACACTGTAAATTTAACTTGCAAATGTAAATTCAAATAAATTTTAAGAACTTACAAACAGCTTCAGTAGAGATTGTCCTTAATACATTCTAGTTCTTTCACAATAACTTTCCAAAAGCTTCAAGAGTGACAAGTGAATGGTGTCCGCAATTTATGCAGATTGAGGATCTGGCTCAATGCACTTTAAAGGGATGCATGATAAAATTTCAAAGCAATATATAATCCTTCAATAACATGGATACCTGATATCAATACCTATTGATCCTATTTTGTTTTAGTATCCTTCTTTTCAAAACCAACATATATGTATGTTGTTTATAAAGTATATTAAATATATATTTTATTCAACCAAACATTTTACAGGCAACTGAAAAAACTTACGTTCATGAATCTCAGTGCCAGTAACTGTTGCTAACAAACATCTTCACGAAGGCTTCTTATTTAGATAAGTCACCAGTGAAGAGTAAACAAACATTCTAACAAACATTAAACAGCATCATAACTCCAGACTTATTTTTCTTTTGCTCAGCTCTTGCATCCAGGGGTTTTGATTATCTCAGTTTAGAAACCTTTAATCTATTGTGAATACTTTTTCTTCTGAGAAAAAAAAGAAGTTCAATATGTTCCTTAGTCCTTACTAAAATTGTGAAAGCATTGGCAAAGACAAGACTCAAATGCAATATTATGATTAAATGCATTTTTCTTCCCTTTCTCTCTGCTTCTCAAAATGTTGGAATATATGCTTGGGGAAAAAAATCCTGTTATTATATTGATCTACATGTTGAAAATTTGAGAATTTAATATTGCTGCTTCAACATATGAATTTCTACCTTACTTTGAGCATACGCTGTCTATTCTATTCACATCTTGTGATAACAGCTTATAATTTTTGTCAAGCACACATGAATATTATTTTCCTGAATGAAAGTACAAAGCTAAAATGTGTATTTTTTTAATCAGATAAAGTTAATCATGTTTATATACATATTTCATTGAAAACATGGGTCCAGCAATGTCAAATTCTAAAACTTTCACCAACATGACCAGTGATTTCAACTTTTCAGACAATAGCTAATAGAAAAAAAATCAGTTGGAAGAATGACAAAATAAGTATGCCATCTCTCATCTACAGTACAGATGAAGAAATCTATTTTCAAACATTTTCATTGATTTTCTATGTGAGCTGGCACAAGTTAGCTAATGGGATGTTTCCTTTCAGAGATATCAAAATAGGAAGTTGAACTGGAAAGCAAAATGTCTTTTCATTGGAAATAAACAGAAAATAATCCTTACTTGGTAAATGTGGGTTTGAGTAAGTAACATTTATCAGTGGAATGTTATTCATTCCAAACAGCCCACAAAACATATTACAATTTCAGTTAGGTTTCAAACATATATTCTCCAAGCTATGTATCTATGTCATTTTATATACCTTACTGCTCTCAAGATATGTAGACTGTAGAACTATACAGAGATTCCTTCCTAAAATCAACAATGGAATTAACATTGGCATGGTTGTCACACGGGATGAACCACATGATCTCATGTAGCATTGCAGCCTCCTCTGCTGGGCAGCTACACCACCAGCCACAACCAGACCAGGGGCAGCCTCCAACAATTCAGGACACCTTCCAGTCTTTCCTGTCCTGTTTTATAATCCAAGACATGTTCTGGGGCCCAAATCTAACAGCTGGTTCTCTGGTTTCTCTGCCTTCACTTCCTGGGTGAGTACAACACCCAAATAACTTATTTTTCATCTAAATTGAAGTACATTTCTGAACATACTAATATTTTTACATAGCTGAGAAATTTGTAAGCTACAGCTGAAATAGTCATTACTGTATCTCAGAATGGTCACAGTAGCTAAGGATGGAAAACACTTATCACATCAGCTGTTTCACTTTCCTGCATTATAGTAACTTCTTAGAGAAAATATACCAGTCCCTACTCAAGCTCAGATACTTTTCATTTCCTAGGTGTTATCCAAAGACCTAAAAGAAATAAAGTGAAAAAAAAGCTGCTGGAAGGGAAGCTTTAGTTCATGGTTCTGACAGCAGTGAATGTCAGATGGGCAAGTCTTGCTGCAGGTTAGAACCTGCAAATCTTTCTCCTTAGTTGAAAGGCAGGAGCACTCTCTTTCAGTGTAGTCAGCCTTACTGTAACATTTCCTCATAATTACATAATAAATTTCTCTCAGCCATGCAAGTCTTTTTAAAAAGTGCATGATGGTATCCAGTTATAAATTACTGGATAGTCTTTTTTAAATAATTACATTCCTGTGGGATAAAAGAAGCTCCACAATACAGGTCAAGCTAGATGATATTAAGTTCCTTTGCAGATGCCATTGAAGAAGAGTATAGCCAGACTTAAATAGAATAACATTCAGAGAGCAGAAATGAAATATAAGTCCATTACATAAACATTACATTAAAATGAACCAGATTGCATGGAGGAAGCTGAAGAGATGCTGATATAGCCCATCATTAGCAATGTAAAACAACTAGCTAATACCATAAAACTGAAAGAGTAATGTTTCATTTAAAATGCTATGAAAGAAATATTTCAGTGTGGCAGTCATGACGGCATATATTCAAGTACACAGCAGATTTTTTTTGACATGTGCAAAGCCTGAGAGCCTGGCTTTGTGTGGTAATGACTGCATACATATTTCATAGGATAGAAACAATCAATTTTCTTCAAATATATTGATGCCAGGTAATTAATTAGATCAAATAATTCATTGACAGAGGCAGATGTTGATGATTATGCTTTAATGTCAAGTTTTACACTGCTATGCCCCACACCAGGACAGAGAAAAAGATTGTGAATAGTTGGGTTGAAATGGCCACACTCTTTTCAAACAAATAAATAATCACAAGATATAACTATGTTTGCTGTGTATTACATGGGAAAAAGAGCATCTTTTAGTACCTCTGCACCTTGTAGAGCAGAGGATGCCAGTGACAGCTCTTTAATGGAGGTTTAAGTTTTGCTCTTAGAAACTATCAAACCTAGAAGGCGAGACAAAGCTGACAAAAAACAATAATTAAATAATAAATGTTGTGGGTTTAATTCTTGCAACATTTCATTTTATTTTATTTCTAGGGCTTAGCTTTAAAGCTCTGCTCATCTCTCTTATAAGGAAAGAAATAACAACAGTAAATAAATTGGCTGAAATTAAGCACACAGTGTTAGGAATGCTTGCACAAAGGTTACCCTGGTAACCTGCTGACAGATTGCTGGCTGTCATGAAAGTTTCCTCCCAGTAAGTCATTCCAGAGGTTTATATGCTGGACCAAAGAATATTGACTGATTATTCAAATGTCTGGCATTTCTGGGCAAGAAAACTGACATTCTCAGTATATATTATGTGTCCTTAATATCTGATTTAGATAAACAAGTTTTTCTTATCATCAAAATCCCCAAACATACAGCTTTGAAGTAGCTCATCAAAGGATGCTTTTCTTCAACTTAGTGGTGATATCTACAACTTAAAATAAAATTTTTCTTCTCAATAGCATATTCACTTGAAAGCTGGCTAATAGTCCTCACTGAAAAATTAATACAAATATCTAATGAAATTTTACAGGATAGTTAAAATAAACTGTACAGTAGTATTTTTAAAATTACACCATACATTCCAAAGCAACTCTAACTATTCAGTTTAATAGATTTTTAAAGGTAGAAAACACCATTAAATCTGTCTCACTACATTACACTTTATCCAATTATGACTACATTGGACTCAATGACAAAAGTTTGACTAAGTCATCTTCACCTACTGAATAAACTATACGTGCTAGGAACACAACCAGATTTAACCAGGAATTTAGCAAGAGAGGAAGAAGCTGACACTTCTCTTGGTAGCTTGCTCCAGTGGCTTTTCATCCTGCCTTTTTAAAAAAACATACAGGTCTGCTTAATATGCTTTCAACTTCTCTGGCTTCAACTTCCAGTGACTGGTTCTTAGTTTACATTTCTCTACAAGGTTTAATAGCTGTTTACAAGGAAGTCGCTCATATGGCTGCTTGTACTGCAATTGACTGCTTATTGCAATTAAGTTTGTTTCTGTTTGTTTGAGAAGCTTTTGCACTCATTTCCTCCCTTTTTTTTTTTTTTGGTTTTTTTTAATGTCCTTCAAAGACCATGTACATCAAAACTTTTTGAACTATTCCAGTGTGTCATATGTCAAGGCAAAAATGTTGGTCTGCTTCCTCTGACTCACTGCTCCCCCCTTTTTCAATTTCTTTGGCTTATCAAAATTCATGTCAAAATTTCAGAACAGCTTTGAAATTTAGTCTTCTTGAAAAAGAGCACAGTGTCAAGGATGGTTGAAACTCTGATTCAAAACAAATGAAGGTTGAAGGTTGTAACAGTGCCTTAGGTTCCAAAGTAAGATGTAACCAAAAGTATGTATTCTATCGCCATGTGTTAAAACCAGGTGGGGCAATGTTCTTTATCTCTTCCATGACACATCCCTGATAACTCCCTCCAGAGGGATATCTTTCTGTTAATGGGCCATCTAGCCTCACTGCATGACTCATAAAAATTACATCATCCCATTGTGAGATGCTCCGCCCAGGGGGAGGAACCAAGCATTCCCACCTGGATATAATCTGAATTTTGGAACAGCACAAGCAACCCTTACCTACTGGATTCCCAGAGGACAAGGGCTAGCACTGGACCTTCAGGTGAAGACCAGGCCCTTCTACAGGATCACTGCTTTAACAGAACCATTTCACCTGGACTGCTATCACCACCCTGACTAACAGGGTGTCAGGTTGTATCCTGACTCTGCCAGTGTTCTTGTACTATTGCATTTATTTTAATTTTCCTATTAAATTATAATTCTCACTTGTGATCTCCCACTGGTTTGTTTTCAAACAAGTACAAACAGAAATTTAAAAATCCATGTTACATAACATGTTAACATGAATATATACTATGCACGCTGTAGCAAAATTGCCCTTAATAAATCTGGAAAATTTTTTGCTAGTAACCACAAGACAAGCACTAGGTATACAGAGCAGTGCACAGTTATACACAAAGAAAACTTGTGACTGAGAAGTTGGCAATAAACTTCATCTTTTAAGACAAGGGCCACAGGATACACAGTAGGAAAGGCTCCCACTGGTTCCCTGTGTTTTTGATCAGGTCTTTTATACATACACAGAACAAAGACAACCTCTGTTTTGGGGATCTTCAATAAAATTCTAAAAGTCTTGAGTAGCTGGGTGGAACTCATTTATCTCTCTCAATGGGATGAATGAACACTGCTACTAAAAAAAAGTAAAAGATCACTTGTGGCTGTTTCCAACATCACAAGAAAGGATTGACTTCATATAGTCATTCTTCTGATGCAAGCCTTTTAATTAAAAAATACTGCTTTTTTAACAGCTTTGTCTTGCTTGAAAAACTAATATTTTCCTCTCAAAGTTAGTTCTACTAAAACAGTAGGCTCCTTGGAGGTTAAATGTTATACACACACAAACAGCTACACTTGCTAATCAACACAATGTATACAGGTAATGAGATGCTACTGTACAAGAAAAAAATTACGAGAAAATTGCTTTTGGACTTATCTGTGTGGAGAGGAGCAAAGCAGTGCAGCAGTTTTACTAATGTTAGCATATATACTTGCTCAGTTCATGAGAGATTATGCCGTTTTGCACAAGCCATTATCAAAGGTGCACTTTATTGTATGATGATTGGTGAGCACTCATACAGCAATGTCTTCTTTTATCTCATCACCTATACTTGGTCATGTTTAGACTTCTCTGTAAATGATTCACGTACAATGACATGGAAATGCTTTGCCACTTTTATGTATAAATCTTATCAATAGCTCATAAAACATCTATGGGCTCTGTTAAACGGACTGTGTCATCTTCTCTGCTTTCAATATGAAAAAGACCATGCCTAAACAGCTGAAAGTATAATCAAAATGTTTGTTATATTGTTCTCATTCTGCTTAAAACTTGATGGGAGGGCAAACCCAGTCGTTGAGTAATCAGTTTGTTTCATCTAGGTTACCAGATCAGGTCCTCAGAATCTTACAAAAGGGACAGGACCTATTGTCTATTGACACTGTGGTCAACTGGAGCAACTGAGCAGGCAGCTTCAGATTGCATCTCTTTAAACACAACTGTTCACTAAAATTGTCTGTATTTGAAAACTCTTGAAAGATCAGCAGAAAGAGTCAGGACAAAATCAAGGAGAATGGATTGGCTTTTTAACAACTTTCCCTCACTAGGATCTTGAGTAGAGCTGCTTGATGCATCATAAATAATGGGACTAAAGTGAGAATTCAGTTGATTTCAACTTGGCATAAGACCTAGTCAGAAAGGAGGAAACACTCAGGTTTTATTAATTAGGAACACTATTCTACTGCTTGTCTCATTTTCTGAAGAGGACCTAAACTAGGAACAAAATCACTACTGAAATATATAATATTACTAGGTAGTTTGGGTTTAGACACTTAGAATTGCATATTATTACACATATTTTGTCTCTCTGTTTTTCTGTCCAAGCAGTATCACCTATGGGTATGTTCACATGCCAACTACAGTTGAAATGTTGATTTCATCAAATGAGAGAAAGCAAACAAGAAGACAGTGAAGAATTTCTTTTTTATTTTTTTTGAGAAACTAATGTCCAACTATCCTTGACAATTATTTGAATATTCGTAACGTGTCCTGTTGCAAGGTATTTAGAAAATGAGATGACCTAGAGTCAGGCATTCTTTTAGTAGGAGTAATCCATTGACTTCTCTAGGCTTCTAAAATTAAGAACATACCTTATCATATCCCTCCTTAACCTTTTCTTTAGACTAAACAACTCCTATTCTTTCATGTTTCTTCATAATTTTTTCCATCTTTCTTCTCTAGACTCTCATAATAGTTTCTTAATAGCTGTAAGTTTCAATAACACCCCAGAATCTGTTCTGAAGAATGTAGAAGGTATCTAAGATTAATGGGAAATTTCTACAGAAGAGGCATTGCCTACTGTGTGCACATCTAGGGCATTATGCTAATCCAAGAACCACCTAGATTATCACTTAACTCTCAATTTGATTTGTTTTTATAAGATTTAATGAATATTTGCATATCTACCTATAATAATTTAGCAATTCCCAAAAAACTTGTCTATAATACTTAGAATATAAAAAGTGCTTTTCAATATTAAAAAACTTGAATTTTAAATAAACACAATTGCACAATAACTAATTTAACTTGATATTATTATTTCACAGTTACTAAATCCCTGTGATTTATGAAGAGCAGAAAAACAAGGAAGATTAGAAGGAGGAGAAAAGAGAAGTATTCTTATTGGTTTTGATATTTGTAACTCTATTTTGCTTCTTCTCTGCATGTATACATCATTCAGTAGTGATTTTTTGACTCACAGCTCAATGTGGTAGCTTTTGTATAAATTATGCACAGCCATCCCATGAATGTAGCATCCACAGGAGAGAGCCACTGACAGATATTTAGGCTATAATGATTTCCTTTGAGTCTGACTCAATTTTACGTAGTCAGAAAAGTTTTGGAGGGTTTTTTTTGGGTTTGGGGGGTTTTCTAGTATTGATATAGTGTTATAGCCTTCATCCTTCATTGCAAATACATTTATCCTACCTTCTGAAAATATAAACCTTGGCACAGTGTAAACTAAACAATACATTCCTACTTCACCTATTTTCTTTCAAGACTTTTCTAGTACATATAATTATTCTTATTATATGTGTAGTTTTGAATGTCCTCTTTCACCAAATAAATACTCATTTTTCCATTTAGACACATTCCTACACATATAATAATATAATTTTAGAAGATATTTCAATTTGAAAGTTGACTTTTTTATCTCTAGATGATTGCAGTTGCACTGAATGCAGTAATTTCAACTAAATATCACTAATTTAAAATAGCCAATACATTTATATATTAATTGCACTATGTTGTGCTCTATAAACAATAAATAAAAAAGATTTTTTTATTCAGCCATCAGCCCAGCTATGAGGTCAGCACTGATGTCTTTTTCCCCCTTAAAAGCACCATGTTTGCAGTTACTAAGCTCACTTGTTAGAGAGCTAGGTGACGTATTATATTTGGACACTGTCTAAAGCATTATTTGGATGGCCAGTTAGTGATTTTCTCCTCTTGGCTTCAATCTTTCAGACTGAGAAGGATTAAGAAGACTATTATAGGTGCTTGTAAGGCTGGATTTGTGTTGCTGTAGAAGATGTAGCAGTGGATGGCAGAGAGCCAGGCAACAACATGAAAGTGAATGTGTCGGACGTGATGCACAGCAGTACTTGAGAAAATACAGAGCTATAGCTGTACTCCCTACTGCTGCTTCTGAGAGCCAGTCTTCTGTGACTTACAACTTTTCCACCATTGGGGAGATTAGAAGTTGTTTCAATGCAATTATGACACAGAAGTAAAAAAACTAACTGCAAGTTTGTTCATCTTTTAAGTCCTCTTCATGTGTTGGTACAAGTACAACAACCACTGTTTACATATTTAGGCAACACAACTCAAAACATAACCCCTAAGAAACATTAATGAAAAAAATAAAATAAAACAGAAAACAAAGATCTCAGATCGTCAGAGTGTTGGGGGTCAGTATTTTTGAAGCAGGTGATTTGTCTTACGATCTGTTCTTCATGGCTTTTTCACTGCATATCTGCTGCCACAGCAACCATTTTTCATGTTGGTGTTGGATCAAAATGGAATAGGTATTCATGTATGTGTCATTTTTAAGTCTTTAGGTGATATTCATCTTCAATTTATTTGCTTCTAATCACAGAGATACACTTTCCTCTTCCTGAATACGAACTAGTAAATTACAAGTTGTTTTGCATTTACGTAAGTATTGGTAGAACTGTAGCTCCAGAAGTGTCTGATCAGTTTGAGTAACATATGAATGTACAGTCATAAAATTTTAGTTGTAGAATATAATCATGCAAGACTTAAAACATCAAAGTTCAAAGGTTGGGGCTTTTTATCTAAACACTTTTGGCAGTACTTGGAAAAAAAGAAGTATATAATTAGCTTGAAAGAAATTGTGTTTTGAACATACGTGCTCTAAGATATGTGACTACTTTAAAAAATTCCATTCTTAATTCTTGATTTCTGTATCTTTTGTTTTTATCTAGCATTATTGTTCTTTGCTAGAGAGAACGCTGTGTGAGTCCTCTACTACAGCAAAGGCTGGTGCCATGACATTTCTAGCTTTGTCCTTCATTTAATTATGTTTCATGCTGACCCTCTCTTGTGGAGCCAGTACCAGAAAACACAGTTTTGATAGCAGTGTTTACATGAATGTTTGATAAGCATCTGTCAGCCCTTAGCACTCTACAAGACTGTGTAACACAAAAGACAGCCAGAAAACCCTGGAGCTTTTGCCACCTGAAAGCATAATCTGTGTGTTTTCTGAATATCAAATGAGGGTAGAAATTGTTCTTTTGTAACTCAAAATATAATTTATGTAGTATTTATTATAAGGGCATATTAATCAGAAAAGACTGTTAGTACTTTTCACTAAATGAAGCTTTCAAGAGCAAGGTCAAGATGTCTTTTAATACGTACTTATCTTACTAAATTGTCTTTGATACCTCTGAATAAAAAAAAAGGAGACATATAAAATGGTATAGTTGACTGGACTATTGACTACATCACGATAAGTAGTGAGCAATTAACTGCAAATATTTAGAATTTTTTAAAATTTTTTTTTCACTTCAATTCAAACCTTTTGATTTGCTTTCTGCAGAATTTTCAAGAATCATAGAATGGCTTGGTTGGAAGAAGCAAAGCTTTGTTTTTACTTGAATTAAAAGAGCTGATTTCTGGTCAACATGCAGGAATACTCTTCCCAGGTCTATCAGTAACCAGTTGTGTGACCTTGAATTAGATGTGTGTATTTTTACAGTCTTTTACTCAAGCCATGCATACCAAAACCATTTAGATATAATTTAATTTTGAATCCAGAAGGTGCGCAACCATATCATTTTTTCAAAGACCTGGGAAACATAATGGAACATAATATGCACTGCTGTTCACAAACCACTCCATAAGTGTGGATTCTAATTTGGAAATGACATAAAACCATCCAGAAGATGAAGGTCACATCTGTTTATTATGAAGTATACCATCTATGTACATGCGCAGGCCATAGTACAGTACTTAATAAAGGTCCAAAACAGGCCAAATCACTACAAAAACTATTTATTTGTATCTATGAAGGCAAAATAAACAAGTGCTCAGGTGTTAAACTCCCCAAGGCAGCAGATTGTTTGATGCTGATGGAATCTGAGGCTAGTTTTGCAAACTCTTTAATAGCCCAAAAAAATGGTATCTCAAGTGTGCAAGTCACTTGTATAGTAGCTGTCATTCTTCCTCACTTATAATGGGTGAACCTCTGGTCCAGCAAGGAATAACAAGCCCACATTTTCAAGGTCTTTATTACAGCTCTTCATTCTGCTCTGGCTTTTCCTTTCCTTCCCTTGATTGCTTGAGCCAATGCTGCATTCCCTTTGACTTTTCAGTTTATCCTGTTTCCTTTAGGTATATGAATCACCATAAATTCATAGAATGGTTTCAGTTGGAAGGGACGTCAAAGATCATCTAGTTCCAAGCTCTCTGCCATGGGCAGAGACACCTTTCACCAGACCAGGTTGCTCAGAGCCCCATTCAACCTGGCCTTGAACACTTCCAAGCATGGGGCATGCACAACTTCTCTGGGTAACTTGTTCCAGTGCCTCACCACCCTCACAGTAAAGAATTTCTTCCTAATATCTTATATAAATATACCCACTTTCAGTTTAAAGCTGCTATTCCTTCTCCTGTCACTACAGGCCTTTGTAAAAAGTCGCTCTCCAGCTCTCTTGTAGCACCTTTAGGCACTGGAAGGCTGTGATAAGGTCCCCTTCAAGTCTTCTCCACGCTGAACAACCACAAATGTCTGTCTGGTCTTCAGAGAAAAGGAGCTCCAGCCCTCCGATCATCCTTGTGGGCCTCATCTGCACTCACTCCAACACACCCCCATCACGTCCAGAGCTGGACACAGTACTCCAGGTGGGGTCCCATGAGAGCACAGATGGAGAGTCACCTCTTTGACCTGCTGGACACATGGCTTTTGGTGCAGTCCAGGATAAAACTGGCCTTTGGGCTGCCAGTGCACATCTGGGACGTGCCAAGGTACTCATCCACCAACAACCCAACTCCTTGTTGCAAGGCTTCTCTCAATCCATTCTCCACCCAGACTGTATTTGTGCTTGGGATTGCCCTGACCCAGGTGCAGGTGTTTGCCAGTGTCCTTGTTGTTCATGAGGTTCACACAGGTCCTGTCAAGTCTGTCAAGGTCCCTCCAGATGGCATCCCTTCCCTCTAGTGTGTTGACAGCACCACATAGCTTGATACCATCAGCAAAATTGCTGAGGGTGCATTCAGTCCCATTGTCCATTTTGCCAACAGTGAAGATGTTGAAGAGCTCTGGTCCCAGTACCAGAATTCCTTGAGGAACACCAATCATCACTGGTCTCCACTCAGACATCAAGCAGTTGACAGCATCTCTTTGAGTGAAACCATGCAGCCAATTACTTATTCACTTGGTGGTCTGTGTCACTCCAATTTAGAGACAAAGTTGCTGTGTGAGACAGTGTCAAGTGAAGATTGAGTTTTCATGAGGAATAAGATGTCTTTCATGTCTTGACACCAGGCACATTGCCAGTTCTTAGCAAATACATCATACTTACATTTTGAGAAAATTGATGCAATGTCTTTATTTATGGGCAATGCTTAAAAATAGGAAGGGAAGAAGTTCACAAAGTAGACAAATTTTAGTACTAAAATTGGTATTCATCATTTATGTAGACCTATGCTCTTGAGACACGTTTAAATCAACTTGTAGCTCTTCCTTGTTTATTCTGTAGGAAAAATGGAAAGTAGTTTTATGAGATCATGCACATAAAGAACATTTTATTTGTTGATTTATCTTCCATACAGAAGTTCTACAATACAGACATAATGAACTCAGTATCATCTATGGTTTAACTCCATTTATTTCAACCTTGCAAACAGAAAACACAGTAGTTTCATGCCTTGGAATCATACTGAGGAAGACTTAGCACATTTAGGCACATTGAATAAATCTGAATAATTTCACATAGTTTGAGTGAACATTCAGACCATACTGCTAGAGAAAATGAGATTCCATTTAAGTTAGATTAAGACTACCTTGTACCATGAGAGATTCTTCTGTGCTTTTGGCAATTCATGCTCACATCTCTCCGTTTTCAAGGACTAATACAGAAGGATAGGTTAATTTTTTTTTCATACTTCCATTTTTCAGGATGTAACATTGAATCTGACTTTGTTTAGACTTTGTTGAGTGCAAATAGAATTCCTTACATTGCCAAGTATTAAGACAAGCAGTATGAGAAAGTACCTCCTTGCTCCCACATACAAGGCAAGGGAAGGTCAGCTGAGATTCATACAAGCCAACAAAGGGGATGGAAGGACCTTTCTTAGCATGAAATGGCAAGCAAAGCAGCATTTTCAGGAGCATGCATATCTAACTCCAGACTGCAGAAAAGTTCCTGAAGCTCTAGTAGATGCACACTACAACTACTTGCAAGTCCTTCCTCCTTAAGAAATGAAAGACAACAGCAGTCTGTATGTGTTATTGAATAAATTCTAGGGAATTCTTATGTCCATTTTTTATTAAATAAGAGCAAACTAAGCAGCTTCACCAAGCATCAGTTTGCTCATTCATATGATCCCATCTCTATGTGCTGTATGCAAGATTATCATAAGCATACAAAAACGGATGGAAATCCACATGTCAATTAAAGAAGAGACTTCTGAAATGCAAAAGGGAGAGAGAATGACAAAGCAATATAATGTTAACAAACATTTGAAAATTCAACTCAATGTTTGGGGTGCCATTGATTAGTCTGCCTAGTAAGAAGTCCCTTAGTGTTCCCAGTTTGAAGCCAATTGGCATTTTCTTTCAAACCAGGGCTTTGTATCCTCAATTCTGTTCTTGATTACACTGGCACATAGGAGTAACTCTGCCATCCTCAAAGGAATTATTCTATTCACACCAGTGTAACTGAGATTAAAATATGCCCCTCAGAACTCTACATGAAAAGATTTAAAGGTTATGGCAATTTCTATATACTGTGTGAATCAATCCCAGAGAAAATATGCTTAAAAGACAGGGTATGTTCCTTATAGTATCAGGAACAGTTCTTTGTTGTCTTTAAAACCTATTTAAAGTTGATCACAGATTTTTAAATTGGCACGTGTGCTTGTCAAAATATGCTGCTCTAAAATTAATTTTCTTTGAGAAATGTTTCCCTGAATATTGCAACCAATTAAAAACATGCTAATTTACACTCCCCAAGGCTAGATATCTATGTTTAATATTTTCAGTACTTTCTAACACTACCAGCAATTTTCCTCTACACATTGGAGTAAATACAGGGAATCATGGGAACCTATTTCAACTAGTTTGTAATGCTTTTTCTTAAACAAACAATGAGAAAATTGCTAATTAATATTTTCCATTTTTGTGCACAAGCTGTGAAATTGCACAGCTAGCTGAAACTAATGAATCACAGAAACTCTCAATCTTGAGAGGAGCAAAATGCACTAAAATTTAGTACTTATAAGTCTCTACTACATAATTTTCACAAACAATGAACTCATCACAGTCAAAAATATCCAGATATGCACTCATGATATAAGACGCAGGTGCAAAAATGGAAGTATAAAATTTGATTGAAAATGGAAAGTTTTCAGGAAAGTTTTTTAACATGCAAACTTACAACTGTAGGATACCTATTAATGGCATACAAATTTAAACACACATAGGACCTTGTTTTCAATTTCTTGTCACTTTGCCAGACTTGTTTAAATAGAAATTTCTCTCTTGAATTAACTTGATAAAGAGTGGATTTGGGTAACACTATGTTTATAGTCTAATTCCTAGTAGACTGTTGTAAAGCTGAGCATACTTACACAGGGCTAAGAAACGCTTTCTTTGCAATTCCCATTTATTTCTGGCAATGAATAATATTAGTGCATTTATGTTAGAATCATGAAGGGAACATGCTGGACCTTTGAAAGATAATCATCTGTTAAAAAGTCTGTGGTGCAATTCTGGCTCTGGGTCAACTATGACTTTCCCAGACAATTACCATGCACAGTTGGGAGTTACAATAGACCAAGAACTAGTCCTATTAGGCAGTTTGGATGATGTCATCCTTGTTGGAGGGGGAAGGAGTGCAGTAGTATGCATGAGAGATGCTCTGTTCCAGCTGGCCTCAGTGATGAGAATGGTCCTGGGAATGTTTAATTTATGAGTATAGATTCAGTCTATGATGCCAAGAGAAGGAATTGAAAACAGCTGTCCTGTGCTCTCAGTGCCCAAACTGCCAACCGTGGGTAGCACAGAGAGGCAAGACATTGCCAAAGAACCAGGAAGGAAAGACTAAGACAGATGTTTTGTTCCTGCACTTGCCTGAAGAGGGAAATAGTGGGATGGTTTAGGTTTGGAATCATATTTGAGGGAAGAGTGGAACCAACAGTTTAGACAGTAAGCAATCTTTGATGTGTAGTAAACCAAGGCTTTAATTTATATTCTGCCTGATGCAGGCCAACTATTACAGATACCTAACAACTATGCCAAGAGTTTCCCTGCAAACTGCTTTTAACTTTTCTTGTTGATGCTGTTCTACTTTGTTCATGACAAAATTTTTAACTGGGACAGGAGAAAGAAGAGCCTGGAGTCAAGACCAGATGGTGCCAACAGTAGACTGCTGAGCACTCTGTTGTTCCTCTGCTAGGTATTACTATGACCTAGCAAAAGAGGTACAGTCTAGTCTTAAATAAGGCTTAATTTCATACAGTTTCAATATTTTCTGTACAATAAATACCACATCCTTCCTTACATATATTTTAGGGGACAAAACTACAGGTGAATGATTTGTATATAAGATTCTATTAATTTTTCAATATTACTATTTTTTGTTTTCTTGTTTGTACTCTTTAAAAGTGAAAATATGTTTCATGTTTTCCATACAAAGGACTTTATTTAGCTCTTTCTTACATGTGAATGGTAGTATCTTTACCTGTGAGGATATTTCTTTTTTCCTACAGTTAGAAATATTATCACCATTCTTCTTGACTTCAGCTGCTGCAAGGTAAGCAGGAGATAGCTCTCATGTTATAAAAGGAGTGGATCTCAGCAATTGTGGAAACTGTTCCCAAATTTTGGAGGCCAGCAAAAAGAGGAAGAGTCATCAATGTATACAATTCATGAGCATTAACCCACGTGTCTATTCTAACTGCAAGTCCATCTGGTTTAAATTCAGTTTAAAATAACATATTCTAAGAAATAAAACCACTTTCTTGTCCTCTCCAATTTTGTCTTTATTTTATGCCTGCACCAGATGGTTCCAACAAAACATAACTGTTATCCATTTTCACTGATTATTTATTGATGTGAAATTACTCACATTCATAACAATTACAATGTTAGCCCTACTGTAACAGGAAGCACCTGTCTCACAATTCATTTTTGTCTTTCTGCCTCCTGATTTGCAAGACACAGATTTTTGTCAATCTTTTCCTATGTCATGAATACTTTACTATTAAAAGTCAACATCACTGAGGTTGAGCCTGGCAGAGGCTGAACTCAGAACTCACACAGCAATTGATTGCTTTTTTAGGTGAAGTAGTCCTTACCAGTGCTTTATCTTAAGCAAATGAGTAAATACATCTTCCAGAGAAATTATTCAATCCACTGAAAAATAATTCTTTCTGACCTTTCAGAAAAAAATCCTGAGAAAACACAGACTCATTTGCAAACCTTTGTAAAAACTTAGCAACACTGTGAAATAAGCATGTAGTGTTGTCTTTGCTTTCAAATACCAGAGTATTGATGTTATTTGGTGTAAGAAAAATTATTTTCCCAAGCAATATACAGAAGATGACAAACTGGGGAATCACATCTTGCAATTGCAGTCTTTAGAACAGTGGCTGGAATAAAAACTGGAAAAGTTAAGATCTGTTCAAGTGAAACTGAAACCGAAATATGGGGGTAAGGATATGAGTGATTCAACAAAATAAGATACAATTACAAATTTTGCATCAACTTAGTGTTCATTTGACTTGAAAAATGAAATTTTTCCCTTTTTTTGCCCCCTGGCTTTTAGCTAGCTGTACTCTGTTGAAAAAATCTTGAGTGTTATATAAAAAGTAAAAGTTGAACAGATTTAAAAATGTGAGAATAAATTTTAATAGCATATATTCGGAGAAATAAACCCTGTCTTTTTACAAATACCTACCAATTTTTGGATTTTTACTTTCTGGCCAACTTTGTATAAATCTGAGTTCATTGAGAGCTACTGTCCTACTTAGAAGTGCAATTTTCCCACAATTCTTGCAATTTTTTCTCCAAAGATAAAGTTTCTAACTCTATTTCATGGTTCTAACGATTGTTCCATATTTGAGTGGCTGAACTACAACAGCAGAAACACAAATGTTTGAAAAAAAGAATAAAAAGGACATTAGGGTTCAGAAGATACAAAAATCAGCGGAGAGTTTCAAACAGAAACACATGAAATGCTTAGCTGAGCTATTATAGCATGAGAATTCAGATCTGTAGACATTTTAACAGTATAGGAAGGATAAATATAATTGTAAAGATGAATGGTTTAGAACTGGTGCTTTCACTGACTCACTCTGTCATTATTCCTTTTTTTTTTTTTTTGTCCTGCTTTTTTCAGGTATTTTACAGGAGTTCAGCCTTTCTCTTCAAAAGTCCTAATTTGTTTGCCTCTGCTTTATCTGGAACGCTGGTAGGAATGCTTCCGGAACACACTTCTGAGTTACAAACTACCAAGAATTTCATACAGAATGAAAACAGGGTAAGATTTTTTCCATGCTTTGAAACATTTAGTACATAAGAATCTCTATGTAAAATCTGGGATAAATCTCCCCCAGAGCTTAACTTTGAAAATGGCCGTTCATGGAGATGTAGGAAACATGAACAAGAAAGTGGGCAGGAGTGAGCTGTCTTTGTTATGCTTGCCAGCTTTCAGAAAGGCCCTCCAAGATCTTGATGCCTCTTTCACACAGACTACAACACACTAGCACTGCTCTAGTCTTCATCATATCTGCAAAGAGAGAAATTTTCACAATTTCACTATTGTTGATAACAAGCATCAAAATTGTTCTGAAATAAAAAAATTCATTTATGGATTTTTATTTTATTTTTATTTTTACTAGAACAAGTAGCCTTTCAAATGAGTGGTAAAGCTCAAAAGTGACAGAAGATTCAAAGGTTTGGATTTTTTCATAAGGCCTACGATCTTATTTTTAACTTTTTTTATGTATTTCTTTTGAACTTTCTCATGGTGATATGCTGAAGCAGAGTAGGTGTTAGGTTTTAGCCTGAAAGTTGATGTGTGAATAAATAACTGAATGAATTCTGTTCAGTGCTGCATTCTCTAAGGATTTCTCAGGGGTCGTTAAAGCTCCAGGTTACTATACGGCAAAACTGTATTCCTGAACTCACTCCCTTCTGGCAGTACATGCCTTTATGACATTCAGGGAGAATGGCCTTGCATCATGAGTCCACAAACTGGCTGATGAGAACAGAGACATGACATGCAGATGGTGTAGGACTGAACAAGTGCACTGAGGGGAAAGGGACGTGTCTCACTGTCCCTGTTCCATACAATCCTTCAGTTCTATGAGATTTAAAAATCCACTCACACCTCTAAAGGGATTTGTTATTTTAAGTGATACTGATTATTTACCCACATGGACCAGTAGACAGGCAGTAAATACTATTTAAGATATTGTAGCAGCAGATGTACTTTCAAGAATGACTCCTGCTTTGTGTGAAGTAGTCTTCCTTTGGCCAGTCTACACCTGTGGCTCAAGTGTACTCTCATACAGACTTAAGTCACCTCATTAAAAAAGTGAAAAGCACACTTTCCTGTGCAGTATCATGACATACAAGCCTTTGGCAATTCTTTTCTCAGCTGTTTTCCATTGTGTAACTGATCAGAAGCGGCACAAAGTAGGAAATCAGGATGTAGATTCTGGAGAAAGCTGATATATAAAAAAACCCATAGTTCTACCTACTTTTTCTTTCTCTCAAGTACATTTTTATCAGTAATATAAGCAGAATGCAGGTTCATTACATAGCAATATATTGATGAAAGTACTCACACACGTCATTAAAAATGCTGTCTCACATGTCCTCAGTGTGACAAAACCTCTCAACATCACTGTGCAGCTCTAACACCATAAGAATACACAGGGTTACATTTGCAAGCCATGCAACAAGGAAATTATTCCACATTGCTACTGAAATTGTGATTCTTGACCACAGAGATTAATGTTGAGGTACAGAAAAAAATTGTACAACAAGGTTATAAAGCAGCCATCACTTAGGCCTTGAAAGAAATGCTACTGACCTTCAATGAGGCTGAAAAAAAGTTTCAAATAATTGCATCATCATGTTTTCAAATTAGACTCTCTTTACATATTGAAAATCAGATTTTTCAGGCAGAAGCAGAAATGTTCCACTAACTTTGGTGAACCTTCTGAACCGGAAAGGTGAATTCTATATGACTGATTTTAAATGGATGAAATGACACTTTCATACCAAAACCAGAATTATGCTCAACTTCAAAAAGGATTTCGATCTCTGAAGTTCTGTGTGAACCATATTCAGCATTTGCCTTTGCTTCAAAGATGCACGCATTCCTTTGAGATGTTTTACTTGTCTATAATGACCTCAAATTGGTTTTATTTTATTGAATCCTGGTTTCAGAGGAGGGGAAATTATTTGGTTAAACAAAGCAGCTTAGATTCATTCCGTAGGCACCGCTTAGCCCACAGCAAAGGTAGATTTCAGTAACATTCCATATAAAATTGTGGCAATGCCATAGGTGCTCCATTATACATATTTTCATATGTATTTTGATTATTAATTAGTTAATTTTATTCCCTTGTTGTTTAGATTCATAATATTTGGGCCATAAAGATCAGCCATATCCTGGGAACATTGTGAAACACCACGGGAACAGACAATGACTTAGCTATCTGATGTCACAGCAGTATTTGGCAATATTTATGAGTTCAGACTCATATTATTTGTGTTTATGGTACAAAACTCATCATATGAAGCACCTGGAGGTCATTTCAGTTGAGATATTAGACATCACTCAACATCAAGGTCAAAGGATACTTGCAGTGGCAGACCCTGTGTGAGGGCGACTTTCAGCCCTCAGTTACATTCACACTTGCGGGACGGTGTCCATTGTTTGGTGGCACAATAATCTTGTTTTTCCAGGAGCCACAGGAATTTCTAATTCATCTGGCTCACCCCTTCTCCCATTCTCCAGTTGTGGGTGACAGAAGAGACAGAGATTTCCTTAGAACTACAAGGCTTTAAAATAAAATTGAAACACAACCCATATGTCATGTTGTAAAAAATGCAAAATATGCTGGATCTGTAAAAGCGACACACCAGGCCATATGCTTCAGACAGAACAGCTTGCATACGTCTAGGCCTCTACACTGATTTCAGGAACTGAAAACAGTGGCTAGTCTACTCCACTTTTCCACTTGCTAAATTTTTCTTGCTAAAGTCAGGTTTACATCCCAAGCCAAGAAAAAAAATTTAAAAAAAAAATCAGTCTTTATCAAAATCTTGAAGTTGATGACTGACTACTTATTTTCTGCACTGCTTTGATCAGTCATGCTGTAATCAAGTGAAGTGGAAAAACTGTAAGGTAGTTGTTCAAACCCACATAGTCTGTCTACAATGAGAAATAAGGACTCCATTTTCAACAGCAGGAGAGTTTGCCATACTGCAGGTGGTGTGCTCTGTGCAAAAAATGACACTTTACCTAGTTTTTCCATCATCGCAAACACTTTCCTGTCATTCCTACAAGACTAAGCAATGTTAATTCTTCTACTCAGACCCAATTCCCACAACATTATCTTTCACACAGCAAAACCTGCATGAACACTGTATTAAAGGTCTGCTTCAATCTGCATTTACCAGGAAATTCTACAGTCATTAACCTTCCTTATTGTGCACAGTATCATGGAGGTCTAGGAACAGCAGGATGCTTCACATACAGTATCCTATGTGGTATAAGAGCTAAAATGTATGCAATTAAGCAGGTTAATATTCAGCAATAACCTCTCTGTTTTGATGATATAATGTCACCAGAAGAGTTGAAAGCTTTTTTATATATGAACACTGTAAATTTTTGCACATTTTTGGACTTTCTGCAAAAGCAGACTTTTGAAGAAATGTGAAAATTCAAAATATATTTAACCTTGTTATAGTCAATCCTTATTGAAAAGAAAAAAGAATTTAAATAGTAAGTTTTTCACTTGCTTGTTTCCCAGACACTTCATAAAACCAAGTGATCATTTTCAACAGTATGCAAGCCAGCTTTCCAAATGCTATGGGAATTTTGCAGAATTGTTTTCCTCAGTTAAAAACTGTTAAGTCAAGATACGTTTTCTACAGGACAGCAGACTGGATGACATTAGTGTCTTCTGGCTTTAAAACCTTATGAATCTGCTGTTACTGAAGTGAAATCCTAAAGTCCCAACTTATGCTTGCAAACTTCATTTTGCATAGTATCTTTATCTAATACTGAGTGAAGGTTGCTTCTTTCTGTAAAGAATAAGGCAAAAGCAGTTTTGTTTGGTGTGGCATTTTTTTCTTAACCTCAAGGCTTCATTAGATGCCCTCTTTCCATTGCAGCTGTGTCAAGGAAGGAGTTCTCAATGCTTGTCACGGTGTCAACTGGGAGGTTTTCATCACTTCCAATCTACCTAGTAAACTGTTTAGCAAATGCTCAATTATATTTTTCTGTCAAAATGAATAGCAAAACCCTGCTTGTTAGACTGTGCAATTTTAGACTGAGGTAAGTCAAAGGATTCCTGTACAAGTCACCTGGCAGATCTGAGGGAAAACTCTCTTGTGTGGGTGGAGATGTGCAGTTGCAGGCCGGCTGGCTGAGTCAGGAAATTCCTCCAGCAGACCTGGTGCATCTTTTCAGCAGGATATATGACTAGTTTTTTCCTCTGTAAAACCCATATGGTGCTTTCATATTGCCGTGAAAGTTTGAAAGGAAGTATTCAGAGTGAATCTAGTCTTAACTATCAGGGAGTAAGCATGCAAATCACTAGACTATGTCTTGAAGAGGATCTCCATGTACCCAGACTCTGCTGTACAAGAACAGTGAGCCTTAAACATTTTTTACCTACAGCTTTGAAATAACATCATTAAACAAAGTAACAACCATACGGTCATGATAATCCTGTCAGGAGACTTATGAAAATATCTTTTCTCTTTGCATAATGGTGGTCTAATAAAATATTGTTTACATCGATATGTATCTAATTAGATCCCTAGAGCTTTTGTTTTCCCTGGAAATGGACAGATGCATAAAAATGTGGATTTTGATGCTAGATAGCAAATATAGATATATTTTCACCTCTTAAATAAGATATATCAGATGTTTTTAAGATGTGCCTATATTTCCTAATGCTGTCGGAGATTTGTGTGTCACCATTAGGACATAGATTTGGGCTTTGTCACAGTTACTTTAGATTTGACAAGATTACAAAAAAGTTCGTATTTTTTTAATTTGAATTTTCTTAAAATATGTTAATATTTACAGATACCTGTGCTGTTTTATCACTCAAAAATACTGATATATTAGTTTTGGCAAGTATATTTCATGTACCATTCATTATCTTCAATTGTTCCGCAAATTACACTGCTTAACCTTTTTTCTATATGCATGTGAACATCCAATTGCCTTTTTTTTTTTTACTTCGTCAGAGTCTTTCTGAGAAAACAGACTAAAAAAATTCTATATTCTTGTAGTTATGCTGAAAGCAGCATCTCAATTTTGTCCCCAGGAAGAAGTACTCCTTAATATAGCACCCAGGTATTTCTGTATTTTCCTAAGTGCTCTGAAAACTGACTTGTTTGTATTATATTGCTAGTTACTGCTTTTTCATTCTCCTTTAATTTTGGCACAAGTTTATTTTAACAAACTATGAAGTTTTGTTTTCCAAAAGTTTTATCTCTGGAAGGGAGATGAAATTAAATTCGAGTGTCACAAAAAAAAAAAAAAAGAAAAACACGTTGTGAGAACTTTAGTACACAGAGCTAAGTAAGGTTCAAGAACATGAACTAAAACACACACCGCAATAATGCTGAATTCTGCTATTCCTGTTATGCCCAGGAAAAAAACTAAACCAGATATCATTTGTGCTTGCTGAACTGAACATGCCAGTTACAATGAAGTTTAGGAGTTCTGTTCTTGCTGCAGATGCTGAGTCATTTATAGCATTGGATTAAATTTGTCTAGCTGCAGTGGTTACCATCCTCATTTCTGCATCCCTCTGCTCTGCCATAAATTTACACTCCCACAGCAGGGCTGTCTGAGCAGGCTGTGAAAGGCATGGCTGCTGATGAACCATCGTAGTTTACAGACTGTTATGCTAACATATACCACCACTAACTTTAATATACTTTACATTAATATGCCTGGCAGGAGATAGGAAGGCAGACTGCAGGAATGGAAACTGTTTCAGCTGTCTCAAATTAATTCATTCTATATATATGAGTCAAAGTCTTTAATGTCTACAAACTATTCATGCAGAAGCTGTTGAAAGATAATGTCCCCCTCTGTGCCTTAGATAGAGTCATGGAAAGATACAGAGAAATAAGTTAACATTTCTGAAAATATATGTATAAGGAAAGCCTTATCAAACTTTTACATATTTTTGAGAGGAAAGATCATAATATTTTTTAAAAGTTCATAGGAAATTAATTTTTTTCTCTATCCAACTATGAAAGTATATCAAGTGTTTCAAATAATCTTTCATACCCACATTAAACATGTTGGAGTTTTAAGATTATTTTTCTCTTTGTGATAAGTCAGATTTTTTTATCTCCCTTCAAATTTGATCTTTTGACTGTCATCCCCTTTGCCATCATGAGATGCAATTACTGCTGGATAACACTAAAAGTACTTGACACCAAAATAGAGTTTAAGATTAGTTAAGAGATAAATCTATTTTAGTAAATTTTTCCTGTGTATTTCCTTGTATAATGTTCAGAGAGTGCCAATGTAATTCTGTTTTTAAAACATGTATTTGGGTATTTGGAACCAAAAAAGTTATGAAACCACTCCACTCATATTTTCCCCTTTTCTCTCGATTCTGCACAGACTGCAGAGGATTTTTGTAGCAGGCATTCCAACCTTGTTAATTCTGGAAAAAAATTAAAGCATCAGTCTACAACTCTTTTAGCTGTACAATTAATAAATGTAACCAAAGGCATTCTCCTTCCTCTTGTTTATACTTCCATGGGTTTATGCTTATATTTCTATATGTGACATATACGGAAAGAGAAATAAAGAGCAAATGAAGCTGTGTAATGGAAGCAAGTATTGACTGGAAATTGGTGTGGGCATTTCTAAAGACACATTTATATTTTATCTGTTTATGGCTTGCGTTTTGGGGTTTTGTGTTGGTAGTTGTGCTAGTTTTGAATTTTTATTTGTTCATAAAGGGCTTTCAACAGAGAAGTAAGAAACTGAACCAATTTTCTCATGTCTGAGCTTTACCAGGCACACTCCAGGTAATGAGGAATTAGTAACCACTACACTCATTCCTCCACTATTCATGAAAAGCAATAGAACAGGAAGTTTTTTTCTTTCAAATAAGATCTCTTACACAGGCTGAAATTGAAAATAACATTTACATCTAGTCCAAAAAGTCTAAATAAAGCAATCATTTGCTCAAAATCTATGTAAGAAAAATTAGTTGTAAAACCGTTCATTTTTATTAACTACAGTGACAGAACTAAAGTTGTGAGCTCATTGTTAAAACCACACAGAGTTCAGTGCAGACATGGCAGGGGACTACTTTCATTTTTACCATGTCAAAACTGAAGCAATTTATAACTTCTGTATCTCATTCAGCTGGAAAGCTTAAGGACTAAAACTCTGCAGAGTTCTTCCATACTCCTTACAGGTTTCATATACTAAGGTATGAAGTCAGCAGGACAGGTACGGCACAAGTGGCTTTGCTGAAGCACAGCAAAACCAGCCCTGATGCATTTACCAAGACACACAGAGATTAGACCCTAAATCAGCTCTTAACTCATATCCTGGTCTAACATATTTCACAGCAAAATTTCTTTGAAGATTATGCAAGCAGACACTGTACATCTGTGAAATGTCTTCACTAGTACAGAAATGGCAGGGGTAAGGTGTCCTGATGTTTCATCTGAATGGATGTTGCAGACAAAACTGTTGCCAGGACACACACAGTTTTAAGAGCAATGAAGGGGCAATAGCAGAGTCTTTAGGAAAATGTTATACATGTACAGATTGTTTGTATCCAGGGTTCATGTGACCCAACTCAAGACACCTGTCACTGTAGTGAGATATAACTCTTTTCAATTTAAAACAACATCTGAAATTTAAAAGAGGGAAGCAAAAATTATGACAAAATTTTTCTTCCTCCAAAAGGTACTTTTTTCATTTTAACTCTTTGTCACAGAGAAAACCAAATGATGAAAATTTATTTGCTCAAACTACTCATTTAGCCTCTAAACCAATAAACTGAAAGATAATATTGTTTACAAAATGGGAAATACTTGTAAGAAAATAGGACTGAAATATTTTTTGCTATATCAAATGTTGTAATGAAAATAAAATGTTGAAAATTAAAAAACCACATTCATTTAAAATTTTTATTAAAAAGCAGAAAAAGAAATTCTCCAGTGTTAGGTAAAACAGATGCATACAGAATGCTCATCCAAATCTCAATGAAGCCCTTTGAAAACTTTCTCTTTCAAATTTATTCATGAAAAGGAAGGACTAAGAGAAAGTTGATTCATTTAAAAAGCATGCCTTGTTCATTAAAATAGGTGGTAGAAAGCAGGAGGCAATATACTTTTATAAAATTCGTATTTATTCACAATTATTACAATAAAGACAAATATTCAGCTGCAAAACTCTGAACGGAGTTATATATTGCTAGAAGACACCAAGGATTCTCTTTTCAGAAGGATATATTTATGAAATATCTGACATTTTTACAATCTAGTTAATCCCCAAGACAAAGAAGGCCATTATGAACCTTCAAGTTCAAGCTTTGCTCTTTGGCACAATTTATCAGTACTTCAGTCATCTAAGACTCGCAGAAGACTCTGTCAGGAGTAAAAATCTCCATTCAAAACTTTCTTGAGATAGTTAACAAGTATTTTAACAAAGAGAATTTTAACAAGTAATCCCAGGAGAGTTCAAGATCCTTTTCCAGGCAAATGCTACAAAGAATTTTACCAAATAAAACTGTAGTTAAAATGGTTCTTAGAAAATGGTGTCTCAAACTTTCACAGTATATCAGTAATAAAGTAGACATAGCATAGAAAGGAATAAATAGAACTTTAAGGCATTTTTCATTGATCCACAACAGAAAAAATTTATTTTGGAAAAAAAGATACTTAGTTTATTCTGGTATCCTACAAAAGCTAAATACATGGAGGAAAACCAAGATAGAAGAGATTTGTCAGATAGAACTCTGACTAGAAAGTCAGCGTGTTGTCACCATTACTTTCATACTGACTCCAAAATACAGCACTAGACCAGCTATTAGCAGAAATTATTCCAGCCAAAAGCAGGACAATGCTTTATATACAAAGCTGCAATATTAATTTCATTGTACTAATTTTGCCATATAATGTATTCAAAAACAATATAGCAGGCTGGGTCAGAGTCTCTACTACACTTGTATTTCAATGGATATCATCCATTTAAATGTTGATACTGTCATAGTGGAGGTTCTGTGCTGTATAGAAAGAAAATTACAGGTCAAATGTTCTTTTAGTGGATTTTCACTCAGCTAATTCACAAGTTTGATTTGGTTTGGTTTAGTTTTAGGGAAAGATGAAAATACAGCTTTAATTTCCTCCTGGAGACTTTGGAAATGGTTCTAAGATGAAAGAACATCAGGGGGATAGCAAAATGCTGAAAAGAAGTTCCATCTTAGCTGTTTCTAGCCAAATTTCACCTTCTCTTTTCCCTGTGATGTAGAAATGAATGAAGATGCAATGACAAAACTGTTCCAGAAATACACAATAGTGGAAGCCACATAACCTGTGTGATTCCTGGGACAGCAGTCATATGAAGAGACATCAGAAACACAATTCAGAGTTGCCTTATATCTCTTAGGATCATATTTATTTATAAGCACTTTTTCTCTTTTCCCTAAAGGAAGAAAATAAAATCCTCCTTTTTTTTTTTTTTTTTTTGGAAAAGTTATTGGCCCATTTTGTTCTACTTCACTTGGCTCAGTCTTTGAGCCAGGAAGAGGGAGTTACTGCACTGATGAGACTGTCTGCCATGTAGATCCATATGCTCTTGGAGAGGCAAAAGAAAATCCTGTGTGTCTGTGATGCACTCCAGCTTGAGACTTGTTCCTTGCTCTACAGAGTTAGCATTTTCAGGGCCTGGAGATCTTGTGTTACAGTGGGGATACTGCAACGTATGTATCAGACAACAAAGCCCGTGGAAAGAAATATATATGGACCGATTCTTGATAGATACTTTCAGAGATGTTCATTTCTCCAGCTGCATGGCTGAGGAGCTCTGCCGAGGAGCTGCTCAATCACGGGACCAAGGGTCCTTCTGCCCGCGCAGGGAACACAAACCAACCAAGGGGAACGAGGCTGACCAGGGGCAGGGAAACCCCGTGCCTCCCCCCCAGGGCCCCTCTCCCAGGACAACACGGCGGGGGGGGGAACCCCAACAGTCTAGGCTTTTTTCCCGTTAAGATTTGGATTAGCCCATGGTTAACCGTGAGGATATAACTTTGCCTAAGAATAGGCTTCCTTCCTTGGTACACTCATCTATTGCAAATTTTATCATCTTTCTTTGTAATCAGCAGCAAAGTACTACTTTCAAGTAGTAGAACACAGATGTTTGTCTTGAAGCTATCCATGAAAGGCTATTTATCTTGAGATACTTATTGAAACTAAGTATTCTACAAATCATGTGGGCAGAGGTTAAGTTATCCATATTTAGAGAGATAAATATTTTTAAGTGAATACCAGACCACACAGAGCATTTCTGAAGTAAGAATACTCAAAGTTCCATTTAGATTAAGCTATCTTTTGTCATAAATGTTATCTGTTTCAAATTACTGGATTGTCACATCATGAAATAATGCAAAATCCAGGGGAATGTTTTCTCTAAGCATTCTACATAATTATTTTAATTTATATTGGATCTTATGTTGTCAGTTGGTGTGTTGAGTCTCTTAAAATATTAAATATGTGAAGTGTAAGACCATAAAAACACCAAATAAGAGCTTAAGGTGGATAACCTGTGCTTCATAACCATACCCAAAATTTAGAATGTATCATACTAAAATTTTCATATGATAAAAAGTCTCATAGACTTAAGCACCCCAAAATGTTGAAAATTGCCTCAAACATCCTATTCACATTCCTAATGCATATAAATATTAATTTTGAACAAGGGTAGAAAAGAAGTCTCTTCAAATATGCAAATTTTCTCTGTGAGTATTTTGGTTTAGTGAAGATATGGAAAAATGTTGGCACCAATGCCATCTGTGTCTTACCCTGCTTCTCAGTAGTCACTAGCTGATTGTCAATCCATTGATTAATATTTTATCAATTCAGTGGTTTAGGTGATTTTTTAAGTAGTTTAATCATAAATTCATTCAGCCCATACTTCCTCAGCTTAAGAGGGAATAGAAATGAGAGCCTGTCAAAAAACCTTATAAAAAACCTTTCACAGAACAGTATAAGGACTGTTTTCCACTTTTTTTCAAAACCCGTGATTTCAATATTGAGGGCAATCAGTTTGGTCTAACTTTGACAAATTCGTATCTTTCTGATATTTTTTTTGTCTGTAGCAGTATGTTAGGAAGTGGTGGAAGTACGTATTCTACAGTTTCTCCTGAGACTGAAGCCCTGGAATTCTGGATTTTCCATTTTTCTATTAAGGAGAATAAGCATGATGTTAGCTTTGTCTGGTGAATGCTAGCCAGCCAGTGTGGCTGGCTGGCCCTTCTAAGAGTTATGAAATACTCAGTGAAGCACAGAATCCTCCTGGCTTCCTTGTACTACACTGTATTGACTTGGTAGATGCCTTGATGTTGAAAATCTCCTGTGAAGATGAGGCACAAACAAACAGCAGAAGTCCTCTGGCTGCCAGCCTTCATCCTTTGCATCCTGTTGAGAAGGTGGTTGGTAACACTCACCACAACAATGCCAGTGTTCTTTCCCCTTCTAGAAGTGATCCTCAGACTTCTAACAGCTTCATCTTTGGCTTTATGCTGGACTTCTGTGTAGTCAAAAAGGTACTTACACGGAAGATAAATACCTCTTAAGCAGTGAAACCAGATTTTTTTGGTCACTTCATTTCATCATTCATTAACATTGCATACAGAATTGTCTACATAAGTCAGCATTATGAACTGGATTACTGTAATATCAGATACCTTACCATGATACTTTAAGGTCAGTATTTCGCAATGTTTGTTTTGTGAAAGCTGTTTGAAACATAAATAAATGTCTAGAACAATAGAAAGAAAACAAACGGCTTTTGATCCCTTTCATTAGTTTAGGGGGCTCCAGGTAAGACTGAATAGATGGTAGGTTAAAAATTGAAAGATGGAACTGTATTGGAGGAAATTAGTTGACTGTGATGTCAGTTCACTAAGAAAAATTAGACAAACCATTTTTTTTTCCCCTGAGGGTAACATGAAATGCAATGGTTCAGAGAAAGAGATAATGGAATTTTTAAACATTTCCATATCACCATACTTACAGAGAGATGGCATTTTCCAGTTTATATGTTAAAGTCTTTTTTTCTCTTTTAGGACTGAGACAACTGCAGACAACTCTTCACTGAAATACAGAATGGTTTTATAAGTTATATGGCAAAGCAACATCAGGAAATGTTTCCTAGATATCTTGTCTGATGTTATTATCAGAAATTATATATCCATGTAAACATATGCAGTTTCTTTACCAAGCATTTAAGTAGAAGTAATATTGGCATCAACTTTGCAGTCAACAACTGCAAACAAATAGATAACAGCTGCATGCAATCTATTTGCATGGAATCATAGATTCACACAATAATTTAGGCTGGGAGGTGATGCCTTTTCCTGGTCTTAAAATCAAGAGTCAAACATGGTTAGAAGGGAAAAAGGGATTTTACCTTGTTATTTATTTTAAGGATCCTTAGGTGCACTACGTCCATGTCAAATGCACCGCAATGCACACCGCAATGCACACCCACAAAATATCTGGTATAACATTATAGGCCTTACTAATTAGCATATCTATCAAAAATTCCCCAATGAGAGGCTTGAATGAGCCCCCCCTCCCCAGGGAACCTTCCCCTGGCTGGTTCTATCTTAGTTTATGGAATGTGCTCTGGAGAGGACCTTGGGGTCGGGGGTATATTGATCCCTAACTACGAATCCTCTGAAATGTTTAGTCTCCTAGCTTAACAAACAAGTCCAAGAATGTAGGCAAAAAGCACTAAAGAATACAGAAGTTGTAAAAAGGTATAAAAGGGGTTTAACAGAAAAGGCAAAAAATCATCATGGCATCAGAGGGACTTCAGGTTTTCTCCTTCAGCCCACAACTCAGAGCAGGTGTGAAGTAGATCAGATTTATTTAATGTCTTTAACAACAGAATAATTGTTGCAATCACTGATTTCTCTCATTGTATTTTCTTCCCCTGATATCTAATTAGAAGTTTACTGTCATATATCCTGAACTTTATTAGTACAGCTTTATTTTCTTCTAACTGAAGGAGGCAAAACTCTTGCCACAATATTACCATTGCAGCCTGGATGACCGAGTCATCTTTATACTGCTACATTTGGCCTCCTAGATTCACAGATGTCAGAATCACAGGGAGAAAAAATTAAACATGCAGGCATTTTGAGAGGTTAATACACATATACAAATTATGTGAGTCTTCTCTGCTTATCATCCAACTGAGCTCAAAGAGCATGTGCAAGTAATATAGCATAGCTAACCCTATACATATTGCTTAGGGACAATGGGAAGGCTTTTCACTTCATTGTCTCACCAGCTGTAGACAAAGCCTTGTCATTTCTGTCTGTCACGCATTTTCTTTGCCATTTTTGAAATCACACTTCTGTTTCATCTCCATCTGGGGCAGAAGCAGGGGTGCTGTAATATTGCAAGAAAAACTGCTTTTTTAGTATTTTTAGCTTAATTGAATGATGAGAGTTCTGAAAATGCTATGACATAAACTGGTCTTTTGATGGTTATAGAGAAAGTTTGCAGGTGCAATAGGCTGACCAACTGCACAGCAAAAAGCAGCTTAGGATGACAAGTACTACATTAGCACAGCTCATATGGGAAATGACATTTTTCTAACAGAGAGAGATATGCCCTGCATGCTGCAGCCAAATAGGGATTCTTCAGATCTGTTCTTTGGCTTTTTGAATATGTATTCTATTTCATACATGTCATTAGCACATTTTGTGGAAAACAGGAGAAATGGTAAATCAAATTATGTCCCAAAATACAAATGTAGATCAAGACTTTGGCTTCGTATATGAAATTCAGAAGTTAAACTTACACAAAATGAATGAGAGATGATTACTCAGGGTTAATTATGCTGAATTAAACTGTCCTTAACTCAGGCTAGTAGTAATATTAAGGTATAATTTTGCTTTTATGAAGTATTAAGCATCAATCCTATAATATTATCAACCATCTGAACTTTTGATTATTTGTCAAATTTACACTTAGGAACACACATTTTCTTTTCCCATCATCCCTTTCAGTTCATCGTAGAATTGGAAGCAGCAAAAGAATTTCTGCTATTCTTTAACATGGACACGGTTACTTATCAGGAAGGTCAAGAACTGAACTACATTCATCCCAGGATAGACTTGCTGATTGTAGTAAAAATGAAAAAACTTTCAGTTCTTGGAGAGCTTTTCAGCCACTGGGAGCTGGCAGAAGGGGGTTTTACCCCTCACGTGCCAACACAAAGAAGCCCGGAGGTCAACGCTGAAACCCCTCTGGAAGGCGGCACTCAGTGCCCATCACACAATGAAACGGGGCAGAGCTCCTCACCCAAAAGGGGCTGTATCCTTCTGTGGCTGTCAGGCAGGCACGCAGCCGAAGGCAAAGAAGCAAAGACAGGGGACTCTCTGTATGTGTTCCACACAGGATTATCCCTGTGAAAAGACAGGGACAAAGAGGCCAACTGGCAGCAGGGTCCAGGGATCTTATTCTGGGTACAGAATAGGTGGGGAAAGGGATCTCAGCCAGTGGGATAGAGACAAGCAGGTGGGATTGACAGGAAGGAAACCAATGGGAACAACACATAGGAGGGACTCAGGGGCGTCGAGGAACAAAGAACGTTCTAGAACTAACACATATTGAAGAAGGAAAATGAATATCTATAACTTCATACATAAAACAAGAAGACAAAATATTAACCAATCAGGGGAAAACATGCAAAAGTAGCTGCAGCCACTTGCACCGCTGTAAGTTTTGTAGATATTTGCTGGGTTCCTGTAATGAATTTGCTGGACTTCCTACTGTCTATCTAAGCTTTACTGCAGGTGTCTTGAGCCAATTTTTTGTTGAACCCTCTCCTGCTCTACTAGAGAAAAGTAACTGCACGTTGAAAATCAAACCAACATCTCTTTTAATACATAAGATACAATTTTATTGTTTTATTTTAAATTATAAATTTAATAAAAAATTAAAACAACAACATGGAGAACTGAAAACCAACAAAAACTTTGTTCTGAAATATTTTCAAACACTTCTGAAACAGATCTTCCCTTAACTCATTTATAGAAAGTACTCCAATTAAAATTAACTTCGCAGTGCTATCTTTACTGAAATCGTGTTGCTAAGAAGTCTTACAGAAGCTTATCTCAATTTTTGTGTGAGTTCTAATACTCTAACAACTTCAACTGGATCTCATGACAAAACTCTAAACAGAATGCTCTCTATATTGTTCCTAACAGAAGAAAACAAATATTTGTGAAATATTAAAGATACTCAAAAATCCCATGGACATGGTCCTGGGCAGCCTGCTCTAGCTGAAATTGCTTGATCAGGTGCATTGGACAAGATGAACTCCAATGGTCTCTTCCAATCTACACCCTTCTATGATTGACATTATTGAGGATAAAATTTCTGAATAACTACTCCCTATTTTCTTCTATTCTAGGATTTAGAGCTGCTGTCTACTTCTTGGTTTGTGTCTGAAATGACAATGTTCTAAAACTGTTTCAACCTTCCCTATCATGGAGGCACATATTTTTGTAAGGTGTCAAACCAAAGATTTCAAAATATTTTTTCTTTTTCCTATCTCCCATGTCTTTTAAATCCCTAAAGATTCGAACAGTAGTTTCTACTAGTTTATAACAATTTAGTTGCCATGACTTTCATTCTTTACAGACAAGAATTTGACAAGCCTCATCTCAGATTTTGTTGGTATACTTCTGAGCCTGGCAGTGCTAAACATAAGTGTATCAGAACATGGACATCTAGGAACCAATTCAATGTCAACTATGAGAGCAGAATAATATTAAATATGACTATGTTCTAAATTAAATGTAAGCAAAAAAAAAACTTTGTTGTAAAACTTTCTACCTTCAGATCACAAAAGGCTTTATTAAAATAATTTTATCATATCTGTATTTACAAATGGAAATGCTGATAATTAGAAAATCAGAGAGTTGTTTGAGAGGATGTCCAAATTTACTGTTTTCTGGTACAAAAGAAAACACATTTCTAAGAATTGCACTCCTTTTGCTTGTGTGAGAGATTCAGATTCTTTTACTCCTGAATATATAGGTACTTAAAAGACAAATGTCAAAGTGAGACAGAGTAGTAATAAAAGTATTCAAATGAATTCCATCAAAGTGATAAAGTACAAATGTTTCAGTTTCACAATTTAATCTTAGTCTGCATCTTTATAATAAAATGGAAGACTTCTTTATCAAAGAAAAGAAAATTATCTTGAACAAAAAGTATTAAATGCAATGTTTATTTTAAAAAATTACAGCTATGGAGTTATGTTTATTGTCACTGTTCTCTCTAAGTTAAATACCTCCCTAGTTTATCTTGCAAGAGACAGGAGGATAAATTTTACTAACCCAAGAATTAACTTACAAAAACCATTTCCTGAGATAGTGAATAGAATCTGCTCCTCTGGGCAGTCTAAATCTATTGATGAGATCAATGACTCAAAGAGCAGAAGTGTTTTGGCTCTATTTCACACTGGACAGGAATGCAACTCTTTCTTTTTTTCTTCTGTAGTCATCAAGATACAGCTGACACAGGAAAAATTGAAACCTATTTTTGCACTGCACTAATTGCTAACAAATATTTTTATTGCTATACTTTAATTTTTTTTTTAATAAAACTATTTATAAACACATTTGGGAAAGACATGTCTCTTGAAAGCTAAATTGTAAGTGTGTAAATACACATTGTTTTGTTTAATATGAATAAACCTAACATCTACTGCTGCTTAGCTTTATTTTCTCATGCTATGTTAAATCTTTTCTTCATAGCTAATACATTTTGAATATTACATGAAAAAATAGTGCTTTAGATTAACATTTCTCAAAGACAGAGTTTGAATGGTGTGCATTTATACTTCATTAAGAAAATTTTTACACAAACGTGATAAAATGAAATGATTAAACAAAGGAAAAAAAAAAAGAAAAAACATCAAAGCACCCAAATATTCAGAAATGCCATTGATTTCTAAGTCACTGAAAGATTTACCATAATTCTAAATAATTCTATTTTCCATAAACTCAAGATGATGTCCACATCTTTAAATAGATGTCACCTTTTTCAGCCGTATAAGCCTTGACAAAGGCTAGTGGGCTCTAATATTGACAGCTTTCTACTAAACAATGAAACAAAGACAAAATTTTATCTTTAAATTAGTATAAGAAAGTCATGTCTGTTGTTTGTATACAACAATATAGAAAAACATAAATTATAATCATAATATGATCAAGAACAATTCATAGCTAGCTACTCTATAATTAGCTGGCTCTTTATTTTTACTGATTCTGGACTGTATCTTTAAGGTTTTTATAAATAAAACCTCTTTCATGATAGATTTCAGTACACAAAAACTTTACTTTTTTATAATATCTTCATTTTAAAAGAAGTATTTGAAAGTTACTGCATTGACGAACAATAATGGGGTTGTCTAATTTATCAAAATAAATATCACTTTGGAAAATACACTGTGAGAACTACAGGAAGGTACAGCCCTTAAGGCTCAACAAACGCAATTACTTATAATTCATAAAACTGATAGAATTATCTAAAATCCATTATAAAAAGCAAATTATCAATGACAATTATTTATCATTATTTACTCTTACCTTTAGTACTTTTAAAATCTCATAATTCTCCATTTTTGCTAATTTCATTCTCAGAAAAATCTTCTTGAGAAATAAATTCCATGAAGCAATTCCCCGTAATTTTTAAATATCAAGGAGACTTTTCCTACAGGTTCAAAAGGTTGGAAAAAACCAAAATTATTAGGATTTATCAGGTTTTTAGAAACTATGGTGAACTACTTCATGGTTTTATGAAAATTTTGCTCAACTTAGCTGTGTTTACAGTTGGAGAAAAATGTCATACAACTATCATGTTTATGTAAGATATATGGTTCTCTTTTTATGCATTCAAATTTAGAGCAGTGATCATCTTTGTCAGAGAGGAAAGATAGGTAAAAGTCAGGCATTATTTTTTCCAGATTTAGTCCTTGCATCTCAATCTATTTAAAAAAAATTAAAAACACAAATTTGACGTGCCATATATTAGGCAATAGATTTAATGAAATTTAACATGGTTTTCATCAGCCTGGAACTGAAAAGAGCTTCTTTTCCTCTCTTATTCCTAGGCTATATAACAATTATGCGGCTGCTGAATTTCTGCAGTGCCCAGCACTTTTATGTTCATAGCCACTAAAAAGTGAATGAAAAAATGAGAAATAAAATATATAAAAGTTTAAAAAGCAGGTGAGTCAAAAATTTCACAATATCATAAAGCAAAGCCTAGTCAGAGAAACAGAGACAGGATCTGAATTCTGGAGAGAGAAAAGTATACACTTAAAATATTTTAAATCATTATGTGACTTAAATTTTCTCTCTAGCAGGTCCAGACAGTCAAAACACATTGCAAGCTTCATAATAAAATAACATGTGAGAAGATATGCTACCTTTAGAAGCATAATCAAGAATAAATGACATATGTACACTGTAAACAACATTGTGGCAGATGGACGACAGTTCGACTGCACACTTACTAAAAACTACAGGAAATTTCTAGAGTGTCTCTCATATCATATTTTTAAATTGCTTCACTACAGGTTTTTGCATGTGCCAAGTCTTTTATCTTGCATGCTCAGTTGGTAATAATACAGCACTGTATTCTTTCAGCAGTGTACCATCAGTTGACATCATAAATATGGACAGCAGAACACAACTTGATTACCTTCTTCCCAAGACAAATGAAGTTCAACAGTGAGTGGTAAATAATGTGAACTATTATTTCAGTTTTCTGTAGGATTTTGTGATCTAGTATATTGGTAGCTTTGCACAGAAAAGACATAACCATTAGCTATTACTAATTAAGTCCTAAAAAACCAGACCCTGATGGTCTGAATCATTGAATTCTAGTCATTGATTTAGTTGTTGCTCTTATGTCAATAGTCATCTCTGTGCTCTATGGATAGATTTCTTTACCAGCTAGGTTTATTTTAAACTCAGCTTTGTTTGTTATGGAAACCCATCACCTTTAGCTGTTGAAAACTAAGAAAGAAAATGTTCAGCAATGTTTATGATTTTATTAAGAACTGCAGCTACTGGTTGCTTATAGATTAGTTGGTTTATATGCTGTGATGCTTATATATGGATTGTAAAATATATTCTCACACTCCCTCAACTGATAAATGGCTCAGAGCGTGGTTTGTTACATTTTTAGTTCAGACTAGTTTTGGGGTTCACATTGGTGAACTATGATGAATTCAGAGCAGAAATGAAGCAAGCTTACAGAAACAACAAATGCTATGCTGATAAACTAGTTCATAAATAAGATTAGGACAGAAGTGAAAATTTATATGGGGCATGTGAATTAGTGTACAGTTCTGAGAAAGAATAAGATGTTATAACAGTCCAATTTGGTTAACTTTATAAGAGATTCTGGGTTGGAGACTAGATGAGACGTTGTAAACATGTGGATTAGATTCCTTTGCTAGGAACATAATATAAAGCTTTCTAAAACTGCAGGTTTGAGTCATTCATTCCCTTCAAAACTTGTTGACTACTAGACTGAATGTTTTGACAATTATATCCAGCTTCCAATGAGTTGTCAAGCTAGACCTGTCTTGTCACATCATTACTAAGGTCCCACCAAAGTGTCCTAACACGTATGTCTGTTGTCATTTTCCTGAGGTATAGCAGTAAACCACCAGGGTAGAATGAATGGGAGCAGAAATGTCTGGAGAGAAAACATTGACTGAGCAGGGGAGGCCAATATATATTTTGCCCAAGAAATATGTGAGACAACCACTAGCAGTCTAATGTTCACAAATCAAACAGGTGCTTGCAACCACTTGAAATGTTTTTTCTTCATTCTCTTGGAAATAATTCACTAACACAGACAGTTTTCTTGAACTATGCAGGAGGGTGTCTACATCCTGCAGACTATAAACTAACCATAAAGTCAAAGATTGATTAGTCAGTGTATTCAAGCAGAAAATGCGAAAACTTCACTTGGCAACAGAACTCAGCTGTGATTGTGGAGGCCTTGGCAGGTTTGAGCAGAGGTCTTTTTCAGTTATTCTGCCTTTAGTAGGACTCTTGTCATCACATGCCAGATGGTCACAGGCATTGAGAGTCTGCGTATGACCACTCTTGCCCAAAAGCATTTAGAGTAGGGTTATTTTTGGTATATTGAGACAAGTTGTAACTTCGAAGAGATGCTTTTCTGCAATTATTTCGTCAGGCATTCCCGTTCCAACTGAAACAAAACCATATTTGAAAACTACACAAGGGTAATTTAGAATTGTCTGGCATTTCTTTCTCTCAGCTTTCTGGAGCCTTCATTCTTTTATTTCTTCTGATAAAAACTGTCAGCTCCTTAGTGGCATACATTGCAGGGTGACTTTAGAGAGGTGGGTGACTGGTATGATAAGAGAGAACTTTTTGCCATTCCTTCTGCTTGAAGAAAATCTTTAATTTCAGGAAGACCATTTTTGTGCACTGTTTAGATTCCCACAAAATCTGTCATGTTAGGAATTGTTTTGAAAGGAAAGGTACAGTAAAGAAGACAGCTGAGGCCTTCTAAAGCCAGCTATTTCTTTAGCTACTCTATCAGTCAGCTGTTGTGTGGTGTAGGCTCATAGGGTCTTAAAAGACCAGTCACAGACAAAAGATGTGTATCCTCATCCACATATTTATTTAGGAACAATTCTAATATTCCATTTTGCAAGTGTCAGCAAGTTAATTTGTCTCAGCATCTTAAAGATTCACTGCTCTTGTTGTTGACTATTGGCATCTGGAGGGCAGAAAATAGCTGCTGAATCCTACTAACTCAACCCAGTGTTTGTGGAAGGTCAGTATGGCAATATTTGCTTTGGATGAATATCATCTACAGCCTTTCCACGATGCAAGTGTCTGAGGCAGACAAATGTACATTGAAGAGGTGTTTTAGAGACTTTTGAGATGAGCCACATAGACAGTAGCTGCATCTAATGGGCATGAATTCTTCATTCTGACCTTAGAAATGGTGTTAGCCATTATTAATTAGTTTTGCAATGCATGTTGGTACCCAGACTATTTAGCCTATTCTCTCTCACTTGAAAACTGGAAAGCAAGATCTGATTTTGTTTGAGAATGGACAGCCTGCAGACTAAAATTAAACCATATTACGTCTCGCTCTCTTTCCTGCTGGGGGGAATTAGTCATGAATGGCAAATTAAATGTAGATTAGTGTTTCTTAAAAGACAAGTGAGTCTTTTTATTTTGCACAGTAACATAGTCCAGTCTTACATTTGCCTCAAATAACTGGTTGGCAGTAATATAATCAGATTAAATTGGTATGTTTAATTTTATATATTATTGTTGTTCCTGCTGCTGTTGTCTGAGAGACCAAATCGCTAGTCCAGGGAACACTGGAAGACTATCAGCCTCCTAGGGCATAAACTGTCCACTAACTTTTCCCAGCTGTTTCAGAAAAAAAGTTACAAAAGAACAATTGTGGGAAAACCTGCCGCAAAAAGGAAGGCAGCTTGTTCCTCTTTCATCTGTTTAATTGACTTTTACCCTGAAGCAAGCACTTTTATATCATGTCTATAAATCTTTGACGTAAGAATAAACATTACAACTAATCGTTAATGTAGTTCCCCCTTTCCTGAAATTCTATCCTGCTATCACTGATAGCCCCTGAAGGAAATAAGAACTCAATTACCAATGCAATTGTTATCAATCAGGCCCCTGCAGAATAAGCTAAATTTCAGACTCCAACAATTTCACAATGAACACATTATTGCTCTTCTGTAACAGTAGGGTGAAATAGGTTTTATAGGTGCAGTTGGGGATTGACAACTAACTATTTGGGTGATTTAATGGGAAATTCCAACTTCCAAATTAATACATCTCTACCTGCTACAATATTAAGGATTATTAATTTTTCATATATTTTTGAGCTACTAGTAATAGGAAGCTGAAGCACACGTGTTTCTGCAGCTGTTCTTTTGGTAGTGGTAGCAACAGTGCACATTCGCCACTGATGTGGAGAATATTTTAAGTGCTATCAGAAAGGAATGGCAGTCAAACAGATGTAAAGTAGGGCTGGACATAAACACAGCTTGGTAATGGCTGCCTATTGCTAGGACCAGAGAGTCTTCCTGGGTTTTGTGAGCCAAGTTTTACTTACTACTCTAGTGTCTGAGGGAAACTAATTGGGAGACCACAAGGCAGAACTCTGATGAGAAGCCTTGGACTTTGACTCAATGTCTTAATCTGTTAACTCATTTTTCACAGAATCACATAACAGGTTAGGGACCTCTGTAAATCATTGCTTAGTCCAGTCATCTTGCTCAGTGGAGGGCCAGCTAGAGCAGATTGCTCAGGATCATATCCAGATAGGTTTCAAAAGTCTCCAGGAGTATAGACTCATCAACCTTTCTCAGCAACCTACTGCAGAGTTTAATCACCTTCATACTTGCTTGTATGTCAACTTCTGTGTTGTACTGTAGAGCCCAGCACTGAATACAGCCCTCCAGATGTGGTCTCATCAATTCTGAGCAGGTGGGAATAAACTTCCCTGCTAGGTGCAGGTAGTAATGCTCTTCCTAATTTAATCCAGGATACCACTGGACTTCTTTGTGCAATGGTATCCTCAGCTGCTTTTCTGTAAAGTTGGTTTCCAGACTCTAAAGTGTTACTATTGGCCCATTTGCTGGCCTTTCAAGGTCTCTCTGAACAGCAGCGTCCCATCTGGTCTTTCAGTCCTCTCAGTTTTGCATCATCTGCAAACCTGCAGAGGGTCTCTTCTGTTCCACCATCCACGTCATTAAGTTGTTAAAGGATATTGATACCAGGATAAAACCTTGAGGTAAGCCATTAGTGACTGTCTTTCCACTGGACTTTGTGCTGCAGTCATTTAGTCCTGGCAGTTCAGCTATTTTTCAACCCACTTCATTTCTCATTTGTGTAAGCCATTTTTCAGTTTGTCAATGAGGCTGTTATGAGAGACAGTGTTGAAAACTGTGCTAAAGTTAAGATCAACCTCCGCTGATCTTCTCTTGTCCACTGACAAATTATCTCATCATGGGATATCAGACAGGCCAAGAATGATTTCTTTGTAAATCAATGCTGCCTACTCCTAATCATGTTTCTGTCCTTCATCTCTTTGTAAATGGCTTTCAGAAGGATTTGCTCCATCATCTTCCCAGGAATCAAGGTTAGGCTGACTGGTCTGTAGCTCTGGTTCCCTCTTCTTTCCCTTTCTCACAGTCCCCAGGAACCTCTACATTCTGACAGAACCTTTTCATGATAATCAAGAATCACCTGGCAATGGCATCAGTAAGTTCTCTTAAAACTCATGAGTGCATCCCATAATTTCCCACAGACTAATGATCAGTTGCTTTAAATGTTCATCATCTCATGCTCATCTATATAGCATAAGCCTTCCTTGCTCAAGACTTTCCCAGAAATCTGGGATTCCTGAAGGTGACCCTTACAATTAAAGATTTGTATGAAAAGGCATCTTCCATATCATATCTCAGCAGATCATTTGCCTAATTCAGCAGTGGATCCACTTTTTCTTTAATCTTCCTTTAACTGCTGAATTACCTATGTAAACCCTTCTTGCTGTCCTTCACATTGTTTTCAAGCCTTGACTTGAGGTGGGCTTTTGCTTTCCCATCCCCATTGCTGCACACTTAGGAAATATTTCCATACTCTTGACTTTCTTTCCACCAATCATATCCATTTTCATGTGTCCTGGTTTTGTCAGCAGCTCCATCCATCCAGGCATCCTATCATCTTTTTGACTTTCTGATCATTGGAATGGACCATTCTTGAGTTTGGGGGAGATGAGTATTGAAAAACCAATCAGTTATTCTAAACCCCTCTTCTCTGTAAAACTGCCTGCTGTGGCATTCTTCAAAGCAGGTCTCTGAATAGGCCAAATTCTGCTGTCCTGAATTCCAGGATTAAGATCCTACTATTTGCCTGCTTACCTCATCTCAGGATCCTGAATTTTAGCATCACATGTTGTACTGGATCTGGCTTGGATAGTTATTTGTTTTCAGAGCAGCCTTATTGGTTCTAAGTCCCTCCAGAACATCAGGGTGGTTGAAGTCCTCTATGAAGATCAGGGCCCACAGCTAAGAGGCTTCTATCCAGTTATAACTGCATGTTTTCCTTGTTAATTTGGGATATGGAATTCACGTAACTTGCAAATATTTGTTGTTTAATGAGATACCTCTTTGAAGTGTATTAGTATAAAATTAGAAATATGCATGCATGAAACCCATTAACTACTTGAAGTATAGTGACCCATTGCACTGGCAAGTTACATGTATAACAAAAAATAGCACATAAACAAGTTGTCGTTTGCAGGATTGCTGTTATGATTGTAGACATTAGCTTTTCCTTTCTGATGATAATGTTTCTGTAGGTACTCAAAAGAAGTTTTTCCTCCTAACATAAGAAAAGGACAAGACAGAGAATGCTTCTCTTATTTTTCTTTTTCCCTGTTGCTTTTTAAACACAAGATTCCATGATTGGCTGAAATTCTATCAAAATCTTATTCAGATTGCAGGAGATATCTCTACCAAAGTCAATATTTCCCTCAGAGTATAATACCAGAGAGCCTCAGGCAATGCAGTGTAACCCCCTGAAGCTTCCTGTTACTGGGCTGTGTATTACGCAGACTTACATTTTCATAGTTCAGTTAACAAGTCAAAGAGACATTGGTTCCTTGCATCTAGTTTTGCACTCCATTAGAATAGTCTTAAGTGTTTCATTTTAGACTTTAAGCTCTTTGTATGCAATCTATTTGCAAGTATTTGGCCCCCAGGTTTCTCCTTGAATCCGTCCTCCACTGTCTCTTTCTGCTCTTGTTGCCAGTGACATTTTCTACACCATAGCTCCCAGCTATCCCTCAACCACAAAGGTAGTTGAAGCAGCTTCCAAAAATACCAGCTCCCAGGAGCAGCCCTTCTGTGCTTAGAGTACAAAACAAGTCTCCACTCTGTGTAATAAATGAATTCATGATTCTCAATTCCCAGCTGACATTAATAGCAGCAAGGAGCAAGAAGTGAGTTAATGTTAATTTCTGCAGGTAATCCATGAAAGCAGATAGGAAAAGCTTGAAAGGTCAACATCTGCTGTCATGTAGGAAAGTTGCAATATTTGATTGGCTAGTAAATGTCAACATCATGTTCAAAAATCTACATGCTATCCTTTTCAATTTAATCTTAGCTTGCAGCCCAACTAGAAATCATGCAGCATGTTTCAAAAACCCTTGAGTTAGAAAACGGAGTTGTATGATTGCCTTCCCATGGCAATAAGGCACTTGTAAATTACAAACTTGTCATTTAATCAACATAGTAGGTAGTACAACGCCTGTGACTTTTTATATCAATTTTCAGGGAATGTTGAAGAATCCATAATGATTATATACCATAAAGAACTGCAGTTCCCAACTGTTGCCATGGTATTATGCACTTTTCTTTTTTAAAAGCAGTGACTAGAATGTAAAACAGATGATGAATCTAATTGATTGTCCCCCGTAACTCAGAGAGATGCTTTATTTTTGTCTCTGCTTTGTTCTGTTTTGTCTCACAATATATCAGACACAGAACTGCATTGTTTAGTGCATTGAAAGCATTAATTTAGAGGGGAGCAGATGCACTTTCTAAAGCAGAAATATGATGACCAGCCCTAAGCAAATGAGAATGAAAATGTTATCTTCTTTGTCTAGATGGCAAATAGCAGTGGCTGATGGAAAACATATCCTCAGCTTATGTTTATGTACAACCTTCTGTAAAGAATAAGGCAATATTGAACCAGAGGAAGCTAGAAATAGAGGGAAGGAGAGAGTGCACGTGTCCACACACAGATAGCATGGGTGATTATGTACAGCTTCAGCAGTAAAATGTGACTGCAAGCTCATGGCTCTAAACGTATCTTAAATTACTGTGCTAGGTGTCATACTGTATTAGTTGTAAAGTTGCACAATAAGTGTGATTTGGGGAGCAGGAAGTTTCATGTTCTCAGAAGAAATGCCATGTTTTGTTATACCTGTCTTTTCTGGATTTTGCTCTATATCACCTAATCCTGACATGTTTTTACAGTTCTATGGCTTGCTTCAAATGTACCATGACTTAACTTGCTCAATCCATTTAATGCAGTGGGAAGAAAGAGAGCTAAAGACAAGCTACATTCCATTCTTAGCAAACCAGAGACAAATCGTGATGTGAGCCAATGGCAGAGGGAGTAGAAAAGAGAGGACTGGCAAATCTCATGAGTGTTTGGTGGTGCCATCTCCACAGTAGTTATGTCTCCATGGGGGAAACTATATGCTTTTGAACTTCCTAGCAAGTTACAATAAGCTGGGGAACGGAGTATACTGATGTAAGAGAGTTACAAACCAGCTTCCAGAAGTTTCTGAGAACTCTGGATAATTTTGTCAAAATAGCCTTGAAAAGAGACTGTTGAAGTACCTGATGTGACACTGCAAAGCTCCTTTCATTCTTTGGTATCAATTTTATGAGAGACCACCAGTATACAGCTGTGCAAGAATCACTCCAGATAGGCCCAAAATGCTGTTACTTTTGTGTATTGACAGCACATAGTACATGCTTAAGTAAAGGAACTATGTCCTGGATTTCTATACATATTCTCAGTGACCTACAGCCTGTCTATGTTTCACAAAGCAGAGATGCAATTGAACATGAAATCATGCAGCAGTTATTATTAGTTCAAAGACCTGTATAAAAAAAAAGAGAAGATATTCTCAGACCTGAAGACAAAAATCTCAGAGGTTTAATTTTAAAGGAAACCTGCTACATATTTATATTATTCTTATCAAAAACATATGGAAATAAAAAACAAGAAAATCACAGAAATAACATTTGGACATTCCAGAAAGCAGGATTAATAATTAAATAGTTAAAGTTATTAAATTAAATAATTAAAGTTCCACCTTTTTATTCATTCCTTCATTGCACACTGCTACTCCAGGTGATATATGGTGGTTTTTAAAAAGATATGAAAAGTCAAACAAGATATCAAGGCTTTTTGAATTCTAGTACTAATACAGATGATTTCCAAGGTTTCCTATCTTTTAAAATAAATGCTTATAAAATGACAACTATTCCAATATTATACAAGATTATTGCGAGAATAAATCATGAAGACAAAGCAAGAATTACATATACATTTTTGTAGTTACATTCTTGAAGAAAACAGAGAGTCTTCCACACACCCCTGATGCCCCTTTTTGAGGTCATCCTGACGCAAAGTATTCCCCACCAGTTACAACTTTTTGCATATCTTGTCATCATTATGTCATTGTGCCTGAAAGAACTATTTAGCTCCTGTAAAATGGTTCTTCACAGAGAGTGCCCACCCAAGGCAATGCCAGTAAAGTTCTTGAAAGGATACAAAAGTTATGCTACAACACGTCACTGATGTATTGGTTAATGTGAAACCAGAATTTCCCTGTGTCCTTTAGACCTATCTATTTTACTTTTCCTATATCTTAATGGCACCTCATTTCCTATGGCCTTAGTGAAAAGCACAAAAAGAGTAGGACTGAGGCTTTGGCACAAGCTTCTCTCTTATGCTGCCACTTATTTTGCCTCACTGATCTACTGATACTTGCCAAGTCAATCATGCATGGTTACTCTAATAGGTCCTCTCATCACTTGTCTGCCTTATCTCGGCCACAATCACTGAAGTAAAGAATCTTAATCTACCTTTTAAATATAATTAGAGGAGTAATTTGTATACAGAACTACTCATTATTGATTTTCTTTAAAACTCCCTCTCCCCCAAAGTTATGTGTAGTAGAAATGGTGCATCTGCCCACAGCTACATTTAGATTGTTAACAATTCTTTTGAACATCTGTTATACTGCTGCTGAACAGTTGTGATTTCTTTAAGAAGGCACAAGCGACTCGACCTGCACCACCTCAGTCTTGACTATTTTGGGGAGAAAAACACCTCTGGGAGCCATTTTTATATATGGTGCCATATTGACACAAACTTATGCTCACCATTTTATCACTTCTTTCCCATTACTTTATTGATCAGTCTGTGCTGTTATTCACTACTGGAACACTGTGTGACATTTTTGTTTCGTTGCTTCCGAATCAGATGTGCTGCATATTAAAATGCCACAATTACAAAGCCCCTTAGTCAAAAAAGATATGTGTTTGAACAACAACTAGGATGAGAAATGCACATGAGAAAACTAATCTGGGCTAGGAGGCACTGATAGAAATTTTTATAATAAAGTGTCAGAAGAAACAGAAAATAACCAACCATATTTTTCTGTGGGTAACATCATGTATTCACAAGCAATTGGGTTTGCTGAAACTCCAATAAAACAAAAGAGTTTAAACTGAAATCAATCAGTCCATAAGCTACTTTACTCTGAGAGATGAGGTCTGCTACTCCAAATTGTTAAGTGTGATGGAGAAAAACACTGCAGAAATTCATTTCTCAATACTCAACAAATTCTCTGTAATATATATTTTGAAAAACAGTTAATAGCTCGATAGATCATGCAATTTTTTTTGCTGGTTACACTATGTAAGTAAACGGTGCAGTGATTTCTGTAGGAGAATCAGTATGGGTATAATTGTTGATTTGTAGGATAGACTTCTATAGATGATAATTGACCATTAGTTTTCACCACAATTGACACTGAAGCTCGTGTTCAACATTAGCAAAAACTGAAAGAATACAGAGCGGGGACAATAATCCTTTCTGCATGTTGTTCCTAGCCTTGCTACACTCTGATCTCAGGAAAACATTTAAATAAAATCTAGCCAACTGGAAATTCATCTATCCAATACAAATGTTTAACACTTGGGAGCCTCTATTCTTATGTTTGGAGAGGGGAAGGAAACAGCCTTAGTAGTCTTGATAAATTATGATGGGCAGACATCCGTTCTTGTCTTTCACAGCCTTTCTGCAACATTAACTCTCTCAGCACTAAAATCACTTTTTTTCCACCTGACAGAAATGCCAGGAGTCAAGTGAATTGCTCAGATGATTTAGGGCCTTCCCAAGGAATGTACCCAAAATGTATGCCAAGAAAATTCTGGCTTCAGATCTTTCTCATTTGACAAGGTTCCATGGGGATCAGTTCTCTCTCCTACTTGATGTTTCTCTAAAAGTTTTAAAATAACTATTGAAGTAAAATACTGAAAGACATAAATTCTGGTAAAATGCATATAAAACACAGCTCCCTATACTTTTCGTCATGCATTACTGTATGACTACTACTATATGACTTAATACCCAAATAAGATGAGTTATTGTTGATTAAATCTTATCTATTGAAAGACAAAATTGATGTATGTATAAAAGTTAGTAATGCTGAATTTTCTAGTGGTCATTAAAGAAGGTGCATCCCATTCCAGTAGAGTATTTCTTGACTCAGAGTAGCTCTTTCTACTTTCAAAGAGTGTTGTAGGTTCTGATAAGTTAAGACTCAGACTTACAACATCTAGTTCCTTCAGCAACAAAGTACCAAAGCTGCACACCCGATCTTTTCTATTGCAGCATCAGATGCAATGGACATTGATATGAGACCAGACAGATTATTCTGAAGAAGGATACAGTGGAGCCTTTGGATGTATCAGATTCATATTTTAGACTGCCAAGTCTGAATTTCACAGATAACTTTAACACAGAGGAAAGGGGAAAAAATTTAGTGGCTTGGAAGACAAGACAACTTGAGCAAATATTAAAGGGACATTTTAATTGCGTAGCATATGTGTTATTTTGTTCATTCTCTTTAGTATTCTTGGGTCAAATATGTAGCTTTTACTCATATTTTATTCTGTTGCCAATTCTTGCAATAAGTATATAAAGTCTGCTGAAATAAGTCTGTAACTGAGGTGAATTGATGAAAGTTATCTATAACTAAAGATTCATGTAACTTTAATTCATCTCTCATGACCTCATATATATTAGCACTCAGAGAGGACTAAACAATACATTACTACTATGCATAACTATGTGCAGTCATTCATAACCAAAAATACGAAGTGAAATATTGTGGAAAAAATCATCAGAGTAGTTGAGCAAAAATATCAAGACATTTACAGCTATCTGTCTTCAGTTCCCAAGCACTTGACCTTTTAGCTTTGGCTGCTAAATTAGATATTTGCACTACCTGGGCATTAATATTTTTAACTCTGACTTTTGCCCTACCTGACTGGTGTAGATGTACTTTAAATGTTTCAGTCATGTCTTTAATCCATATTTATTGGAAGTACAAGAATATCACATTTTAGCTATATATCTGTAATTATCTGTCCATCTATTTGATCTGTCAGTTAAGCATCGGGAGTCAAATAACATTGCAATACTTAACTTCTGTTACATTTGTGAGACCAATTCCTGTTGTGAGAGACTTACGACGTTATAACACTTGTGAGGATTCCTGCAAGTGGAGGCAAAGAATTTGCAAGTGGAAGTTGATGACAGACTTTTTATTCCATTCCAGAAAAGAGTTAACAGTGCAGCCATTTTCTGTTGCAAATTAATTGGAAAGAAAACTGATCAGAGAGAAATAGTGTCTTAGAAGCTTCTATGTGTTTGTTTGCCATTCTACCAGCATGTTTCAACTTTCAGAAAACTGTTGCAGTCCATGTTTAACAGCAATCTTAGAGGCCAAGTCATCTTCTGTTCCAGAAGGAGTTACATAAAATCCTGCCGGAATACAGTGATGTCTTCAAGGGAAGGAAAGAATACAGCTAGAAATTGATTAATTCTGCCAGTATCTTCCCTACAGAATTTTAAATTAGAATCTGTCTGAAACACTGTGTATATCAAAACTCTTTCTGTACCTGGTGGTTTTCACCATGTGTCCATGTGAAATCTCAATATGCCTCAAGCCATTTTATTCATATAAATAACTCATATTTGTATGGCACCTTTCAGCTGTGAAAGCAGAATTGCAATCTCTGGTGGATGAATGAGTTATGAAACTGCCAGTACAGAATTATAAATGAAAGCATGCATCATGTCTCTGTAAAAATAATAAGTACATAAAAAATTCTTAATTAATCATGATGAATCGCCATGGATATCATCCATGGTGCAATAAAGGATTTTGAGTTGCAGTTTATTTTTTCTATTTCCATAAGCAACTAGTTCTTTTTCCAGTTTGTTAAGAAAATATTGACCAATATCTTTATTAGAAAACTAGCCACATTTCTATTTTGTAATGTCCTCTATAGAAGTTGTTTAATTTAGTCGTAGAAAATTCATCTTAGAAAGTCTCAACATACAAGGAGCTCTTCTTATGTTTCTTAACTAAATTAAAAGACACATTGTAGTTTGTCTTTTTCTGATGTACACAATGTATTTACAGAAAATAGCACAAATAAAGAGCCTCTCTCTGCCCAAAAAGTTGCTTAGTAGTAGGGAAATTTTGTATGCAGTTGTGTTTTAAGTTGAAAGAAAAAGAAAGGGAAAACTTATCTCCCCTCCCCACTACCTTACTTTTTTTCGTAATCATTCTCACTATATAGAAGGGGATTTTGTTTGGCTTTCCTTTTATAAATCTTAAAGCCAAGAAGGTATTATAATTTCAAAATAAAGTGTGCTTTCTTTTTAATTGTGTTACAGTGCTTACAACCAAGAGATTGTACGACAACAAGTTTAAAAGCGAATCTGACTTTAAATAAAATGGGACTGACATTCAGTTTTCATTGCCTGAGATAAGAGAAGACCTGTGTAAGGAGGAACAAGGAAATTGTATTTTCAGGTTCTGTTAGCTTGAATAGATGAAATAGCTATTAGAGACAAACTAAGAAAGAAATTTTCTTGTTTACAATGCAAAATTGATTTAACAGTGCCACTTGAAGAAAGAGTTAAACTTGATGCAGTTCTTGAAATTAGCTATTGGGACCAAATGGTAAGTCTGTTTCTAGCTGTATGTAGTAAAATAGAATGAAACTCAGAAGGCTACCAACTGAAGAAATAAAAATTTTTTTTGTTAATATTTATGAAGTACTTCTAGAGTTCAGTGATGAACTACAGAAATTGAAGTCCTTAAAAACACACAATGTTGTATGTACCAGATTTCAGAAGAATTTTCTACTGATGTAGACAGGGGCCTAGTTATATGGCATTCCATATCATCTGTGAAGCTGCACTGAATTCAACCACTTTTTAAAGATAGAGTTGAACAAGCCTCCTCTCTCAACCCTGTATTTTGTAGACAATAGGGATAGAAACATCTTACGTGATCATGTTTATTTAATAAACGTGGTGGGTTTTTATGGGGAAGATCTACAAAAATTGGAAACACCTTTTATTTGGAGCTTCTTTCTTTCTTAAATTCTTAGAATTTCACAAATACTTTTTCTCAACAGAATACTTCACTAGCAGATAAAAGAAAATTAAGGATTCTATTTTTGGTGGAACAGAAAAGATTATATAAATCTGTTTAGATAATCCTACAATATCAGTGAGAGGCTATAACTCCTCTATAACTTCTATTATCCTCTCACATCGTTGCTGTGTGGAATTTATTTGAAAGATATTAGAAACTGACAAAACAAAAAAAAAGGCCTTTAGTGACGAACAAGCTTCTTTATACAAAGGATGTTATTTAATTGAAATACCAGAAAAAAAAAATGAACAAACAGCGACAGAAATTATAAAAGGCAGAGTCTTACCCACTAGTAAAGCACCAGAGGCTATCAGTGATTAGATGCAATCCAGCCTCTGCAATGTAGCAAACAAGGCAGTGTAATCATCTCCTTGACAAGGCAGATTGGTAAAAAGTCCCTCAGCTCTGCCTAGTATCTTGCTCTGGAGCAGGAGGAGGAATGCAGCTGTCATTAATGCAGCATCCTTGTTTTCCTGTTCTCCTGTTGTCTTCCAACACCAATAAATGGGTGTAATATGTTTGTAAGTTGAGGGAAAAATGCAGGACACATTACACATTGCCATGCAAGAAGCAGGTCCTTCTTTCCCATCGGATAAAAAATTTCCTACTTTTCCATTGATTTTTTTCCCATGAGCATAAGCATAGGGAAATTTTATATCTGTGCCCAGTCATTATCAGTACAAATGTGGTAGCTATATATCAACACAATAAATTTTACTTTTTGCAGTACTTTTTTAAAAGAAAATATGCTGAGAACATTCTGATCTTCAACATAGTTTCCCAACATGGAAAAATATCTTTTTTTTTTTTTTTTCATTTCTTTCTCCATTTTTTTTATCCGAGGAAAATGCTGAAAATAATTATGCCAAATTTTAGACTTGTCTCATATTCTGCTGACTATTTTCAAGGCAACGACACGGTCTACCTGTAACTATTTGACTATGTATATTTTTTAAGAGGCCTGTTTTATTGCAGAAGGATTTTTTCAAAGTAGAGGGTTTATTTTTTATTATTTTTTATAAATAGAATAAAGAATTATAAGGTTTGTGTTATGTATTTACACAAATACTATGGAATAAAAGCAAATGGGTAAAAATATGCACAAAATATTTCAAGTTATATAGTCTTTAATATACTTTGGATCACTGAGGAGAAATCCTTCTTAAAGTACACCAAATTTCCTAAGTTAACATTAAAATAACTGATCATATTGGGTGTAAAATGCTCTTCCATATGATAGATTCAGAGTAGGGTACCTTGAGGAAAATTGTGCTGTGTTCTGAAGAGACCTTTGAAAGCCACATTCCAACTGCTGAACTGCTGCCGTAGACATATCTTCTTTTGTGATTCATGGAAGGGATGGGTACGAATTCCTGCCTCTACTAAGTAGCTATAATTTCATCAGATGTAGATGCATACTGACTGCTCACTGTCTCTTGAAATCAGAGTACTTAGCAAGCTATTTGTCATTCATTTAAGGAACTTCAAAAACTTTTGAAGCACAACAGTGCAGACTATTTCGTGTTCACAGCAAAGTAAATACTTTTGAAGACATACTGACTAATAATTAATCTGATAGACCATTGAGTTTGAGGGAATTCTAGACAAGAGTTTGTGAGTACTGCAATAATCCTGCAAGAGTAAAAATGGGCACATACTTAAAACTGTATAAGCAAACTAAAAAAATTTTAAAAGGCACTCTTTCCCATAATAAGTACAATTTATTGCATTGATTGTTATTTAACAGTATTTTCATTATTGTATTTAATTTCAAAAGTTTGGATGACAACTTTGTCAAGACAAAACATGGCAAGAGTTTGGATACTGAGATCAAATTGTCCTAGACAATAGTACACCTTCAGGTATTAATACCTGAAATGGGCAAAAAGTCTTCTGCTTTTCTATAGTGTAAGAAAATGGACTGGTTAACTTGTACAATAAAAATGTTTCTAATACCCATCTGTCTCAAAATAATGGAGGACACCAGAATCTGAACCTTCCCACCTGACTAAACCAGGACTATTTAAACTGGAAATAATTAAGAAAGCACCAGCTTTCTTACTTACTCTGGAATACATCCAACTGCTTTGTATTGATATAGAAAATACAGCAAAGAGTTAATTGAAAAAAATCACCCATTAAATAAAAATAATTTACTTGGACTTTTAAGATGTCTTTGATAAAATGCTTCACAGAAGATTATTAAGGAAGCAGGAGCCACAGAATAAATTATAAGAGTTCTGTTTCATATTAGAAAATTGCTCAGAGATAGGAAAACAAAGAGTAGATGTAAGTGTTCATTTTCAACATGGTAGAAGGTTAATAATGAGATGCCCCTGTATTCTTTCTAACAGTAGTGGTACTTGACACATTTATTACACACTTATTAATGTCCTGAAGAAAAGAATAAATAGAAAGATGGACTAAAATCTTTCTGAAAATTATGTATGTCAAGAATTAAAAAAGCAAAAAATAATCTCATGCATAAACAAGCTGGAGAATTAGCTGCCATAACACTAAATAAAATTCCTAAAGCATAAGCAAAGGTTGAATGTTGGATTTGGCCACTTTACATTAATTTATCCATATTGACATGTCCTAAACCAACACCAATCGCTAAGAAAAAGAATAGTTTCCTGATGGGCAATTTATTTGAAGAGCATTTAAAATGTAATTTAATTCTTCAATGTACTTAGGAAAAAAAATAAAAATGCAAAGCAAATAAAATGTAATTTCCATTGAAGAACAATAAAGGATTGAAAATGTGTTACTACATTTTTGGGGATTGCTGGCCTGCCATTAGAAAAGCTCTAGGGGTAACACAAAAGAACATGAAGATAAGATATGGGGGAAGATTTAACAGTTAGAACCATACTTTTGTGATGTAAATGATACAGAAATTATGTTGCAAAATTATTGTAAATAGTGGACAAATTGAATGACTCATAATATTTTGTACTAGGACAAATTTCACCCAACAAAGCAAAGAAGACAGCAAATTTAAAAGTCATACCAAAAAATTATTTGCTTATTCACACACTAGCATATATACATCTAAATGGCCTATTGTTACATTGCACTGGTTATCAGGATTAGGCCATAAGAACAATTATAAACTCTTTCGGTTACAGTAGAAAGATTTTCACAAAGCACTGAAAAATCTTTCTAAGAGAATAATGAACCTGTGAAATACGTTGCTGTGGAGACTGTGGAATCTCCATCACTGGGCATTGTACAAGCATCTGTCAAAAATCCCACTGTTCTTCTCTGCAGGTGTAAGAAAATTAAATGACATTCCTAGTTTTCCTCCAGCTATATCATACGTTTAATTTGGTCTGCTCTTTTGGCACCATGAACCAAACTAAACAAGAAACCAAAAATCTCTTAGAGTTGACAACCATAGACTCTTTTAGTATAGTAGAGCCTAGGCACACAGGGAGCACTCTTAAAATAATCAGATAATCTTTTTTTTAAAACTCAGCAAAGAAAAATTAAAGTCCTGGGGGATAGGTGATTAACTGTATTTAACTAGAAAATCTGAGAAACAGAAGATGTTTCAGGATAGAAGTCACTTCATATGTTTATTGATGAATTATTGAAAGAGTATTTAATGAGATGTTTTTCACTGTCTCAGTAAGCTTCATCTTATTATACCCACTAAAGAGACAGAAATTGGTTTTATAAAGAGTAAAAACTCCGGTGAATTGCAATGAGAATTTGTTTGGCAAAGGGAATGAGGTAAATGTCCCTGCAATGCAGAGGTATTTTTATTTTTTATCACTGGACAAAGTTTGTCTATTAATACTGAAAATCTTTAAACACTCCATACATGCAGTCAACAGTGTTCCATTTTAAACACATTTCTATGTGAAATTTCACATTTACTCTTTACAAGTACTCGAGAAAGTACGTATTTTAATTAAGGTCAAAATGTTACCATTTCCATCAGTGAACACACTGTAGTAGATATTTCTGGATCCGAAATCTCAAGTGATTTTCAAAATGCTGCTATGATTCAGCTTGAATTTCTATTTGCATGTTTGCCTGAGGGGCTTCTGGGTATTCTTAATATAGATAATTCATAGGTTTTGTTTTCTGGATGTTGTTTCAGTTACTCATGAGAGTTTGGTTATTTCAAATACTTATGGTCAGTGTCATCTGTGTCAACACTAAAAGTCCAATTGGAGGTGAGTAGTTTGAATAGTTGCATCTCAGAAGGGCTGGCTGAAAGTACAAGACTGGGATATCAAACCAAATCATGAAATAGAAATAATTTTTCACAGTCTTTGTCTTGGTCAGATATGTTGAAAATTGGTGCAGTAAATAGCTGAATAGATTACTACAAACCAAAATATCTTTTTTAAGAACTCTTCAGAAAGCAAAAGGAAACTGTTGGAAAAACAGTAAACAAAATAAAACTTCATTTTTTCCTGGAATAGTTCATTACAGAAACATTTGGTTATGTGAAGAATTAAATCTTGCTTGGTTGTAGTTTATTTGTTTTACAGTGAAACTGTATTTTCTCAACCAGCATTTAGTTTCTTTTTTCTCCTACCATAAACACATACCACAGGACAATTAGGTGGAAATGCTAATTTTTTTAATATAAGGACACTAAAATAGAGGCAGATGAGTCCATATAAACTGAATAAATGACTTAATTTTCAGAAGGAAAAAATCGTGTTTCTTTCTGACTAACACATTATAAAATAGCAGGAAAAAAATAGCTTAATCATATAGATAGTTCAGATTCTTCTGGATCAAATTCTTCTCTAGAGAATCACCACTGAAGTCAGTGGACTTATGCCAAGGTTGAATTTGACCCAATATTATTTTCAAACTGAGATTAGACAGCAAGTGAACCAGCAAAAGACAATTAAGTCAGTGATGCACTTACTATCTTGAGTACGCAAGCAATCTGAAAGCCAGCATAATGCAGTTCTTCTTCACCAGGCGTGCAAATAAATCAACTTTAATGTCAATAAAGTCAGTAATGACAGATTTTATCACTAAGTTATAACTAAGCAATAATGATTGGGAAAAAGGCAAGTAGCTCACAGCAACTGAAGTGATTTTTTATTTTGTCCTAGGTGAAGCCAAGGGTAACTGAAAAGACTGGCCTTTACTCCCTCTATTATTAACTGCAAATCATTCTTGTCATGTTAGAAGGCAGATCATTTTTTTTTCCCAAGTATTACTCACTGTTGTTGTGTGCCTCACACTATGACCTCCTTCAGAGGTGCTACAGTCCATTTCCAATTAGTCTGCATACTAGTGAGGTGCAGTTTAATTTTAAGGGGATCAGGACAAAAATAAATTTTTATTTATTCTGTAAATTTATTTACTGATTTAATTCATCCATCAGCAGATACCAGAGAACAAATAAGTATGATTTAACACTTTATAAGGAACAGCCCTACGCTGAACACTGTTAGACATATACAGCATTCCATTTGTAGTGGCTGCACTTCAGTGAGGAATAAAATAAAACTTAAGAGATTATAAGAGCCTTATTTCAAAAGTTTCTAAAATATTTGATTGAAGGGCATAATAAAAATGCCAGATATGTTTTTTCTTGATGCGTAGAAGGAGGAACTCAGTATATAAATATTTTTAAAACTATTATATTAAGTAGGTAGATGAGTACTTGAAAGTCACACAGACATTTTAAAAGCAAATGAACTTTTTCAACTCTTTACAACGTGGTTTATATTAATTTGTACAAGCATTTTTCTGTCTCTGCATCTTAACCAAAATATTACACATTTTTGTTATGCATGTAGTTGTTCTCCCCATGGGAGGTGTTTAACAATGGTCAATTACTATGATTCAGTAGTTTGGGCTGACATTCAACAAATGTCTGAGCAGCTAATAATGCATTTAGTTCTGTTAGTCCACCCATCTGTCCATCACATCTGCCTGTCCTCATCAAGGCTGTCATTAAACAGCAGAGCATTTCTCTAACATCCTCTCTCTATTCACTTGCTTTCTGAATGCCTGGAAGGTAAACAATGTGTGCTCACAATTATATCCTTTCATAAGCTAAAGGTAAATATACATTTCCTTATAAATAAGCAACAAACAAAGCATTTCTTTTATTATTTTTATTAGTGGCATTTTAATCCATCAAATTTATATGATTATTAGTCAGCACTTGAAACACTTGAAATAGTTTGAAAACATGAGAAGGCAACTTTCTCTTGTCTGTAAAAATTTTACAGCTAGTCATCAGTAACATAACCTCCAAAAACACTGTTTCAAGAAAAATAACAATTATTAAGCTTGGCATTTGGTATCTATTTTGGACCTCACATTGTGGATGTCTGTTACAGTCCTATGGTGGCTACTGACTGCTTCTACAAACTATTTAAGCACCTGAATAGTTTTTTCCATGGGGAGAGTCGCAGGGACATGGCTCGAAAAAGCCAAGATGCTCTAGTACTGGTTTGTGTCCTTTTTCATGCTACATTTGAAATTGTGACAATTATTCCTACAGGTTCAAATTCATCTTCTACTTCACACTAGCAGGAAAATTCTGACTATTAATCACAATTCAACTGATTTTTAATTACTATGTTAGTTTTTAGGAGGTTGAGAAGACAATAATATTGTGAGATTACTTTATGCTTAGGGGGTGTCTTCTCTTTTTTCCTTTGTAGTCTTGACCCAGCTTGGTCAATAGTATATTCAAGTTCAGAGATGTTCTCCATTTATCTTGATCTTTTAAACCTCTTGGTTTAGATTTAGCCTTAGAGTAAAATGCAAATTTTATCACTAAATGGAAACTCTGGATTATGAAATTTGCAGATTTTATTAAAACAGAGAAAGCACAGAACTGTCAGTGTTTGATGAGAAGAGTGTCAAAAGAACTGATGAGGTGAAGAAAATATAACCTATATCTGAGTAGTACCTTGCTACATTCTACTTATAGAGTGTGCAAAAGTTTTCAAAAAAGCTTAGTTAAGGTACTTAAGCTAATTATACAAATGCCCTCAGTTTGTAAATTTAGACGTGTCTTGGGGTGACTTTATGATGTTGTATTCCCTATCTCTGCTCTATGCCCAGAAATTACTTTTGTGTCTTTCTGTGCCTTTAAACTGAGCCTGAGAGGGGGGAGAGGAAAATAACCCAGCAAAACTTTCAAAGCAGTTTACAGTTTGTTTTCAAGGGCACAGATACTCAGACTCCTCTGCGTTCTGCTTTCTGTGGTAGGGAGCGGAGGGAGCACACTGCTTGCTTTCCAGCCAGTTTTCGGCCTTTTTTCTCTGGAGGGAGACAGAGAGTTGAACTTTTGTTTTCCTGGGACTTTGGGGTTTTTTTCCCTTCTTCTTTTCTGGACTGTTTCAACATCAGAACACATTGGGAGGATTTTTTTCATCAAGACCTGGAGGAGGGCCCACCCCGTCCCAGCTCTGAGGAGGAGGGGAGCGGCTACCTGCAGAAGGACTCTGAAATTTTTCCCAGGTTTTCTCTCCACAGCGAGAGGTTTTATTATTTAGCATTATTATCCTTTTCCTGTGTGTTTGTTAAATAAATAGTTTTTATCTCTTTCACTTTCCTCCCAGGAAAAAATTCATTTTTCCCTGAACCTGGTGGGGGAGGGATGGTTGTAACCTGCCTTCTATCAGAGGATATTTTTCCTCCAAATTTGTCCAAACCAGCACAACAGGGAAAAAATTACCCCAGCCCATAAAAGAAGGTGTATATATCTCTGAGGGTGAGCAACACTACTGCTCAGGTGCAGTCAGAATGAGGAACACTGTGGAGAATGGCAGGCATCCACAAAGATGGGTCAACAATCCAAAGCTAGAAGCCATCACTTGCTGTTACTATTAGTTCTTTAATAACTACTCTGTTCTCCTTTCTCTGTCCTTCTTTAATTTGTTTTTGTTTCTCTTTTGCTGAAATGTAGCCTGCTTTCAGCAGTTTTGTTGAAGGAGCTGAGGAAACCTTGACTGCTCCTTTATTTCCAAACTTACTCCCAATATCTGCAACAAAGTTGAGCTATGACAACCACAAATTTCTTGTTGGGATGTACTCATCCTAGTATGAAACAACTCTTACAATGCATCATTTATCAAACGTAGACTTGGCATCCTGAAAAAGTCTTTAAGGGAACCAGACTTTATTATTTGCATCATTCCAAGGGCAATTTGTCTTTTTCCCCTCATTTACAGAAGAAACCTGTTAAAGGAGAAAGAGGAGCAGCTTCAGAAAAGAAATGAGCTAAAGAGCTGTCAAGCATGAGTTGTGTACAATAACAGCAGCAGTACCGGTGAAAGTCCAGAGTTTGAATCCTTCTAATACATGTTGGGTATTGAATGTCAGATTGAATAAACTGGTACTGAAAATGAAAGCTGCTATGTCCTCAACTCCTTTTTAAAAGTTGTGTAATGGGTACATTGAGAAGAGGGAAGCAGGTAGCTGATGAACTCAGCTCTTCTGCAATAGCATGGTCCAGTTGGTCACCACAGAGAAGACAGATGAACAGCTGCACATGGGTTATATTTTACATTGGTCCTCCAAATATACCAGGTATTGTGAAACTAGTAATAACCTCCTGAAAGTAAAAGATGTTAATGTCCATTTATTCAGTTTGAAAAATAAATATTTTCTAAATACTTGGAAAGATTTCTGTCACTTTCAGTCAGCAGATAAAAAGAAGAAGAAATGTATCATGCAAATATTTTTAACTAAAGATAAAAATTAAGTCAAACCAGCAAAAATCAACTCTTGCAATATGCTTTTTCTTTCAGTTCTGTTTCTCTTTCACTCAGTTAAACTTTTTTGGATGATCTGGTAAGATTCTGAGTGTTTTCATCTTCAGAAGGTAAGGTTTAGTGTCTGCAGGAGCAGGGCACAAGAAATAACATTTTCATTAATATTTGATCTATTAGTATTTGACTGCAGTCCAAACAGAGTTTATTTTTATTGTTGTTTTTATGTAAAGAAAGAAGTAAATATAAATGTAAATACATAAAAAGATACATAAAATTATGTATATAAATAAAATTAATAATATAGCAATGAACATATAAAATCACATATCCTTACATCTAAAAAACCATTAAATATGTGTAAGCTATTAAAAATACATATATAAAGAGTATCCATCCACAAAGAATATTTGAGAACAAGAGAAGTGTCTGGATGCCTTGGTCCTCCTTTCTGTTGAAAAGCAGCTACTTAATTTAAAATGCTGCATTTCTATTTCAGAACAATGGAAGGCTTTGCTGAGCCTTTTGTAGGACACATCACAGAAAGATTATTTTTCCGGGCTCAAGCTCAGAGGGATGTGATCCACTGGAGTCAAAGTGCAAAGCACAGATACAAAAACATGTTTTTACATCAGCTACTTTCTTGTACCTTTTTGTCCTTCTTTATTCAAATGGAGCTGCTTGTTCAGTCTCCCAGGTTCAGTCATGCTGTTTGATTTTCTTTATGAGGGAGAAAAAGACTCTGGCACCAGAATAACTGGTATTTTTTGTGTTGATGCAAATGAGGGTAGAAGTCAGCTTAAACATCCAGTCAGGGCATTTCCTTGAATAGGAGCAACTTGGGGTGACACAGAGCTGCCAAAATTTAACAGTTCCCCGCCCTTCATCTCTGACATGAAGAGTAGGCACAGTGAAGAGGACATGATCAAAGCATTCAGCCCTCATTGATCACCCACAGAAATCTATGTTTAAAGCAAAAAGATCCTGAGCCACAACATTTAATTTCGAGAATCAAGCTGAGTGTAAGGCAGCCATCACTTTGGTGATTTGCTTATTTGACAAGCAAATTTTACTTCTTTCTTAATTAATATAAGGATTAACCTGCAATGGCTGCTGGTTAGAACCTCTTGAGTATAAAGTAGCTGCAATGTCATGCTTCCTGTGCACTCTTTGTATGCATCCTTATGATTCTAAAATTCTTGCAGTTTAAAAATTTTTTTCAAATTTTGCAAGTATTTGAAAAATGCATTTAATTTCATCAGTCATGGTCATATCAGCTCTGTTTCCTTATCATCACCTAACTATAAACACAAAAGGTCATATACAGAGTGGGACCTGGATGGCTGTTCTATTCTGAGTTATAAATTTAAGATTGCAACTTTTCAAAAAGAAAAATATCCATTAAAGTACACTTAAAATACTGAGAAAATTTATATATATTTTATATATATTTATATATTTTTTTCTTTAAATGTGTCACTCCACATGTACTTGAAAAGAAACTCAAACACATTACATAACTTCATCTGTCTGAGTATTGCCTTTGCAGTCTTCATCATCATCTACAGTTTCCAAGTACAAGTGCAAGTTCTCCCAAACATTCTCACTAAGAAAACTTAATTCCTTGGGGGCATTATGTTTACATTGTCTGTTCCATCTGGAGAGCAGTCAGAAATAATGCTGATAGTTGGTGATATAAAGGAAAAAAAAAAAGGTAGAGAATCTCTGTTATACATTAAATTTTAAGTTCTATTTTGTGAAGACAAGAATTATAATGGAAGGAAGGAAGGAATTCAGAAGGAAGGAAGGAAGGAAGGAAGGAAGGAAGGAAGGAAGGAAGGAATTCGGAAGGAAGGAAGGAAGGAATTCGGAAGGAAGGAAGGAATTCGGAAGGAATTCGGAAGGAAGGAAGGAATTCGGAAGGAAGGAAGGAAGGAAGGAAGGAAGGAAGGAAGGAAGAAAGGAAGGAAGGAAGGAAGGAATTCGGAAGGAAGGAAGGAATTCGGAAGGAAGGAATTCGGAAGGAAGGAAGGAATTCGGAAGGAAGGAAGGAATTCGGAAGGAAGGAAGGAAGGAAGGAAGGAAGGAAGGAAGGAAGGAAGGAAGGAAGGAAGGAAGGAAGGAAGGAAGGAAGGAATTCGGAAGGAAGGAATTCGGAAGGAAGGAAGGAAGGAATTCGGAAGGAAGGAAGGAATTCGGAAGGAAGGAAGGAAGGAAGGAATTCGGAAGGAAGGAAGGAAGGAATTCGGAAGGAAGGAAGGAAGGAATTCAGAAGGAAGGAATTCGGAAGGAAGGAAGGAAGGAAGGAAGGAAGGAAGGAAGGAAGGAAGGAAGGAAGGAAGGAAGGAAGGAAGGAAGGAAGGAAGGAAGGAAGGAAGGAAATCAGTCTAAACAGCAACCAATAGCTTGATTAATTGATTCAAGTCTTTTAAGGTGAGTTAGATGGCTTACAAACAGTTACAGGAGTCCTCAAGTTCCATAGACTGATTCCACTTTCATTCTATAGTACAAAGGGAACCATTTCTCACAAGACATGAAAGAAGCTTCTATCTCCATAAAGCTTCCTATGTTTATAACAGCCATGTTATCAGAGTAAAACTGTCACAGTTTTTCCTAGGAAATTATAGTCCATTTTCCTACCCCCATGCTGTCTAGAGCACATGGTTGTTTACCTTCTGGTTAGGTTTTGCATTAAGACTAACCACAGCTTCCAGATTTTGAACCCATTTGCAGATCTCTAACCAGGTATGTTGTAGACATTCATTAGTGGACTATTATTTCCCTCTTTGCTTGTTCTGGAATGGGCTCCATGACTGTAAGAGCATGGACAATGAAAAAAGAAATAGCTACTGGATTTTATCCTGTGCCTGCTGAATACAACTCAAAAATATGCTGTTGAAAATCATTGCCAATAAATTGAGACTCTTAAATTCCTTGAAAACTTGGTTTTGAAGTATCTGGGATGTTCTTATGCAAATATTATACTAAAAACTACCCAACAAGTTGTCTAACTATTGCAAAACACTGAATATCTTAAGGCAACACAATATTTTCTGATCTTTTTCATCTTTTGATCATATGTTGCCATCTTTAGCCTGCAGCAGTTGTTCACTCTTGAAGAACATATTGTATAGCCAAAAATTTCTGGTTTTTTTTCCTTGTTTGAGGTAAACAATAAAGAAGCTTCACTCAAAAAGATCCATTTGAGTTACCTAATAGTAATCTTGGAGACTTATTTCACAGCTGTAAAGGTGGAGCATTCACCAAATCATTAGATATGTACCTGTCTGATTTCTGCCTGGACAGGGTTAATTTTTTGCAGTAGCTGGGAGGAGGCATGGCTGAATGGGCATGGCCAGGGTCCAGATGCTATTCTATACCAGCTTATATCATTGCTGGCATGGGAGGAAAGGGGGGCTGGCTTCCACAGGGAAGGGTGTTCCTTCTGGGTGGAATGGTCTGGGATTGTTTTATTTGTAAATTCTTTCTTTTTCTTATACCTTTTGTTATTAATATTGTTGCTGTTACTCTTTCTTGTGTCATTGCTATTTTCAGTAAATTGTTCTTATCTCAACCTGTGATCTCTGCTTTTTGTGCCTCCTATTGGAAGCAAACTGGAGAATACCATTCCTAGTCATGACAGTATCGCACACACTTTATGAAGTTTGTGATGAGTAAGACTTTTGAAAATATTACTTTCATTGTTATTGAAGATTCTATTATTATTAGTTTATGTAGAACTGAACAACACATAAATTGCTTTTCATTTAAAAAATAGTTATTCCTTCAAATTAGAAGTAAAAAAACAAGCCAAAAAGAGACCACTTGGCATTTCAGACTCATTTGTTATTTTATTTCCATAATGTTTGTTGATTATGATAATTGATCACTCCAAAATTTCAAAGATATAATTAATTGGTAAAAGTAAGTTAGTTGCCTTTTATGTGAAATATTTTAATTAACAAAGAACATTTAAATAAATTACCATAATATTGAAGGTCACACGTATTAGCTGCAGTTGTGCTTGCTGTTGCATAGATACATATTTCTATATAAAGACACAAGGAATAAAATTAATTTTATTAAAATGAGAATAATATATTTCTTTATTTGGAGTTTCACTTCAAGCATCTTATTCTCCTTGGCCTTTTAGCTAAGATTAAATCTAATGTCAGTTTAATACTCTATATGGCAATGTAATTTAGTCTACTTAGTACTTGGGCAAAGCTGGAGCAAAAACTTCATTTGGTCTTTCCTTTCTTCAAATACTGTAACTATTTTTTCTCAAGCAAATATGATAGGAAATTAACCTACCAAAATTAACTAACAAAATGACACCTGAACTGTATTGTACACAATAACACTAACAGAGATCTTTTTCCTGCCATCATTTTCTTATCAAAATTTGTGGGAATTCACCCAGTGCTTTCTTGGGCATCTGGTAATAAAGCATCTTCAGGCAGAGTGAGGAGAGAACTTTCTATTTGCCATTTCCCAGGTGGTGGCCAAGTCATTACTGTTGACAGCTGAAAAGATGTAAGGATTACTTTCTTCTTCAATGTGCATTGAAATGAAAACATGGTTGTTACAGTAGTTTGCATGGAGCTGAACCATCAAGTTAAACACCTTTTTAGAAAGACTTCTTTCAAGAAATTTAGGGAAAACATTAGTTTCAGTATTCCTAAATCAAAATGTCAAAATGGTGAAAATAGTAAAAGCAAAAGAATAGAGATCTTTTTTGTCTGACATCTTTTCTATACATATTAAATATTAGACTTTCAAATCAAGATTAGATTCAATTTCAGCTGAAGTTGTGACCTTCTGTAGCTGAAGAAAAAAGCGTTAGGTTGATGACAAGATTAATGATATTTACATGGCAAATGACAGAACTAAAGCTAGAGTACTGATTAAAGATAATTAGTCAGTGTAATGCCATTTTGAACCTAAGGAAATTTTATAAAATCAACAAATAGTCAGAATTAGGATATGTTCTGAATTCATAAGCAGTAAGGACATATTTGCAAAGGTACTGTCATTGGTACTTATTTGTTTTCTTATGAAGATCATGTTTTCTTCTGCTCTTTCAGTAGTTCTGGAGTGCTGCTATGAATTCCGTTACAGTTCTGGAGAGAAAATATTTATAAAAATCACCCTTGTATACTATACCCTTTGAAAAAGCAAATAAAACTGCTCATCAACTCTAGAACAAATGAAACATTTTACATGCATTAATAACTTGACTTTGAATGTGCTATTCAAGAGACTAGGTCTGATTGAAACTTTTTTTCATGGTACCTGTGCTACTTTTTGCTAGGGTGTCTGAAAACTTTTCTTCAGACAGGAAACTGACATGGTCTGCCTAATCTGCTTAGCCACATATTACTAAAAATTAATAAAAACATAATTACCTTTGACTTTATAATCACCCTGCTAAAAAATGTAGAAATTCCTTCATTAAGTTAGAAAGAAAAAGACCTGTCCATAGAAAATGCGAGTTTGTCTTTGCACAGTTTCCACAAGAAGTCAGGTTACAAAATAATGAGGAATTTTCAAAAGTACTTTCTGCTTTAATTTGATCATTTCCTTACAGAAATCAAAGGGAATTAACACAGACCTAAACACATGAAGGCTTTGTAGCTGTGACAATGAAAGTATATAAATGTATCAAAATATGTAGGGAGAAAGTATTTTAATTGGCAAACCATTAGTGTTGGAAAAAGCCACATTTTCAGTCACATTAGCCCTTCTGTGAAACACCTCCCTGGCTGCACTTGCCAACAGATAAACAAAGTATAAAGAGAAGGTGCCACTAGCCATTCATACTTTGTGATCTCTTTCTGTATCACAAAACCTGTCATTCATACTAAGGGGATTAATGGAAATGCCAGCTCTGTCAGTCTTTCAGTCAAAGAGTTGCACAGTTATTCTAAAGGTTTTCTACTAATATGTTTCAAAAACCACAGTTTTACATATTATCAAGTAGAAATCCTCAGCCCAAGGAGTGAACACTGCTTCAGAGGTAAACTGAATTTTCATCTGGCTCATTGCATACATCACCCTGTTCCTTCAAATTCCTTATAGTGCCATAAAAGACATATTTAACTGTTTCTGATCAAGAAAAAGAAAACATTCTGTAATCCTTCATTGAATAGACATTACCAGGCTATAACAATGATAAAAGAATGCAGAGTATTAAAACTAAACTATTAAATTTCATTAATCTTCTACAAATCAGACAGGTTTAACAGCAACAAGAAAAATAGAAAAGCAGTCCTTAAAACAAAACAAAGGCCTATATTATTTATACTTTGGAGTAAGTCTGTTTTGTACAAACACCAAATAGAATTTACTCAGACTACAGAAACATCAACACAAATATTTAATACAAAAAAATTCAAGGCATTGTTAGCTCATTAGTCTCACAGGAAATTAATGACTCTAGTAACTATATAATTATAAATGGGAATTTGTGAATATCTTTATTAACCTTATATTAATTTTAAAAATGAGACAAGAAAAGAAAATACAAAGAAAATTTTGCTCCCCAAGACTACTTTGTATAATAGACAGAATAAATTGCATCTGTAAAAAAAAAAAAGGATCTGTTTCGCATTTATAAAAGGCAGAGTTACAAACCAAAACCCATTATTAATCATTAAGTCAGAACTATTAAATCACATAAATTACTGCCTTCACATGAATCATTTCACTTTCTGTGGGGTTAAACCAACAAAATCATACCTTCCTGGGCTGGGGAGAAAATGTGTATTCTATTTTCAATTTTCACAGTAACAAGAGATTAGGCAGGAAAACATATCTTCATATCAGGAGACATGTCACTGCAGCTGTACCTTTCAAAGTCTCTTTAAGGCAGGCTTCCTTGATCTCTGCGAGGAACAGAGACCTGAGGGGAATGGTATGGCTAAAGGGGCTTGATCTTGAAAGCTCTCTAAGCCTTGCTGTAAGAAGCACAAAAAGTCAAATAATCACCACTGAAAACTACAGACAGATTTTGAACTAATTTTCGTACTAGTAAGCAATTAGATGTCATGTTAGAGCTGGTGTTGGCTGGCTCCTGCTTGAGAAAACATTTGAGTGTGTGCTGAGTTTGAAGCCAGTGGGGCTTAAGTGTGCCCAGCAGGATTTCCCTGAACAGAGACAGACCCTTAATAAAAAAATGATTCTCAGTGAAAGGAGATTCACAATCTGGTCTTATTGCTTACTAATTTTGTAGAGTAAGAAACTTGCATAAACTGTGAGAAACTAGGACATTATTTGTCATCCCAATATTCCTCTGGTAAATTTAAAAACTGAGGAGAAGGAAAAAACTTTTATAGTAGAGGGATAGATACAATCTAGACTATATAAACTTATAGGGCTTGCAGTGACTGTATATATACAGGAGCCATTTTTAGAGTTTTTAGCCATTTCTACTGTCAACAGTAAGATGTGTTCTTGATTGTGCTGCAGAAAATGGGAGTAAGGGCAGCTGTGCTGTGCAGCCTCTGAAAGAAATGCTTTCAAAGTTTCTGTTGAAAGAAAGGGCTGTTTCTCAAAGGCAGCTGCTCGATGCCTCATGATGTATTCAAGGCACAGCCTTGTTGCTTGGCCCATCACCCTGCTGCACCTGCTTCTCTCAGCTCACTTCACCTGAGTAGACTGTGACAAGACTAACAAAGCGCTGGGCTCCAGCTTCCTACAGAAAGCTCAGCGATGCTTTCCCTGCATCCTAAGCTGTAGCACTGCAGAGCCAAGCTCCTGGTTATACACTGTATTTGCTGAGAGCATCAGGTACTAGCTGTTTACCTCCATTTCATTCCTCCCTGCTGCAATTTCTCTTTACGACTGACTCCTGTATGAGAAGTGCTTTGCTACTGCTCAGAATTTCAATACGGTGTCTGAGATCCTTCTTCCATTACAAGTCTCAGTGGACGGTATTAATATCCCACTAATTTCAGACACTTTTACATTCAGCAAAAGTACTACCAGGCAAATTACAAGTGTATTGGCAAATGATAGCATTTATCACCAAGATCTATTGAAAGGTGTCCACAACACTCATTTGCTGCAGTCACTTGACTTAGCACCCTGTGCTACCTCCATCAGATTTACATAAGATTAAGTCTAGCCTACACTTTTAAAATCCCTGCTTTTATTCAGGCCACAAAGTGTCATCTCTGCATAGCGGGTACCAGAGGCTAGAATATTAACCCCGAGATTTCCAAAATATCAGTAACCTTTATCCTGTCTCCTGAGAATTCCTCTTTCACTTTTTGTTGTGTCCAGAATGATACTATCTTGACAAATCTTTGGTTTTTAAACACACTAATTCCAAATGTTTCAAAATAAAAAGTATCACATTAAATTAGAACAGCTGAAACTAGCAATCTATGACTCATTATAAATAAAGTTTGAAACACATAGTTTTGCTGTGGCTTTCACTACTTTTGATGCTTCCAAATCTCTTTTCTAAATAATCTTCAATGTCTGATCTAAGGAAGATTTTTTTTTCTGTCAGAAGTGTTAAATCCTTTAGAGCTGTTTTTCGTCGTCTTGTTTTGTTGCTAGTACAACTCAAGCAATTAGAATGCAAAGGTTGCAAAAGTTCAAAAAAAGAAGATGGTTTGCATGGATTTAGCACATTTATGATTATAATAGGGACTGAAAGGTTATAAAGGAACTTTTAATCAGATATAAAATTTATTCTGTATAAACTGTGTTTCCATTGAGCACATACAACACACAGGTGTTCTACAGTTTGCCTCATCTGTTGCACAGCTTTATGTGTAAATTTTGCTACAGTTTGAATAAACTTAAAACGTGAGAGAGTAAAATTTGATTTATTTTAAAATATCCACGCAACCAATTTCGCAGGGCTCCATCCCTTGTTTGGAGAACAGCTGAGTGTTGTTGAGAATAATTTGGGCAGTAAGAATACTGCATACACAGATTGAGACAGCACAGCTTTAAATGTTAAATAAGTCTTACATTTAGCAAATTCACACCCTTCTAAGAGGAATTATTCTCCAGGATGTGGTTCAGAACCTCTCAGATTAAAAAAACATGTGTTGCGACATTCAGAAAAGGATCACACTGTGCCGTTAAAATTTCCTGGTTCTTTCAGGCTTTTACAGAGGAGGTTCAGGCAAGTCTGGTTTATTTTTTTCAGCAAGGGACCAAGAAGATTCTCCTAGATCCCTTCTACATCAAGAAATAACACTGGAACTTTTGTTGGGACTTAAATCACTAGATTGAAGTGCCTCTACTTTCCAGAATCTGAAACAAATAACCAACCTCTTGGTTAGCTATTTTTCTGCAGCACTTTATAATTTCTTCAGAATGCCATGACAAATCCACTATGGTATTTTATTGTGTCTCTCAAAGAAAATTGCAACCTGGGGATTCACGAGAGGAAAAGAAATAATTAGCAGAGAGTATTCAATCTGGCACTACACAGGGGGCACAAAAAAAAAAAAGATTATTTTCTCACAAAAATCTAAGATTTTAGAGGAATCTACCCTACACCCTGTCCTCTCCATTGGCTGCTGCTTTTCATCTTTACTTTTGACCAGATATGCTGTTGCTACTGTCCAGATACAGAGCCTTTATTTATGGGAATTCTGTGGTGCCAAAAGAAAAATATACAAAAACAATGGAACTCATACCTCTAGGAAGAAAAACAATCAGCCTGAAAGGTGTTCTTCATGGATGTTTTAGGAACAGTCCTTTCCACAGTAAGGACACAATTTCTGCTGAGCAGAACGCTGCTCTTTTTTTTTGCTGCTTTTTTTGTTTGTTTTTTGTTTTGTTGCAGAAAGAATTAAAAATCACTGAAAAAAGAAAATCAGGTAGTAGCAGTACTCAGTTATAAAGATAATCCTTTCTCTAGAGTCCTTAGTAGTGATAATAGCTGTTGTAGTGTCTTAGAGCAAACAAGATTTTCAGACTTCTAAAATGAGTGCTTTATTTTACATTATCAAGATTTTCCTCTTATTCATATATTTCAAAAATATTTCATTGTGTAATTTGCGAGAACTCAGAGAATCACACTCAACAGTCAGAGGCATCTGGTTGGAACAGGTGTTGCAGAAAATTATAATCCTACCTTGATTAAAACTGTTGGGTTTTTTACCACCACCCTCCAGTTATGCATGACAAGTACCCAAATGATAAAATGTACAGAGTCAGAGGTAACAATCTGAGGTACTGTCAGGAGAAACATCAGGAATTACTTCAGGCTTGTGAGCCAAAAGAATTTGCTTTTCAGGGAGTAAGATTTTCACAAAATCTTCCTCTACTCATGCATTTGCTGGAAAATGCAGGGTTTTTTCTGACAGCTCAGTTTCACTGCTCATTTTCAAAACAGCTTTCACATGAAGAAAAATTTGAATATGAAATAAAAATTAATCAATGTTGAACACATTGTAACAGTTGAGTAAGGGAGATTAAAGACTAGTTTAATGCAGTCTAAAGCCTTTATTCTTTTATCAACAATACAAGCAATAAAACAACTGAGATCAAATACATAGCTAAAGCTTGAATGTTCTCATCTTCCCCTAGTCTTAAGATGACTAGATACACTGGCTACCTCATTTGGTATTGGTTTGGACCAACTTAAGGCTTCATAAAGGAAACTGATTTTAAGAAAATTCAGAGGTCCCATTCAGTGAAATCAAATGCTTTTCAAAATCTTCATTGTATTGTCACAAAGCAAAGTAGGGGCAGCAGTTTTCAAGACAACTGATAAGCATTACTAATTCACAGTCTTAGGGTTTTCTTCTTAGTCCTGGGTTTTTTTCTTAGCTTAGGAGGGGCAGAGAAATATGTTACACACAGGAGTAGGACTCTGCTTCAGTCCACACCCTCCAGCATTACAACCAAAAACAGATACGAAGCTTTTGCAGATGGAGACACCCACCAGCAAGGTCTGCAAGGAGAAACTGTAGCAATAGCACACAATGGATATGGCAAAAAGCGACTCTGGTAAGGGGCACTGAGGTAGCCACTTGATGGCCTGAGAAGGAGCCCTGAGAGTTACTCCTGGAGAGATTCTGATTGGACACAAGAGGGAAATTTTTCACAAAGACAAGAATCAGCCATTGGAATAATCTCTCAAGGCAATGATGAGTTCCCTGACATTGTACACGTTAAAGATTCAGCCAGATAGGGTGCTGAGCCATCTTGTCTATACCATCTTTTTACCAGCAAAAGCTGAAACAAAGCATCCTTGAGGTTCCTTCCAACCAGATATTCTGTGATTATTTAGGTAGTGAAAGTAAAATAAAGACAAATTTGTTCAATACATGATCTGCCTTTACTTTAAAGAATATTCCATTAAAAATCAGAGAACAACCAGGTTTTTTACTGAAAAACTGCATTTTCCTACTCAATTGCAAAAAAACGCAGGAAAAAACAGTGTTCAAAGAGGAAAGCAATTGCTATTTTCATTCCCAGAAAAGAATGAACAGGAAAAACTGGATAGTACAAGTAAAATTGCAAAAGTCAGCAAGAAGAATGCACTTTAATACATTTTACAGCACTTCACAGAATCACAAAATCAACTAGACTGGAAAAGACCTTTGAGATCATTGAGTCCATCTAGTTCTTCAGCTATGGTGCTGGAGTTTTGTAGTGCTGCAGCTTGTCCCTGAACCAATCCCATTGACTTTAACTTGTTTTATTCTTCTGGAAAAGCAGACAAGGCTCAGATGGATTATGGCCTGGTTTTTAGTGGTTTCAAGGCTTGCAGTTCCAACTGAAATCATGAGAGTTGAACAGTCTTGATGAGCAAAATGTGACCAGAGGTTGAATTACTGTTTATATCATCTGTCTATAACAGTAACCTTACAGAAAAGAACCCACCCTACCCCCTCAGTCAGGCAAAAGTTAGATAAAACTGAGTGCGAAGTGTTAATGTGAGTGAGGAGCATCAAGCAGTGGGGGTGTTCTCCCTCCTAGCACAAGACAATTATGCAAGATAAGCTTCTTGACAATCAATATTTGACCTGTATTTGTAGATTTGACTCTGAGACCTTTGATTACACACTCTTGGCAGATTTTCATTTTAATTACATTTATTTATTTATTTTAGGGGTTAACAGCTTTTTTGGCACCATGCAGAGTAGTTATCCAGGTAGTCATCTGTTGTAAGGTCAAGCAAAATAAACAAAAGGACTTTCAGGTATTCCTTCCGTGGAAGCTAAATGGTGCCAGTACTATTGTCTCTATTTTGATACATTAAAAAAAAATATATATATATATATATATGTGTATATATATATATATTCAGTGCTGTAAAATAAGACCATAAAACTGAGTTACTTTTGGGGAAGTTTAATTTATCCTGAAATCACAGAATAAATTACAGAATCGAAAAATATTCTGAGTTGCAAAGGGCCCCCAAGGATCATCAAGTCCAATTCCTAAGTCAAAGATTAGTACCGGGATTGAACCCACAACCCTGGTGTTATTAGCACCCAGCTCTAACCAATTGAATGGGTCCCTGGGTCAATGGACAAATGTGCTTTTTGCTGCTTGAAAAGCTCTGATCTAATTATACTTCATATTTTGGTACTATATAATCCTATGAAACAGAAAAATGAGGTCTTGCATGCTTTTCTACTGAAGTAATTTGCTCATATTATTAGCTTTACAAAATGATGTGATGTATTGATAACATACTACTCATTCACTCAGAGAGTAGAAATTTTAAAATCACATTACCTATTTTGGCTGTCCAAAGTAAAAATTATTAGAATGATGTTCTATCAATGTACAGATTATGAATGAATGAAGAAGCAGAATGAATGAGTACAGAGGAACTTTCTTAATTACTCTTTATTTGGCTATATCAAGATCTTAGAATTATTATCATCTATACTTGGCCCCATATCCAAGAACCTGCTGAAGTCATTCTTTTTGAAGAAATAATTATATAATTATTTTGGATCAGATAAGTAATTTATGAAATGTGAAGTATTCAATTTGACAGGACTTTAAGTATTTCACTGAAGCCAATTCTTTTCTACTCAAAAATGTGCACTCTCATGAGAAGGGGAAATAAAGAAGTAACTTCCTCTCCCCATTTTTCTCAGCTAACAGATGTAGAGGGCTGAAAAACTGCGTCTATTGTTGTAAATATTTATTTTTCTAACGGGGGAGAAAGAACTGTACAGCAACACAACCTTATCTAAAAGTCATTTTCATGTATAATCTACACTTTGCAAAAGGTAAGCTGCCCTCCATGCTGGGTGTTGACATGGAATCAGAGATGAGTTCTATTAAGTACAGGAAATAAAGCATGTAATTCCATCTCAGCTTAATGTCAGTTATATCCAACACACTGTCATACAATTCTCCTTCATTACTCTCAGCCTCTTTGCCTTCTCCCTCTCCGCTCTGCGAATATTCACATTTTTGAGAATAGGGAGTGAGCTCTTTTAGGAAGCTGATCCTGCTCAAAATTAACCACCAAAAATAAATTATTAGTACCAAAGAAAAGGAAGCTTATATTTTATGATGACTTACCATAACAACAACATAATGCAGTCGATATTTAATTGAGCAGGTTTTGCCATATGATTCATAAGTGGCAAATCAAAATGTACATGTGCTGCATGTGACTAGCAGCAGAATGGACACTGTTCAGCATTTGTGCAAGTACACAAATGTACTTTAGCTGTACCCTTTGGTTGTACTTAAAGTTGCTGAAGATTAAGCACAGAAATTGTGAAATATGGTCAGAGCTATTCTGGTAAACAACTTTTAAGATAAAATAAAGACTACTAACACCACAGTCAAGTTTAAAGTGCTTACTCATATCATGAATGTATCTTCTAAACCATGGTTCTCAGAACTCAGACTAAAATCCAGATTTTCTTGAGCAATAGTAAAATTTACTGGGACTCTGTTCATTGGATTGCTTACTATCAAAACCCTATTTTAAAATTACTTTCAAAATTCAGAAAAAAAATCTGTTTTACAACAGTATGAAAAAGTGCTTATCTTAAAGATAAACTGTTTATCAGATTTTAGGACTATATTTACTTAAGAATATTATCTATTAATCTATTTTTCCCTGTAATCATTTTCTAACTTGTTCTGTAGATGAAGCAACTTCTATTGCTACTCTTTGGATTTTAGTAGGGTTTGATTGTTTTCCGTATTACACCTTTCAATCTAACTTTCCTGTTTTCCAGAGAATTTGAACTAAGATAGAAAACATCTTTTCAAAGTATTTTCTTTCATCTCTTTAAGCAAAGGTAAATTTCTAAAAAAAATCTGCATTGCATGTGGATTAAATTTCAGGTAAAGGGGGCCCTACGCGCTTCCTAGTCAGGTATGATTCTAAAATGGAAGCACAAAAGAGTAACTAAAAAAGCTAAAGATTTCCCATATTAAGATGAACTGTAAATTTTTTTGAAGCTCTATCAGCATGAAGCATGTTTGTTTGCCTTTAATCCATGTTTGAAAACACCATAAGAGCAATTAGAATTGGTATTTACTTTTCCTGAAACAATATGTAGTTTTGGTGTATTTAATAAATCAGTTATGGAATTTTTTTCATCAATTTAGTAACTAATATATCTCAGGAGCTCTAGTAAAATGTTTATTCATTCTAAATTTTTAAACATGATTTAGTGACAGATTCAATAAAAAATATGCCAACCACTTTTTCAAATAAGAAACAGAATTTAAATGGGTTTTGTTATTTTCTGATTACATACTTGTGTACCCAGCAGATGTTATTCACACATTTCTTAGACACTTTTCTGTTATTTATATATAGTGTCCTATATAATTAAAATGATGAAAATTTCTGTTGTAGAATTATTTTTTAAGAAAATACCAAAATGTTCTATGTGCTCATTTATATGTATTTATTATATACATGCAATTGGACATGCATGAATAAACTAAAGAATTCTATGCTGCTAACAGTTCCTCAAAGTCATTCTCCCTGGAATTGGGATCAATTTTTCAATTGAAGATATTATGCTATCTTCTGCCATGTACAAACATAATGGTCATTGAATCATTTATATATATGTTCTAGCAAGCACTGCAGCCTTATTTCAGGAGAAATTAAGAAGCCACACAGAAGATAAATCTGAAAAATACCATTATCTCTTCCTTCCTGAACTAAGCCCCATCATCAACAAACTGAGATCTTTTCCTTTTTTTTTTTTTTTTTTACCCCCAAGGGAGACACAGATTCCTGAAGAGTCGGTTCCTCCCAAAAGCAATCCAGTACTTGTAGCACACAAACTGGAGCAAGGACTTTGATCCTGTAGCTGTAAAGAAACAGTCACATAGCACCAAATGCATCACATCAATCTCTGTAGTTTCACTTCATCTTTGAAACATGTTTGCCAAGCTTCATCATGGGCGAGCATCCTTGTCAAGCATTTTGTTTCAAAACTGGAGATATTTCAAGCTTTGAAAATACATAAGCCTTCAGCAAAACACAAAGTCTCCTTGCCCACTGCACTCTCCCAGACTTTCTCTTTGCTATCAATACAATTGAACAAAGACTGTTCAATTACTGACATCTAGCTACCTCTGATCTCTTTCCCTCCCATTTTATGCCATAACATCAAATTACCATAGATAAAAGGGCTCCAGATGGTAGTTGTAAAAATTGACTAGACAAGTTTTAGGTGATGGGCATTTTGAATATCAGACTCTTCTCTAGGTGTTATACACTCTCTTCCTCAGTCTCCAAAAGATGGGACTGCAGAATTCAGTATCAGGAGCAACTTTTTTGGCTACTGATCTTTTCCCTTTGTGGCCCAAAGTCAGAGTTGCAAGCCATGAAATTCCCTTCAAAAGGCCTGTGAGTTTTAAAAGATGTCATTTTCCAGGTGCAAGGGTCCCAGCTCCTTACACAACTCTAAAGGCTTATTGTCTCAGCTTTTGTGATAGATTAGGCCAGCTATGAGACAAAGCATGTGAAGGGAATCTTGTCAGGGTAGAAATTTAGATGTGTTTCTCTCAGGAACACATTCTTATCCCCTGCATTAGGTATGTTTAATTAGATTCATAGATTCCATTAGGTTAAAATCAGAAGGAACCTTTTTCATCTTCTCATCTGACTTAATACACAGAGCCGAGATCTCTACATTTCTCCGCTCTACCTTGCACTTCACTAACACCTATCTTCTACAAAGACTGAGAGTCTTGAACGGAAATCCTTGAGAGACACTGAATTCAGCATTCTCTTTACTAGTTTGTTCCAGGAGTTAAATAACTCTTCTCTACTCATTTTTAGTTTCAATATGTCTGGCATGATTTATTGAAAATTTTTATGTTTTCTCCTGTTAGACCAGAGGGTCCTTTGGTATTCATCTTTTTCACTCCACACCTATACAGTGTAATCATGCCAACTCTCAAAACTCTTCAATAAATACACAGAATTATCCCTTTGTATCTCTTGCTGTCAAATATTTTCTTTAATTCTCTGTATTTCTGCTGGTGTCCACTTTGAAATGCAAACACTAGTACCGTATAAAACATTTTAATAAAATCTTACCCATCTACAGAGATAAATGTTCCTATCCCTACTCACTAGTCTCTATTTACACATCCAATATTATATTATTGCTTTGTATTATGGCTTTATTTTGAGAGCTGTTGTTGAATTATCTACCCATCATGAACTGGGACACTTTCTGAGCCACTATTTCAGGATGCAGTACATGCGATTTATATTTCTTATGGTCAGGTATATAATTTCAGATTTGTTTTTTGAAACAGTTTTTCTAGTTATTTTAGTCCATGATTTTTTCATTTAATTTTGTATGCCATGATTTTTTCATTTCCATACTTGCCATTGAGTCGAGTATGAAGTCAATAAGTCAGACAAAGTTATCACTGAGTTTTATATAGAAACACATGTAGGTTACATTTGAGAAGATACCATTTTTATATCTATCAGCTAATTCTTATCCTGTTCAACTTCTTTGTTTTACTAATACAGCAACAGTGATACTTACCATAAGAAAAGTGCTCTTTCTTTGTGTTAATGCTGAGATGATAAAAACATAATCAAAAACTTCACAGAAGATTTATAATTGTATCTAGAAGATGTCTTCAGTGCCTACAGCAAAGCACAGAATGAATTAAAAGGGCTACAATGAAAGACACCTGCTTGCTTTTGTGGCAAGCAAACACCTGCTTACCCATGTGAACACAGAGATCCCTAATATTACTTGACCTTGAAGTTGTATTTTCTCTATAAATTCCACTTTTGACACAAGCTTAATATTGTGCCAGTATAAGCAGCTGAATATTTATACTTAAGCCTCCATAAGATGTAGAAATAAGTGTGGATTAACCTCACTGGACTTCAGAGGTCTGCTATACAGATGTTTTCATCCAAGCTAGTCACTCTCTGTTTCAAGGGCAAAATAGAAAAGTTTAGAAAACAGTTTTCCAGTTTACTTCAGAAGTCTATACTAGGATGAGATGTTCTTGTTTTCTGTTCAACAATGATGATTCTGTCATACACAGGCATCTATATTTGGTTATGAGGAATCCATCTTTAGCTGCTACATAGCCCAAAATTCTTGAGAACTGTGATGCAATTCCCATTTTCTCAGTGTATTTACCACAGGTGTATGAAAATATTTATTTAAAGAAGATCATGTTCTCATATCTGCTTCTGATATTAGCTCATGATCTAGAGGATTACACTCACGGAAGTATGTAAAGTTGTTTCAGTCCCATCCTCAGTCTGACAGAAGGCATCTCTTCATATCTAAGAATTTTCCCTCAAAATGAAGGGAGCTGAGAATTTTGATTTCTTCTAGACTTAGATTTCTTGGACAGTAGTTTGGATTTTGATGGTGTCATATATTCCCTCTCTGTTCCCCAGCTCCTGACAGTCAAGCAACTGGACATACGGATATATCCTCACGCAATATAGGATGGCAATGATACATGATGCCTAGTATGTGCAAATCTCCAACTTGAAAGTAATTCAAAAAGGTAATTAGAGTTAAACAAAGGAAAAATTTTGTCAATCAAACAGATAAAAATACACACACAAATCCAATTCACCGTAGTTCCAAACTTAATTGTACAAGCTGTTAAAACACTTGCAAAATATTGGTAAACTAAAGTCCATTTTACTTTTTATAGCCTCTGCTTTGCTATGCACATGCTTGTTAGTTCATTTACATAGAAATGAGTCTCAGAGACATAAAGCTTTTCATTTTCACTGAATACAACTTACAAGCGTTATGCATGCTAAATTGGAAAGAGAAAGACTTCTGAAAAAAGAAAGTTTTATAGCTCTGTGATATATTGAAACAGAATTTCAATTAAATCTGGAAATTTCTGGGTGTTTGCCAGAAGAGGATTGTGTATTTCTGCTATACCTAAACTTATTGAAACAAGAGTGTTTCCATATTGTGATTTGTAGAGACCATAGAGTTACTACATCATTGAAAATATAGAGATGTAAGCCTAACTTCTGTTAAGGAGTGAGTTCCGTGGAGAAGATATGCTCACATTTATTGTCCTCAAGAAAACGTGCCAACCCATCTTAATCTTCTTTAGGAAGAATTAAGTGACCTCTGTGTGACAAGGAAGACAGCCAGTAAAGGGTGTCTCATGTCCTTCCCCTGACTCTGTCCTAACTAATGGAATCCACCAGCAACACAGAACAGAGTACAGTCATAGAATTGGATAGTAGTTTGGTTTTGAAGAGACCTTTAAAGATCACATAGTCCAGTCCTGCTGCAGCAAGCAGAGGCAACTTCAGCTGGATCAGGTTGCTCAGAACCCAATCAAACCTGACCTTGAATGTTTCCAGGGATGAGACATCTACCACCTCTCTAGGCAGCCTGCGCCTGTCTCACAACCCTCACTGAAAAAACTTCTTTTTTATATTTAATATCTAATATTTAACCTTAATCTACCCTCTTTTTGTTTAAAACCATTACTCCTTGTCCTATTGGAATAGATCTTGCTAAAAAGTTTGTCCCCGTCTTTCCTACAAGGCCTCCTTTGGGGACTGGAGGGATGCAATGAGGTCGCCCCAGCCTTCTCTTCTCCAAGCTGAACACTGACTCTCAGCCTTTCCTCATAGGAGAGGTGCTCCATCCCTCTAATCTTCATGGTCATTCTCTGGACTCACTGCAGCAGGTCCATGTCCTTCCTGTGCTGGGACCCCAGAGCTGGATGCAGCACTGCAGGTGGGGTCTCACCAGAGCAGAGCAGAGGGGCAGAATCCCCTCCCTCTCCCTGCTGCCCACGCTGCTCTGGATGCAGCCCAGGACACACTTGGCTCTCTGGGCTGCCAGTGCCCGTGGCTGGGTCATGTCCAGCCTCTCACCCAGCAGCACCCCCAAGTCCTTCTGGGCAGGGCTGCTCTCCATCTGTTCATCCCCAGCCTGTGCTGATACCTGGGGTTGTCCTGACCCAGGTGCAGCACCAGCACTCGGTCTTGTTAAAACTCATGAGAATCTCATGTGCCCACTTCTCATGCTTGCTTGTTCATCCCCCTGGATTGCATCCCATCCTTCAGTTGTGGCAACCACACCACTCAGCATGGTGTCCTCAGGTTTGAGTTGAGGACAAAAGCTTTTTTTTTTGCCATCCTGTTGGAAATTCCATGGCTTTTCTCTTTTATTCTTATTCTATTCTTATTATTGTCTGCTTAGATAGCTTGTAGCACAATTTGACAAGAAATTTTACAGATGCTAGTAAGAGAAAAATGCAAGAGAAGAAATGCATGAGCAGGAATTTTTGGTAATGCAGCTAGAAACTAACACTGGTCTTACACTGGATGGTAACACAAACAACAAGTTAAATCAATGAAATTTGGAGTTCTTCTAATATTAGCACTTTTATTTTTGAATACTTGCCTCTAAAGTATTTCTTTTTGGTGAGGGTGGTAAGTCTATGTGATCGATAGATTATGAAAAATAGTTCAAGAGCCAATAAACATCAATGGCTGAAGAAAAGAAATGCTCAATTATGTATATATTTGTCAGGTCAAGTTTACAATTGAACATGACCTTAAATATCTTTAAAATATTACATATATAATTCTTATATACTGCTAGTTAAAATGTATTTTAATGATGAAGTGAATACATAAATATGTAGTGTATGTGTGATTGAATATATTTGCCTCTGGGGTTAAAACAAATTTATTTTTATTTTTGAAAAATTTGTATTCCAAATCAGTTTAAAATAATTTCTGGAATTTTTAGGATACCCTTCTTTTTCTAAAATACAAGTATAGAATTGCAGGTCTGATTCTACATAAATCAAGTATTTTAAACTTATACTTGCATTGCAAATATATTCAGCATAACTACAGACATGGAATTACATATTTATCATATATGAAATAATTGGAATTTTTATGTCGTCATTTCCTTACACATATATAAATATTGCTTTTTATCACAGTGAAGCTTCAAGCGAGGTAGTTTTAGAACCTTACCGGGTATAAGTTTTCATGAATAAGGATGGAAAAAGTTAACTAGATGCTAAGAATTTTCCTACATGATGGCTTTTACTGAGTTAGAATCAGACTTTTTGATGGTGTTCATATGCTACATTATACTGTGGTCATAATTCTAAAATTATTCCTAAATTCACATTGGATAAATCTTGCCCTAAAAACTGTCAAAGAGAGTGTTGTAAATGATAGCATGATGGTTTTCATAAGAGAACAAACCAATGGAGTATAAAATACTGTAAATAATTAATGCTTATGCTATGCGTGCTATGTCTATCTTCCTTTCCAATTTTGACATTTTCTTCTAACTTAATATACAAGCTTTTTGCAGTAGTATTTAGTACAAAATTATGCTGTCTGATAAACTGAAATCACAGCTTCCAAGATTTTGGTGGCTCATGTCATGGTAAAAAGACATATATTTTAACATGAGCAGGCATCTTTGCATGTACAATATATAACTGACTCTGCACTTTCAGCATGGAGGTAATCAGAGCAATCATGATAAAATTTTACCATAGTGTATACATGTGTTCTACCATCACATAGATGACTTTTATTCCCTGCTGAGCCTGACAGTCATTTTGGTCACCAGACATTTTTGAAGAAATGTGGTTTTATCATCCTTTGAAACAGTCACAAGTCACAAGTGAGGTTCTCAAGTACACATTAATGCTTGTTTGACTCATACCAATAGCAGATTTTTTATAATTTAATATTTTTCTAATGGAAAAATGACTGTTATACAGAAAATAGCCCAGTCAAACATTTGTTTCATTTTACCCTGAACAATATCTTTCAATGTAATGTAAGGTCTAAATTAAGCAAAAGTTTCTATAGCGTAAGTTTATATTGAACAAATTCTAACTGAATTAAGTGTGAAGACAACATTAATTGCTAATAGAAGTGGAATGAAACCATCACCACATAGAAAGGTAATGATGGATCAATGCTAGTAAGAAACTCCATATGACCATAAAGAAAGTTGGAGACAGCTCAGCCCAGAATGCACTTAACTTTATATTTCTAATTATCACAATTAACAGGGATGTTCATTATGTTGTTGGAATGAGAAAGGATATACTTACTTAAATACTTGTGATTTCCAAGCCCAAGTGAGTCATAATTTATTATAGTCAAGAAATCTACATACATTTCTAATAAAAATCTAACCTCACTAGTGATACCAAAAGGATTATTTCAATTTTTACGGTGTCTGTGAACTTTTAGCAGAGAAACAAGGCATGAAAAATCTGCTTTCCCAGCAAGGACAGTTGGAAGATAAGAAGAAAACCTCCGGCTCAAGAATGTAGTGATAAAAAAACAAGGACTGAATCTGGGAACTTGGGGAGGGTTTTCTGGTAATGCATGTAGTCACCGTGTGTAAGCAACACACTCATAAAATCATGTGTGCATGTAAAGTCAGGAGCTAATCCCCCGTGCAACCACAGGCCTGAGTAAATGGTGCCCTTCTAAACACCAAATTGGTGTTAAGGAATTTAATTTCAATTTTTCAGACATTTGGTGACACTAGTAGCTTAGATCATGATGCTGGCCCTCATACAGGCATTTTTACACTGTTCTATTTAAGTTAAAGGAATTCCTCTCTCATGGAACTGCTTTTTTCAGCTGCTACAGAACAAGTTTAGTACATGGTGGCTTGTTTTGCAGATCTCAAAATCCAAAAAGCATTTTTTACCTGTCTCATTTTGTTTTTTCCCCCCATTTTCCGCAAAACAATTTAAATCTTCTAACCACTTTCAGCGCTTAATATATTGGCAGGAGTTCTCTGAAGTAAAAACA